>NC_133333.1:117424697-117797197 GCF_042186555.1 Aquarana catesbeiana | reverse complement strand
CAGAATTCCAAACGCATTCTCAACCACTCTTCTAGCTCTGGCCAGCCGGTAATTAAAAACCCTCCTCTCCGGGGTGAGGGTTCTTTGGGGGAATGGCCTCATGAGGTGCTTGCTGAGAGCAAAGGCTTCATCGGCAATGAAGACAAAGGGGAGTCCTTCCACGTTATCCTCATCAGGTGGCAATCCCAGGCCACCACTCTGGAGACGCTGGCAGAACTCCGTCTGGGCAAATACTCCTCCATCCGACATCCGGCCATTCTTCCCCACGTCCACATATAAAAAATCATAGTGTGCCGACACCACCGCCATTAAAACAATACTGTGGAACCCCTTATAATTAAAATAATATGACCCCGAATGGGGTGGTGGCACAATGTGGACATGTTTCCCATCTATAGCCCCTCCACAATTGGGAAAGTCCCAACGGCTGGCAAAATGGGATGCCACAGTCTGCCATTCCTGTGGCGTTGAAGGAAACTGGGAAATCAAACAAGAAAACCAAAATCAATTAATTTTGAAGCTAACATTGCAAGAAAATTAGACAATTAAAAACATTATTCCCCAGCATCAGTATAACATTCAATAATTTAATTGTTCTGGAATAACTAATATGGAAAGGCACACTTATCAGATTGCTCACCCCCTCTGATGGAACATTGATTACATTTTAGGGGGTTGTGAAATCCCTAAAAAAAATTACTTTTAGGACACGCAGGAATTTAGGGACTAAAAAGGCTACAAGACTGCAGTTGTCGCACTCTGCAGGTGCAGTTGCTAACCAGCTTACAGTAAATGAGGTAATGTAAAAAGGCATTCATGTTGCAAGGAGTACACAATCACATGCAAGGGCAATTAATGAAAACACTTTGAGGCTTGCATATGATTTGATGATGGAAATCAGCAGAGCTTCTGCTCATTTACTAAAGCACTGGAACAAATGCACTTGTAGAGTGCACATGCATTTTGCAAAGTGCAACATATATTTGCTTTAGACAAATCAACACCACAGAACATTCCAGCAAATTTTAACGAGGGTGGGGGTGGGGGGGTTGTGAAATCTAGATAATTGCTCATTAGCAGCACACTATTTGGAGTGAGTTTAGGTGGGGGGGGGGGGTGGGGGGGTTGTGAAATCTAGATAATTGCTCATTAGCAGCACACTAAATACACTCAAACAAAATACATTCCAAATGAGTAGACTAGGTGGATATGTTCCCATCACTTCATGCTGGGAAGGTTATTGAAGGAAAATATACATGCATGACAAAAAATAACAGGAAAAAATTCCAGCATGTGTGAGGATAAAAAGGGGACATTCACACTATATTGCAATGATGGTAAGTAGTGTTTGAAGCAAGAAATACATCACATTATCAAAGATTAGATAAAAGAACATGTGATGCTAATAAAAGAAAAATATCTTACCTTAATATAGTCCTTCTGCAGGACCTGTATGATGGCAGAACAGGTCTCTGGGATAATGATCCCCAGAGCCTGGGGGGAGATGCCTGTCGAGAACTTAAGGTCCTGCAGGCTTCTCCCTGTGGCCAAATACCGCAAGGTAGCGACCAGCCTCTGCTCCGGAGTGATGGCTTGCCTCATGCAGGTATCCTGCCTGCTGATATAGGGGGTCAGCAAAGCCAACAAACGGTCAAAAACGGGGTCCGTCATCCGGAGAAAGTTCCTGAAATCCTCAGGATTATTCTCACGGATCTCACGGAGCAAAGGCATGTGACAGAACTGGTCACGCTGAAGCAACCAATTCTTGGTCCATGAACTCCTCCTCGCCCTGTTCATGGACTGGTCTTGGGCTGAAGAATAAACTACAGCACCAAGCACATACAATGCACGAGCTCTACGACGAGTACGTACAGGTAACATGGCTTCAAAACGGTCGGCTGGTCAGAACGCACTAAACAGAACGCACTGAAGAACAGCAAGGCCTGTGAAGAACGACCTGAAAATCAGGAACGAGCGGCCAATAAAACAAAGATTTCTCAATGCCAACTGACCAAACGCACTGAAAAGCAGATACAAACCTCACAAGCACAGACTGAACAACAGTTAAAACGAACTGAAAAATACGAGTCTCACAAGCGCGAATCGTCTCTCACCAAACTTCTACTAACACGAGATAAACACGAGATTAGCAGAAGGAGCCCAAAGGGTGTCGTACGGGCTATTGAACTTCCGTTTTATAGTCTCGTCGGACTTGGTGTACGTCACCGCGTACTAGGCTGTCGTACTTTTGTGTGGTCGTGTGTGTGCAAGTCCGTTCGTAAGAAAGTCTGCCGCAAGTCCGCCGAAGGTACGTCGGAAGTATGTCGGACAGGCTGTCGGACTTTTGTAGACGAAAAGTCCGACCGTGTGTACGCGGCATAAGGCCCCTTTCACACGAGGCGGACTCCGCCAGGTGTCCACTTGCTCAGTGAGGAATCTGTCCACTGATCCCTGCTGAGCAGGAAGATGGCTGGTCCGTGTCTGCTCCGCTTATGCAGAGTGGACACAGACACAGCCTGCTGTCCTCTGTGGGCGGTCGGATGTAAACGGACCGCCTGTCTGCATATACACCCAACTGCAATATGATCAGATCTGCTAGACGGATGGTCAGGTAGGGTGTATGAATGAGGGCCAAGACTGGATTTTAGCTAACCTTACTGTGCAACCTGAGCAGGTGCAAAGGGCAACATATTGTGGTAGGCAGTAAATTCACAGATATGTGTAACCTTAAAAAACTGTGTCCTAAGAAATTTTATGAAATGTTTTAAGAGATTTAAAAAAAGTGCACTGCCTACCACAGGATGGTGACCTGCACCTGGTCAGTAAGATTGGTTCTTATTCAGTCCTAATATGCAACATGAGCAGATGCAAAGGGCACCATATTATGGCAGGCAGTGCACTCACTGATTCTTTTAACTTTTTAGAAATTCTGTAACATAAGATATTTTATGAAGTGCACTGCCTACCTCAATATGGTGCCCTTTGCACTCAACAATCATTCAACAATCTCCCTTCTCAGAAGCAAATCCCTGCGATTAACCAGCCCCTGTAAACTTCTCTACAAGAAACTTACCCCCTTTTCCAAATGCAAACCTACCACCTTTTCCTTAACCCCCCCACCAAAAGAAACTTCCTCAGGCAGTGATTCTTACCCCCTCCTGCCCCCAAATAGAAAGTCATGCTTCTCCACCTACCAGACCCAAGTCTCCCTTCGGCTGTGTCACCACTGACCCCCCTTATCTACGCCCCTGATATACACTATATGGAGCATAGGTCTCCTTTTATGTTTCCTTCGAGTGTACATGTACGGATGTCTGCTATCGTACAACTGTTGGAATTCCTTTTGAGCTTTATGTGGAGTATTCCTGGGCTTAAACTACAGTCAAGCTGTGTGCCTTGAAGTGTGTCAGGGATGTTAATTCATGTGGTTTATGACCTTTCTATTAAATTAGAGGGTCATGGAATTCTGGTAAGCCTTTTGTTACAGATCTTATCCTCTTAGCGGCGACTGTGCGCACATATGCGGCCTCGGCTTTCAGGGGTTATACCGGGAAAATGCATGCAGCTGCATTCTTTAGAGCGGGCGGTCAGCTCTTTAGCGATAACAACTGATGCGGCTAAAAGCCGCTCGGCTGTTATCCCGAAGGAGCGAGAGGGGACGTCCCCCCTTCGCCGCCTTCCGCCGCTCTTCCCGGGCCTCCCTTTCCACCGGGAGACCCAATCCACAATCCGGCACTTCTGACAGCTAGAGTAAGACTGGAAGGAAGCTGGAAATGGCTTTGTTCAGTCTTCTTTCTGTAAACACGGAAGCGACATCACAACGTCACTTCTGGTTTATTCAGCTGCCAATGGCGCAGTTTTAAAAAAAAATGACAGTATTCAGAATCGCCATTTTGGGCGATCTGAATACTTTAAAGTGCAAAAGAGGGATTTGGGGTCTTTTAGACCCCAGATTCCTCATAAAGAGTACCTGTCACCAACCAATTACTGTCACAAGGGATGTTTACATTCCTTGTGACAGCAATAAAATTGATCATATTTTTTTTAAAGTGACAATATAAAAAAAGGAAATAAATTTGAGGTATCGTCGTGATCGTCAGAGTGAGAGCAATAATTCTAGCACTAGACCTCCTCTCTAACTCTAACCTGGTAACTGTTATTTTTTTTTTAAAGCGCCGCCTATGGAGATTTTTACATACTGCAGTTTGTCGCCATTCGACGAGTGTGCGAAATTTCAAAGCATGACATGTTAGGTATCTATTTACTCGGCGTAACATCATCTTTCACATTATACAAAAAATTGGGCTAACTTTACTGTTTAGTTTTTTTTAATTCATGAAAGTGTCTTTTTTTCCCAAAAAATTGCGTTTGGAAGTGTGACAGTGTGACATAAAATATTGCAACGATCGCAATTTTATTCTCTAGGGCCTATGCTAAAAATATATATATATATATATATATTTATGGTTGGAGCCCTATGTCCGATATGGACATAGATAACATTTATAATTAAGATAAGACTTACCATCGGAAATAGACCTGGAAGTGTGGACTTACCATATGAAATGGACCTGAAAGTGTGCCTTGGTCTAATGGCCGGTATGCCAAAATAAGGGGGCATACCCTGGTTTAAGAAATGATTATTCTGTAAAGAGAAATGAATAGTTGAGAAATGCTGTGAAACGGGGATGGGAGGGTGGGTATCGCGCACAGGAAACCGACAAGCACCACGGGTGAGCGGGCTGCTTAAATACCCCCCGGGCTCCTCCCATAAATTCAGGCCACCATACTGGCCTTCCTACTTATGGTTGGAGCCCTATGTCCGATATGGACATAGATAACATTTATAATTAAGATAAGACTTACCATTGGAAATAGACCTGGAAGTGTGGACTTACCATATGAAATGGACCTGAAAGTGTGCCTTGGTCTAATGGCCGGTATGCCAAAATAAGGGGGCAAAAACATTCAGGTAGGGGTATAATATTTTATTGGTTTTCAGTTATTCATTGAGCCAATTTGGAGAATGCCTGTGCCATCTCTACTTGAGGATTGGGGATATACCGGGCGAAGCAGGCTGATTTCCACCTGCCTAGTCTTTTGATGACGTGGTCTGGAACCCCATGGCGGGATGCTGCGGAGGCTGCTCCGATGCGAAAGGAGTGTCCGGAGTACTGACTGGGGTTAAGGTGAAGATTGCGGAGAAGTATCCTTATGTGTTTTACAAACTGACAGGCGCTTAAGGGTTTAACTGGGAATGGTAGAAGAGGACTGGTGTCCGGTTGTTCAGGCAGGAGTGACAGGAGACGGTTGAGTACGGTGACTGGACACCAGCTGTTATTGGTTTTGTACAGGTGAATGTCCACTCCAGAGCCTGTTTGCTGGGTTTTAGAGACCTCGAGGTGAAGGATGAAATGGTCTTGGTAGCGAAGCAAGTGCCGTCTGCATAGTACTTGGTCTATGGGGTTGTTATAGGTGAATTCGCCAGGTCGCAAGAACCCGTAGTAAGCCAAATATATGGCTGCTTGTAGGACCGTGCTGGGGAGCAGACCGAATGGCGAAGTAGCCAGAATAGTCGACATATCCCTGAAGATGGGCCCCGTAATGGGTAAGCGCTTGGTGCTGGTCACTGGTTGTTGTTTCTGAATGCCCCTTAGGATGGCTCGTATGGCGTGTGATGAGAACAGTGAAGGTTTTGTGGGGTCTTGAAGCGTCAAGAAATGTTGTATGCCGGCTAGGTATAGCCGAATGGTATTGTAAGATAAGGCCAGCTGAGTGTGGCAGTATGAAGTGAAGGCCAGTACCTGTTTGACATCTGTTGGTCCTTTACGGCAGGATGTGAGAAATTTATTGGACGCCTTCCAAGCTGTCTGGTAGGCTTTGAGTGTGTTATGAGAGAGTGAGTGATTGATGAGCTGCGTTGCTCCTTGTAAATGTTGAACTAGTCCAGGGTCAGTTGTGACCAGACAGGGATAGGGGCCGACACTGGTTCGGCTCCGGGAACCTGTTTGAAAAAGGAGGTGTAGTTAAAACGTGACAGTGCGTCAGCAGCTAAATTGTATCTGCCTGGAATAAATGCACAGTGTATGTTAAACTGATGTTGTAAAGACAGTTGTACCAATCTGCACAGGAAGGACATAACTGCTAGGGACTTGGACCTGCCTTTGTTAATGATGTCTGCCGTGGCCTGATTATCGGTGGTGAAGACTACGGTTTGCCCTGTCCAATGGTGACCCCAGAGTTGTGCAGCTGCCACTATGGGATAGAGTTCGAAGAGGGAAGATGTTCGAATAAAGCCGGGTATCAACAGTATCTGTTGAGGCCAGGGTCCTGAAAACCATTGGTGGCCAAAAATTGCCGCAAAACCTGTGGAAGCTGCAGCGTCTGTCACCACCTGGGGTGACTGGGCCGAAACCATGGGTATAAATAGGGATATGCCATTCCAGGCGGACAGGAATTCCTTCCACATAGATAGGTCCGCTATTGCTGCGGAGTCTAGATTTAGGATCTGGTCGGGGTCTTGTGTTTCTGACAGGAATCTCAGCAGGCGTGACACGAAGGTGCGGCCTTGTGGAATAATTCGCATGGCGAAATTAAGCATTCCCAGGAGAGATTGCAACTGCTTTTTGGTGCACCCCTTGGTGTGGGTGAATTTGTGAAGGACTGCCCTAATGCGGGTTAGTTTGTCGAGGGGGAGACTGGCTTGCATAGCGCAGGTGTCTAAGTTGACCCCGAGAAAGGTGATGTTGTGTGCTGGGCCGTCGACTTTGTGCTCGGCGATGGGAACATTGAGATTTCCAAATATCACTCTGAGTTTGTCGAGGTCTTCTGGGGGCTTGCTGGGAGGTTCTATTAGTAGGAAGTCGTCCAGGTAATGGATGACTTCTTGGCACTGAGCCTTGTGTAACAGTATCCAAGCAAGGGCCTGAGCGAATGTGTCGAAGAGCCAAGGACTACTCTTCGAACCGAACGTCAGTTTTGTGGCAAAATAATATGCCTCCTTCCACTTGATGCCATGCCAGCACCAAAGGGATGGGTGGATAGGCAGGAGCTTGAAGGCATCCGAGATGTCGGCTTTGGAAAGCCAGGCACCTGTAGCTGCTTTGATGATTGCTTGTATCGCCATGTCCACGGAGGAATATTTTAGGGAGAATTCTTCGGAGGGGATCAGGGAATTGAGACTGGGGATGTGGGAAGAATGAGGTGCAGACAGGTCGTACACCAAACGTAATTTATTTGTGAATTTGCCCTTGACAAGCCCAATAGGGCTGACTCTCCAAGTGCTGAAAGGGGGCTGAGTGAAAGGGCCTATAATGTACTCTCGGTCTACTTCTGCTTGTAAGAGCCGATCTATGGCTTGTTCGTCAATGGCTGCTGAACGAAGATTCCCACATTCGTAAGTACTGTGGGGTAGTGAAATGAGGCCGGTGTGAAAGCCTACTGTGAAGCCCTGGATAAGGTAGGTGGCCAGGGAGGGGGTGGGATGTGAGGTGAGGTAGAGTTCTAGCCATAAGACGTTGATCCGGCTTAGTCATGCCCTCTTCTGTTGTTTGACTTCGCACAAGTTTCTTGGGTGCGCTCTTTGGCATAAGGTGCAGATGTGGAGTAGGCGGCACTGACTGAAGTTGCAGGACCCGTAATTGTAATTATTGCAGATGGCTGCCCCTCCCACGGTTCGGACTGGGCGTCCGAATTTGTCCACCTGAGGCGTTTGTTCAGGGGCCAACTGACCCTGAAGTGCACCGGAGGTAGAGGGAAATTCGAAGGGACGTCTGGTTGTCGCATTGGCGCACCAGGTGGCAGTGTGGGTGGAGGACTGGCAAATCGCGCACAGGGGTGAGCGTAAGCCGGCAAAATGGCGGCAGAACAGCTCTGTGTCCATGAGACTCCAATTTTTTGTTGTTTGGAACTGTGTGAGTCTGGCAGCAGCCTTTGCGGAAAAGGAACGGTGGTAGTCGTAAAAGGAAAATCCTCCATACTTGTAGCCCAAGTCTACTATCGTATGGAGGTACAAGTCCAGCTCTTCCCTTCTGCTGGGGGTGGCTGAGCATAGGACGTCTCTCAGCATGCCAAAGGCCAGGGTGAATTCTGGGACGGATAACTTGCGGTTCAGTCTGGGGTCTTTGGCTTTAAGGACCACCGATATGTCACCCCAGGAGTAGGCCTTATTTTCTGCCAGATCGTGCACAGAAATAAGGAGAGAGGCCAGGTTGACGTCCCTGCCATCCAAAATGTCCTTCCTGATGCTGGTTGGAACCAAATGGGAGGGGTAGACAATGGGGCTCCAGCCTGAGGTACCTGCAGGAAGGGGTGTTAAGGTTTGGGTTGCGGTTGGGTCGGGGATAGCCGCGGCCGGTCGTGCCTCCAGGAGTGCCACCCTGGTTTGTACGTCTGTGACCGAGGTAGACAGGGACGACACCATCGTGTGAAGTTGTGAGATGGCTGAAGATATTGACTGGAGGGATGCCTGTTGGATACTGGGTCCTGCTGCTGGTGGGGGAAAGAGGAGTTTGAACAGCTCGCCTTTCCTCGCTGTGGCGGGGAAGGGCACACCTCTGCGTCTTAGCTCTGCCGTCAGTTTGGGGATAGTCCATCCCCTGAGGGACTGCACGCTGCCGCTCTCTGAGACCGGGGAAGGTGACAGAGGGGCCGTGAAGTCTTCGCTGCCGGCCTGAGACATGGTTGATCTGGTGAGAATATCCTGTCTTTGAGCTCTTATTTCTGGTTGACTGTAACCTATTGGGGGTGACATGAATTTCAAGTTTTTTCTTTGATTCCCTGAGTCATACTTACCCAACTTATTTTCTCCCACACTTTTTTTTTTTTTTTTCTTTACCTGAGGGGATATCGTCCAACCTGGTGCAGGGTGGACCTACTGAACTTTGACTGACCTGGAGGAAAATGAAAGGTGATAATTCGTGAAGGGTTTGCTGAATAACTTGAAGCAATGACTTGTATGGTGCTTACAATCTTGTGACAATGAAATGATTTGAAATGTTTGCCTTGATTATGAAATGAGTGAACTTCATGACAGAGGTCCGGCTCGGTCGTGTCGTGACTGATCCGACCGTGAACCGGGCTCTGGAGCATGTACTGAAATGAGGCAACTGAAAAACATTGGTGCACACCGGGACGAATCGGTGCATGTTTGATGCATCTGGATTCGAATCGGAGCGCAGTATGAAACGAAATGAAAGAAATGTTTACCTTGACCGAGGCTCGAATTGGTTGTGCCGCATTTTGCGACTGGCAACGCACCGAGCTCTGGTATAGGTATGGATACGGCCGAAACAACTGAGGCATTCCGTGACGAATCGGTGCATCTCGGATGCGACTGGTTTCGAAACGGTGATGCGCTGTGGGAGTGAAATGGTAGCAATTCCATGACAGAGATGCGGATCGGTCGCCCGATATCTGCGACTAGCTATGATCCAGACTCCGGAGCATGTTTCAGAAATGAGGCCGAGCCCTGGGGCACGCCGTAACGAATCGGTGCATGGAGGATGCGACTGGATTCGAAGCGGAGCGCGGTAAGTGCAGGTGTAACATATTGTTTGCCATGACAGAGGCGCAAATCGGTCGTGCTGCTGTAGCGACTGACTACGAATCGGACTCTGGAGCATGTACTGAAATGTGGCTAATACCTGGGGCACGCCGAGACGAATCGGTGCATTTCCATGCGACTGAATTCATATCGGAGCATGATACGTGGCAATGAAATGATAACCATGACAGAGGTACGAATCGATGAGTCGTGGCGACTGATAATGACGTGACTCTGGAGCATGTACTGAAATGAGGCCGTAACTACTGGGGCACACCGGAGCGAATCGGTGCATCTTTTAGGTGCGACTGGATTCGAATCGGAGCGCGGTACGTGACTGAAATGAGAAATGCTTTGAAATGGTTTGAAATGTTAGAAATGTCTTTAGAAATGTTTCAGAAATGAGAAATGATTGGTATTGAACTGACGTGGTTCGAAAAGATTTATGCATTTACGAATCGCTATGGCTGTCTACTGACACATGTTTAACAATTTAGACCTGTCTGAAATGAAGCGACGCTTGCGTCGCTGTGGTTTCCTCAGATAACGCGAAATGGTAACATGACGACAGTGCGAGTGATACACATGCGGTTACGTTCGTGAAATTTGCGAGTGATTCGTAATTCTGATATCACGGTTTAGTGACATGACATAAAGTACGTAAAAACAAAAATCCGAGGGGACCCTACCTGCGACAGCCCAGCCAGACGCGTGGTGCGAACGAATCGGTAAACGCGGACTTCAAAAAACTCTCGGGCACGGAGATCACGAATGCGGAACTTGTGAGCCAAGTATTTGAGAACGTTGAAATCGGAATAGTCGGTCTAGTGACGTATATCGCGCACAGGAAACCGACAAGCACCACGGGTGAGCGGGCTGCTTAAATACCCCCCGGGCTCCACCCATAAATTCAGGCCACCATACTGGCCTTCCTATATATATATATATATATATATATATATATATATATATATATATATATATATATAATGTTTGGGGGTTTTAAGTAATTTTCAAGCAAAAAATACGGATTTTAACTTGTAAGCAAGAAATGTCAGAAATAGGCTTAGGCATGAAAGGGTTAAATTTGATCCAGACTCTTTCCATAGTGCTCCCTGTGTTGTTTCTTACATTCACTGCTACTGAAATGTATTTTTATTTATATGGGTGACAAGAGACCACGCATCCAGGTTTTGCTCATGACCCTACCTAAATTGACAGTGGGAATAGGTTTGCTGGATATCAAACTATACTACAGGGCCCTGCACTTTACATGGGTGGTTTGTTGGTATACTTAGGCTAGGGTGAAGCCGTGGGTGGGGATACCACAGGAGCATTCTTTTCTTCTATCATCCTGTGTTCCCTGGCTACTATCTTCACATCTGCCATCCCTTGCGACGCACCCAATGATAGGAGCTACTTTGAAGGTTGTGACATCTACCTTTCCTTTACCGGATATATCGCCTTATCCCTCTCCTATAATAGTTAAGTTGCCAGACTTTTCAGTTGACCTGTTTTCCACTCTGGGTGGATCTAGTACACCAGTAAACCAGCAGTTGCTTGCAGACAAGAGTTCCATCGCTCGGCTACCTTGTGCTTTCCAGGGACACCCAAGTCTCTTAGCAGCACTCGATCACCTGGCTCTAGATCCTGCTATCTAAAACCTCGTACACACGATCGGATTTTCTGCAGAAAAAACCTCTGACTTTTGTCCGAAGGGCGTTGGTCAGGAACTTTTTTTGCATACAAACGGCAAGGAATTGTTGGCCAACAAACACAAACGTAGTGACGTACTACATGGTTTTTCAGCTCTTTAGCACCACCCTTTGGACTTCTGCTAATTTCGTGTTAGTAGAAGTTTGGTGAGTGTTGATTCGCACTTTTAATTTCACGCTTTTCAGTTCATTTCTGAATGGCCGTTCATCCACCAGCCATGTTGCGGAATCGGAGGAGATAACGTGTTATTTAGAGATAACGTGCTATTTATTATTGGCCTTGGAGATATTGCTTTGATCCAAGTCCAGTCCAGGAACAGGAGGAGGAGGATTTCTTGCACCAAAAATTGGTTGCTTTATTAATCATGACCAATTATGTCATATGCCTTTGCTGCAGGAGCTCCAGGAGAATAATCCAGAATTTCGGAATTATCTCCGGATGACGGACCCCTGCTTTCACAACTCTTCGCATTGTTGACCCCCTATATTAAGAAGCAGGACACATGCATGAGGCTTTTATTTTATTTTTTGGTTGAATAATGATTTGATTTGGTATATTTTCTATATTTTTGGATGCATAGAATGCACTTTTTGGTTAAGTTCTATTGGCAGATAGCACGTCTAATATTATTTGTTTTCTTTTTTTAATGCACAATAAAAAAATTGTTGAGAATAATACTTGGCTATGTGTTTTACTTCAAATTACAGTTTTGTGATGTAAAATTAACAAGGGACACCAACATAGTTGTATCTTTAATCTTAAAAACCATGGGATAATGATGTTGTGGCAACTTGCACCAAAAAAAAAAAAAAAAAAAAAAAACAAGCATAATAATATTATTCTTGATATCACTAGAAAAAAAAAGCCTTTGAAAATTTGTTTGCAATAACTCCATCAGTATCACCAGCAAAGCAGCTTCATTATTATCCCATTAAAGAAGAAGAGAATTGTGTGCTGCATTTCGGGATTTCATAATTAGCCACGTCACAAATGTTAATTCTCCATTACAAACGCTAGTTTATAAGACCGACCACTTCTGGCTCGTCCTTGCTTCTGAGCATGCGTGTTTGTACTTTGGACTTTTGTCCAACGAACTTGTGTACACACGCTCGGAAAATCCGACAACAGACATTTGTCCGTGAAAAATTTTAAAGCCTGCCATCCATTTGTCCGCGGAAAATCTGACAACAATTGTCCAATGGAGCGTACAAACGGTTGGATTTTCCGCCAACAGCCTGTCATCACACATTTCCCATCGGAAAATCCGATCGTGTGTACGCGACTTAACTCTCAAGTCAAAGTTAATTTTGTTCTGTTGTGCTTGCTCCAAATATGTTTCTTCTCTGTGGTAAGAGTTCCAAGCATGTCAAGAAGGGTGCAACTGAACCTCTCAGACTGTGAATCCCCTTGTGAATGATAGGGAGTCGCTCTGCACTTCTGAATGATTAAATACAGATGTTTCTTAAAGCGGAGCTCCACCCAAAAGAGCAAGTTCCGCTTTAAGTACCCCCCCCCCTTAATCCCTGCCACTTTTGGCATTTAATGGGGGGGAGAGGGGTAGCGGGTACCTAGTTTTGACAAGTACCCACTCCCACTTCTGCTCCGACCACCTAGGCGATCCGAGCGGAAGTTTCCTCTCCCACTCTCTCCCTGCTGTCATCTGGGACACATCACAGGTCCCAGATGACTGCCGGACCATTCAGGACACACAGTGCGCACCCAGCTGTGAAGCCGCAAGCTGTCACAGCCAGGAGCCTACAGTTGAAATGCCGGCGCTGGGGAGAGAAGAGGGAGAGTAGAGATGGCCTGGGTGAGCACATCGCTGTAGCATGGGAGAGGTGAGTGTGTGTTTATTAACAGTCAGCAGCTACACTTTTTGTAGCTGCTGATTTTTAATAAACATTGAAACAACTGGAGCTCCTCTTTATATAGTCAGCTCTCAAAGTCTCTTCTCTGATCAGAATGGATTAGTTGGGGAAATCCATAGTGAACAAAGAACTTCTCTACTGAGACTCTGGCCACCATGGATGCTTCTTGGTCTTTCTTTAGAAATGCCTGGGCGTAACAGGCGAAATGCTCTTTCACCACAGGACATGTGTCCACTCAATTCTGGTTCTGAGCACAAGAATTCAATGCAACTTCATGGCTCCTTGATTTTGGTGGTCCACTGGGGCAGTTCTGGAGGGCAAAGTCTTCTTCTGGATGTAGCAAATACAGGACTGACAGTGACTCTTGACTTCAGCCCACATAAAAGGCCAGTAGATCCAGTTTCTCACTAATTTGAAAGTCCTCTACGGCCCTAAGTGAGCAAGGTCATCATGCAAGGCAGCTAACACAGTTTCTCTATGCTTCTCTGGTAGAAACAATTGCCATTTGTCTTCAGGATTTTCCAGGGCCCCTTCGCTAGACCATCCTATCACATAGGAAGAATAAACTAAGTGCGCTTACAATCAAGTGATCAAAAATATAAATAAATATAAATTAATAAATTCGCTGTAAATAGTTAATGAAATCTAATAATAAATACATTCATAAGGTGCATGTGAATAAATCATAAAGTCCAATATTAAATTAAGTGCACATAAGGTTAGGTGACCAAAAATATAAAAATGAATATAAAAAATGCAATAGTGATCAAAGTTCATAAATTATTGGTGGATAATAAATTAATTGGAGAGCTCAATGAGGACACACAAATCCCTTGAAGGAGAATCACACATCCACAGTTCATCGAACCAAGCCCGTATATGTGGAAAGAGGAAGGAGGGAGTGTAAAAGGAATATCCAGGCAGACGGTGAATCCAGGTGACAATAAAATTGAATCCTTACCAGAAATGGTGGACCTCCTTAATAGCAAGGTCATTTGCGCATGCAGAAACAGCCCTCTGCAGGGACAGATGGATGACAGCGTCTGGATCCACAGATGTATACAGGGTTCCAAGGAAAGGTCACTCCAGCGCGTCAGCCTAGGGAGAAGCACTCACTAGTCCGGAGGGCGTGAGTGCAAAGAAAGGCAAAAGGCTCCGATGGTGTAGTAAAATTAAAAAGCTTTATTACTTATGGGGGCAGAGAACACATCTCCGCCATAGAGTATAAAATATGTTAAAAAGTCGGCATACAAAAAAGCGAATACCCGTGTAAACAAGCATGGGGCATTCAATGTGATGGCATACAGTGCGTAGCCATGCCCTACATGTTTCGTCATAGATGACGTCTTCAAAGGGGCACGGGTGATGCACTGAACCATCACCTATATAGTACTGAGCGGCAACCAGACCTTGTTTTCGTCTGGGCACCGTTCAGCACTCAGCACAATAAGGATGCGTAGGAGAACACCAAGCCTCGATATGGCGTACACCACGCAGCGAGAGTTCCGCACAGAAATCCCGGGGAAGGGGAAAACTGAATTGAAAAAGGAGGAAAGAATAATAAAACACAGAGGGTGCATACATATAAATCCAAGGTTACATCCAATATGTGTGAATCCTAAATAGATGACAAAGGGAAAAATTTAAATTTTACTGCAACAAACGGGATGCAAGTATAAGTATACTCTGAATATCACAGATGGCATATTCCTAATATTATAGGTGGAAATTGCATAGCCACCCAGACGTCAGAAAAAACGCATAAGGGTAGTTATACATCTAGAGGGTTAACTCTAGACTTTAAAAGTAAAATAAAAAGTATATTAAAAAATCTTTATATATATTCGTACCTTATTATTCTACAACTCCGCTAGTCATGATAAGGGGTGGAACCTCTATCTGAGTGGGGGACATCAGACCGCCAAGGTGTTCTCCTCACATCAGTATAAACAATATAACAAAGGTACAAGTTAAAGAAATAAACATCCTGTCTCAAGCATTATCAATGAACGCATTTATTTCAATGTCTACATTTAACCCCAGGGGTCTAAGACAGCTGATTTTATAAATCCATTCCATTTCTAACTCGGAGATGGTACGTCATTTGGGTCCCCTCTCCATGGTAATTTAAGTCTGTCAATACCAACAAACGAGGTTCCCTTAGGGTCCTGTTTGTGTACTTCTAAATAATGTTTGGAAACCGGATGGCTTTTAAAGCCCCTCCTAATGTTCCCAATATGCTCATTGAGTCTAACTTGCAAGGGTCGCAAAGTGCGTCCCACATATTGAAGCCCGCAAGGGCAACTAAGGAGATACACAACATTAGCCATGGAACAAGTAATGAAAGATTTGATGGGGAAATCTTGGGAAATACTGTTGGAATGAAACTGACTGACCTTCCTGTCTCTGATAGCGTTGATAGAACAGACCACACAGTTCTTACATCTATAGTACCCCACCAACTTTTGAAAAAACATAGGTTTTTTAGTGGGAGGGTCACAGACACTGGGGGCCACAAGTGATTTTATTGAGGGGACCCCTCTAAAAACGATCTGAGGTCTATAAGGTAGTACAGATCCCAATATGCGATCATTTTTAATAATATGCCAGTGTTTATATAGCAGTTTCTTGATTGAGAAATGTTGGTGGGAATATCCTGTTAAAAAAGGACATGAGTGGTTACTGTCAGTATCCCCCCCCCCCAGTCCTAGTCTTATCCTTAAGCAGAAGTTCACGGTCAAGCTGATCTACTTGGTCTAGCTTTTCTTTAAGGAAGTGGGCCTCATACCCTTTTTCCAAAAATCTATCAGTGAGTACCTTGGATTGGGCCTTAAAGTCAGCAGTTGTAGAACAGTTCCGCTTTATTCTTAATTATTGACTCTTGGGGACTGAGTCTAGCCATGCTTTACGATGACAGCTATCGCGGGGAATAAATGAATTGCGGTCTGTGGCCTTACAATGGATGGAGGTGAGTAAAACGTCCCCTTCACTCCAAATCTTAAGGTCCAAAAAATGGACCGTTTGTTGACTGGCCTCATATTTCAATACAATTCCCCTGTCATTACTGTTAAGATACTCCATAAATGAGCAAAGGGATTTGTGGATACCATTCCAAAGGAGGAGGACGTCATCTATATATCTAGCCCACAAGACCAATTTGGGTCTTTGCTGGGCATAGATGACGTCCTCCTCCCACTTACCCATGAACAAATTAGCCAGGCTGGGGGCAAACTTAGCCCCCATCGCCACGCTCTTGGTTTGGAGAAAAAACTGGTTGTCGTGCCAGACAAAAATTATGCGTGGTGGCATATTCTAAAAGATCCATAATGAAACGCTTTTGTCTCCTTGGTAGTAAGAGATCTCTATTCAGAAAGTGCCTAACTGCAGCGATACCCCAATTATGGGGAATTATGGTATACAGGGATGTTAGTAGTTAGCAGTGAGCAGTGACTAGCCAGTGTCCCTCCCTGTAACCACAATTTTTGAGCAGATTGATGATCCTTAATATAGGCTGGCAATAGCTTGAAAAGAGGTTGAGGGAAGCTATCAATGTACTTACCTGCCCTAGACATAATGGAATCTATTTCGCTAATAATTGGGCGGCCTGGGGGATGGACCGGATCCTTATGGATCTTGGGCAGGTAGTACATGATAGGAATCCTTGAGGAAACTGGTACCGAAAAAGATTTTTCTTTTTTGTTGATAATGCCCAACTCAAAGCCCCGGTCGACAATTCTCTCCAATTCCTTTTTAAATTTTACACGTGGGTCGGACTTAAGAGGCATGTAAGTATCTCGGTCCTCAACTATGTTCCCGAGTTCCTGAAAGTAGTCGGCCTTATCAAGGACTACTATCCCCCCCCTTTGTCCGCTGGCCTAATCACAAGGTCTTTTTGTTTACAGAGCAAGTCCAGACCCAATTGTAGTTCCCTAGTCATTTTGGTATTTTTAATTTTCAACTGGTCAAGGTCTCTAAGGAGAACATCCCTAAAGACCTTGATGGAGGCAGGTAGGCCTCCAGGTGGATTAAACAGGGAGGCATTGGCTAAACCTGAATGTCTAATATTAGTGGAAGTCATGTCTTGAGAGCTGACAGGGTTGGACAACATGTACCTTTTAATATTACATTTTCTGGTATACTTATGGATGTCCATATAGATTTGAAACTTATTAAGTGATATAAGGGGTGCGAATTTAAGACCCTTATCTAAAATAGAGGTCTCGGCCTGGGTCAGGCAGACTTTACTTAGGTTAAAAATACCCTGTCCCCTCATTTCCGTTTTCGCTTGGCTCTTTGATCTCCTCCCCCCTCTGACTCCTCTCTTTTTTCTACAGGTCTTTGGGGGTTTTGGTCTCCCCGGGGAAAACCCCAATGTTGGGGTTGGGAGTATCCTTCCCACTGGGGTTGATTAGGGATACGCCGACCACCCTGGTCCCTTTGTTGGGAGGGAGGTGGTTGGTACCAGGGTGGCCTATCATTGTGCATCCCTCTTCTGGGGGTCCGGTATTCGGAATGATATTCCTCTCTACTTTCATATCCTCCATAATTATCATATTGGTAGTCCCTACCTCTCAAAGGCTGGAACCGATTGTGAGTGGGAACGGAATATTTCAAATATTGGTCATCTCCATGGATTCTCCTGGGGGAATCATATTGGTAAGAGGGATGATCACCTTGGTATCCCCCAGTTGGTCCATATTGGCGATAACCATCATTATATCAGGTATGACCATTTGGCTTACGGTTCCTGGGTTTCTTTTTTGGGGATTTGGAGGTACCCCCAGGTCTCTGTATCGAAGGGCGAGGTTTAGATTGAGGAGGCTTATTATGCCTTTCTGGCAATCGATAAGAGACTCGTCTAGAGGTGGTGGGATATTGGCTCTGAGTGGGGGGAGGTCTGTATAAGTGTCTACCAGTTTCATCAGACTGTAAGTCATTTTCTTGACTGGGGGGATGAGGGACGGCCAAAAGTCCAGTCGTCTCAACCTGATCGGCTGCAATTTTACTCTGCCATTTAAATACGAACCCATTTTTATAGTCCCCCACATCTCGATTAAACTTTTTCTTTTTCTTACTTTTTTGTTCAATTTCTTCTTTCTCAAGTAGTTTTTTGAGGTTAGTAGATCTTTCCTTATATTCCTCACTGTTGATATGAGGGGAGAGTTTCTCCCTAATAAGCTTAATCTCCCCATCTAGTCTGACTAATTTATCATTTTTCTTCTGAATCAGAAACTCCAAGAATTTGACTCCAGCTTCATTGAAGTACTTGAACCAATCCTGGAGTTCTAATTCACCTTTTTGAGGATTGACCTCCCACCTAAGGCTTCTTGGGACCATCGAGTCAGTCACGTACTGTCCCAGAAAGGCTATATCCCACTGGGTATGTATCTCAGAGATCATGAGATTTTTGAGTCTCATGAAAAGACCACCCAAATCACCCTCCGACTCATTGCTGGTTTCAAATACCCCATCTTTTATAATCACCCGTGAAGAACGGAATTCAAACACATCCATACTTGGAACTTTTTATTTTACTTTTAATGTCTAGAGTTACCCCTCTAGATGTATACCTACCCTTATGCGTTTTTTCTGACGTCTGGGTGGCTATGTGATTTCCACCTATAATATTAGGAATATGCCATCTGTGATATTCAGAGTATACTTATACTTGCATCCCGTTTGTTGCAGTATAATTTTAATTTTTCCCTTTATCATCCGTTTAGGATTCACACACATTGGATGTAACCTTGGATTTATATGTATGCACCCCCTGTGTTTTATTATTCTTTCCTCCTTTTTCAATTCAGTTTTCCCCTTCCCCAGGATTTTTGTGCAGAACTCTCGCTGCGTGGTGTACGCCATATCGAGGCTTGGTGTTCTCCTGCGCATCCTCATTGTGCTGAGTGCTGAACGGCGCCCAGACGAAAACGAGGTCTGGTTGCCGCTCAGTACTATATAGGTGATGGTTCAGTGCGTCGCCCGTGCCCCTTTGAAGACGTCATCTATGACGAAACATGTAGGGCGTGGCTACGCACTGTATGCCATCACGTTGTACGCCCCATGCTTGTTTACACGGGTGTTCGCTTTTTTGTATGCCGGCTTTTTAACATATTTTATACTCTATGGCGGAGATGTGTTCTCTGCCCCCATAAGTAATAAAGCTTTTTAATTTTACTACACCATCGGAGCCTTTTGCATTTCTTTGCACTCACGGCCCTCCAGACTAGTGAGTGCTTCTCCCTAGGCTGACGCGCTGGAGTGACCTCTCCTTGGAACGCTGTATACATCTGTGGATCCGGACACTGTCATCCATCTGTCCCTGCAGAGGGCTGTATCTGCATGCGCATATGACCTTGCTATTAAGGAGGTCCACCATTTCTGGTAAGGATTCAATTTTATTGTCACCTGGATTCACCGTCTGCCTGGATATTTCTTTTACACTCCCTCCTTCCTCTTTCCACATATACGGGCTAGGTTCGATGAACTGTGGATGTGTGATTCTCCTTCATGGGATTTGTGCGTCCTCATTGAGCTCTCCATGAATGGACTTAATTAATTTATTATCCACCAGTAATTTATGAACTTTGATCACTATTGCATTTTTTATATTCATTTTTATATTTTTGGTCACCTAACCATATGTGCACTTAATTTAATATTGGAGTTTATGATTTATTCACATGCACCTTATGAATGTATTTATTATTGAATTTCATTAACTATTTACAGCGAATTTATTAATTTATATTTATTTATTTATTTATTTATTTATTTATATTTTTGATCACTTGATTGTAAGCGCACTTAGTTTATTCTTCCCACTTAGCGCACTTAGTTTATCCTTTTGGAGAGTTCACTAGCAAGTGCTCTGAGCATCTCCTCTCCAGGGCTTTCAGGGTCAAACTGCATAAAAGGTCTTCCGCTTGATCCTTTCCTAAGTCTTTCTTCAAGAGAGTAGGCAGATCTCCACCTCTCACTTAAATGAGGGTCACAGAAGAGCCTGGAAAAACTTGCGGCAATGACTCCAACGACTTCAGCCCTGGCTGCTCTTTGGACATGGGGCTCAACTACTTGACACAATGCTTGGATCTCCTCTGATGTCAGTTGAGTCCACTTTTCTGCAGCAGTCTCAGGGTCATAGGGTCTCCTTGTTAGGGTCTTGGCATCTCTGTTTCCAATTCCTGGGCAATACTTCAGGCTGAAATGGTAATCAGGGCAGTCAACCATCTATGTCCTGTGACATCCAGCCTATCTGTAATAAGTATGTAGGTAAGTGGATTATTATCTCTCTTAACTTCGAAGTCTGCGGACTTCAAAGAATTCCAGCTTATGCATTGGATAGTTCTTCTCAGCAGGGTTGAGGCAATGGCTCACATAGGCAACAGGTCGTAGGTGTCCTGATATAATCCACCACCTAGCAAGTCTCAGCTGGCATCAACATGTATTTCTTATGAACTAGATCAGCTGGATCAGCATAGGCCAAAACAGTGGCATTGATCATAATCCTCTTCAATTGGCAAAAGGCCTTCTAACACTGATCTGTCCATTCGTCTGCTGAGTAGGGATGAGCCAGGGTTCTACTGGGCCCCTTTAAAAGAAACAGAGAAGCAACACACACAGGGAATTTGCCAAGCTTCATTAAAGGAGAAGTATGGCTAAGGCTTTTTTGGACATTCTTCTCCTAAGGATGACAGGAGTACAGTTCGTTCAGCACTCCTGTGGTCCGTTTTCAGTCAGGCGAAGCTGACCCCTGTATTGAACTGTTGTCCTTGACTTGTCTGAAGTTACTAAAAAGGTGTTTTGCAAGTAAACAACACACATAGTTCAACAAGTGAGTCTTAGACATATTGGGATATGAAGGTATTCATATGAAACGGAGTAATAAGAAGACATAAGTGGTTTCTAAGAGTAACAGAAGTGTAACAAGCAGCCTGTCGATGGCATGTACCTGTTATAGGTGGAATGGCCTCTAGCAGATAGGGAAATGTTGCTGGCACTCCTTCCACCAGCGGTCTGTCTCCCAGAGCAACAGGAGCAGTAAGTGCATGTGTGGAGCCCATGCGGAGTGCATAGCGGGGCCCACAACGCTACTGGGGAGTAGTAGTGGAAAACGCTGGACAGGTGGATGTGGACAGGGTTTAGCACGCCCCTCCTAAATTACAGAGAAGGTGTGCATTGTCACAGGGAACTAAGAGTTAACTGGAGAATAGTTGCAGTGCAGGTGTACGGTCATCTCTAAGAGTAGAGCCCCCCTTAAAGTGTAATTACACTGCATCTGAGCACCACAAATTAAAAGCACTATTAAATTAATTTATAATATATAATACTCAGTGTTGCTGCTGATCTCCTTGTCACTGCTGTATCCTGCATTGCTCAGAAGTCAGCAGGAGTAGCCATGGGACCCAGGGGACCCAGGAGAATGATACTCCTGGAAGTGTTAATTTCCATGCACACTTCAGATGAAGAGCTTTACTGAACAGTGCACAGTTTTGGCAGTGCAGACAGGTGGAAATCCAAAACAGGAAGTGAGTAGAAATCCTTCCAAAGTGGTTGTCACCAGAGTCACCAGCACTAGTGTTCCCATTAGAAGATTTCAACCCAAAATATCATACATAGGATTTTTGACGGTTTAAACTCAGATCTTTCATGCTTAGTTTGCATTTTTACAATGTGAGTACCATTCTATTTATTTTGGAATAAAAGTTTTAAACTTTTTTACGCTATGGGCACCCCTTCTTTTTTATGTTAACATAAACACGATCCGGAAAGCCAGGAATTGCTGCACAGTGGCACAAACTGTGACCGCGAAAAACCCCTGCAGGGGTGACACTATCCGGTGAGTGTTTGCACAGTAGGAGCACGTATAAAGGCACAGTCACTTAAGAACACTGGAATAAGAAGATTGTATTTCACAATATTGTTTTATCAAGAGGAACAAGTTTTCAAGCACAGCATCATCTGTGCTTTTTCAATTTGGACTATTTGAAACAATATTGTTTTTTTGGATAAACACTCGTTTATTTTTGAGAACAAGTCACTTTATCATAGTCTGGACTTTTTTCCCATCCCCCCATTTTTCATTCCTCTGGCAGTCATGTTCCCCCAGCTGCAGCATACTGCCAGCTTTGCTCCAGTGATGAGGAGGGAGGGGATGATGAGGTCACTGACTCCACGTGGGTGCCTGATAGGAGAGAGGAGGAGGAGGAGGCACATCACCAATGAGGCAGGATGCCCTCCAGGGGCCAGCTTAAGGGCAGCACACCGACTGCATCACACCGCAGAGCTCTGCATGTGCAGGTCGCTGCTGTCTCTGTGCGTTATTCCAAAGGTTCTTTGGTGTGGGCCTTTTTTGAGACAAGTGCATCAGATCCCACCGCTGCTATTTGCAACATATGTCTCAAGCGTATCTCGCGTGGCCAAAACATCACCCACGTGGGCACCACATGCTTGACCAGACATATGTTGACCTGCCATGCAGTTCGTTGGCAAGCGTACCCACACCAAAGAACAAAGAGGACCTCTCCTTGCTTCTCATCAGCTGGGATCTCCAACCCCACTATACCTTCAGTCCTCTCTGAGACCTGCACTGAGAGGAATGAAGGTGTAGAATTAGGTGTATCACAGCCAAGTACTTGCGGGCAATCTGCTATCGGTACACCAACGTCAGATTGTACCAGGCAAATTTCCCTGCCCCAGCTGCTGCACCGCCAAAAGAAGTTCGCTCCCAGACATCCACATGCCCAGCGGTTGAATGCTAGCTTGGCTAAATTGCTAGCACCTCAACTGCTGCCTTTTCAGTTGGTAGACTCTGCCCCCTTCCGTGAGTTTGTGGAATGTGCAGTTCCTCAGTGGCAGGTTCCTAAACACCACTTTTTCTCACGGAAGGCGATTCCGGCTCTCTACCGGCATGTGGAAGGCAATGTCCATGCCTCGCTGGACAGGGCGGTCAGCGGTAAGGTGCATATTACAGCTGACTCATGGTCCAACAGGCATGGACAGAGACATTACCTATCTTTCACGCCGCATTGGGTGACTCTTCTGGCAGCTGGGAAGGATGCAGGACAAGGTGCAGTAGTGTTGGAGGTTGTTCCGCCACGCCTCCAAAATGCTACTACTGGTGATACTGACACACCTCTCTCCTCCACCCCCTCCTCTTCTTCTTCCTCCATGGCCTCTTCCTGTGCTTTGTCCTCGGAACCAGCGGTGCTCCATAGGCGTTCAAGGAGCTACGCAAGTACGCAGGCCAAAAGATGCCATGCGGTGCTTGAGCTGGTGTGCTTGGGGGACAGGAGCCACACTGGGGCAGAGATTCTGTCAGCTCTGCAGGGGCAGGCTCAGAGGTGATTGACGGCACACCAGCTTTAGCCAGGAATGGTGGTTTGCGACAATGTCACCAACCTCCTCTCCGCCCTCCGACAGGGACAACTGACCCATGTGCCCTGTTTGGCTCACATCCTTAACTTGGTGGTGCAGCGGTTCTTGGGCAGGTACCCGGGCTTACAGGATGTCCTGAGGCATGCCAGGAAAGTCTGTGTGCATTTCCGCCGGTCATATAATGCCAGTGCTTGGCTGGCTGACCTCCAAAAGGAATTTAACCTGCCCAAGAACCGCCTAATCTGTGACATGCCCACCAGGTGGAACTCAACGTTGGCCATGCTGCAGCGGCTGCACATGCAATGAGTACCTGTGCGACTATGGCACCAGGACAGGGTCAGAGGAGCTTGTTTTTTTTCCCCATGCCAGTGGGCCATGATCAGGGATGCATGCACTGTCCTGTCACCATTTGAGGAGGCCACGAGGATGGTGAGCAGTGACAGTGCATGCATCAGTGACACTGTCCCCCTTGTCCACCTGTTGGAGCACACACTGCATGGAATAATGGACAGGGCACTTGAGGCAGAACAGAGGCAGGAAGAGGAGGACTTCCTTACCTCTCAAGGCCCCCTTTATCCAGACAGTGTTCCTGCGTGCCTGCTGATCACACAGGAAGAGGAGGAGGATTGTGTCAGCATGGAGGTGGAGCCTGGCACTCAGCACCAGCAGCAGTCTTCAAGGGAGCATTTACAGTCCCAAGAAACCCATGGACTTGTACGTGGCTGGGAGGAGGTGGCTGCGGATCATGTCGCCCTTAGTGACCCAGAGGACTCCGGACCGAATGCCTCTGCAAACCTACGCTGCATGGGCTCCCTGATCCTGCAAAGCCTGTGGAAGGATCCTCGTATTCGTGGTATCAAGGAGAGGGATCGTTACTGGCTGGCAACCCTCCTTGATCCACGTTACAAGGGTAAGGTTGTGGACCTTATCTTGCCGTCGCAGAGGGAGCAGAGGATGAAACATCTTCGGAAGGCCTTGCAGAAAGGTCTGTGCAACGCGTTCCCAGAGACTGGGAGGTTACAAACTCCTGTTCCTGGACAACGTGTTGCTGAGGCTTCGGTCAGTTAAAGAAGGAGCGGTGGAGAAGGTGGCCGTCTGACCGATGCGTTCAGACAATTTTTTAGTCTGCAGCCCCAAGGTATGATCGGTTCCAGCAACCATCGCCAGCGTCTGTTTTACATGGTGCAGGAATACCTAGGGGCAAGATCTGACTTGGACACCTTTCCCACCGAAAATCCTCTGGGTTACTGGAGCTTGAGGAAGGATCACTGGCCAGAGCTTGCACAGTATGCAATTGAGCTACTGGCCTGTCCTGCATCCAGCGTTCTTTCGGAACGCACATTCAGTGCTGCTGGAGGCTTTGTAACCGATCACAGGGTGCGCCTGTCCACCGACTCGGTCGATCGACTGACCTTCATAAAAATGAATCAGTCTTGGATCACCACCAGCTACCAAGCACCTGATGCTGATGTAACCAAATAATTTTTTTTTAAATGTCAGATCCCTTCAAGACTGCCTATGCTGATGCTGAGTGACTATCCTGTTATGCTGAGTGACTATCCTCTTCCTCCTCAATGATCATGCTGATAGCTTGTAAGAATATTTTTGGTTCTGGGTGCCGCCACCAGTGGCTAAGGTCAACTAGAGTATTTGTGAGGGGTTGCAGTGTTGTGGAACCAGCACCAGTGCCTAAGGCCCAATTTTTTTAGCCCCTGTTTAACAGGGGCGTGTAATTACAATTTTTGATGCAATACTTTGCAGCAGGGCTTGTTCCTGCGCTCCAACTATAGTATCTGTGAGGGGTTGCAGTGTTGTGGCACCAGCACCAGTGCCTAAGGCCCAATTTTTCAGCCCCTGTTTAACAGGGGCGTGTAATTACAATTTTTGATGCAATATTTTGCAGGAGGGCTCATTCCTGCGCTCCAACTAGAGTATCTGTGAGGGGTTGCAGTGTTGTGGCACCAGTGCCTAAGGCCCAATTTTTCTGCCCCTGTTCAACAGGGACATGTAATTACAATTCTTGATCTAATATTTCACAGCAGGGCACGTTTCTGCACCCACCAAGAGTAACTGTGAGGACTTACAGTGTTGTGGCACCAGCACCACCACCAAAGGCCCAATATTTCTGCCCCTGTTCAACAGGTGCATGTAATTACAATTCTTGATCTAATATTTCACAGCAGGGCCCATTCCAGCGCCCACCAAGAGTAACTGTGAGGACTTACAGTGTTGTGGCAACACCACCTCCACCACCACCAAAGGCCCAATTTTTCTGCCCCTGTTCAACAGGTGCATGTAATTACAATTCTTGATCTAATATTTCACAGCAGGGCCCATTCCAGCGCCCACCAAGAGTAACTGTGAGGACTTACAGTGTTGTGGCAACACCACCTCCACCACCACCAAAGGCCCAATTTTTCTGCCCCTGTTCAACAGGTGCATGTAATTACAATTCTTGATCTAATATTTCACAGCAGGGCCTGTCTTTGCGCCCACCAAGAGTAACTGTGAGGACTTACAGTGCTGTGGCACCAGCAGCACCACCACCACCAAAGGCCCAATTTTTCTGACTCTGTTCAACAGGGGCATGTAATTACAATTCTCGATCTAATATTTCACAGCAGGGCCCGTTCCTGCGCCCACTAAGAGTAAGGGTGTGAGGGCTTACAGTGTTGTGGCAACAACAACACCTAAGGCCCCAATTTCTGCAGAGTATACAGGGCAGGCCCCTACTTTCAAACATCCAACTTCCAAACGACTCCTACTTGCAAACGGAAGGAGACAACAGGAAGTGAGATGAAATCTACCCCTAGGAGGGGAAATTCTCTCCTGTAAGAGTTAATATGGGAAAAACGTGTCTCCTCTCCACTGATGCTTTATCAACAATCCTTGTTTCACTAAAAACCCCAAATTGTCAAAAAACATTTGTCGTTGGGACAGAAAGTGAGGTGAAATCTTCTGAAGAGGTGCACAGACAGCAAAACAAATGTCACAGGAGTGATAACCCTTCCCTATGTTTTCCAAAAAGCTTAAAATAGATTTTTTGGCTGGAGCTACACTTTAAAAATGTACCAGTTCAAAATTACAAACAGATTCTACTTAACAACAAACCTACAGTCCCCGTCTTGTTTGCACCGCCTGTATACTGCTGTTCAGAGTATATAGGGCCTGGGGGCCCCACGCCTTTCCTTTTTTTAATTTGGGTGTGGGGTTCCCCTTAGTATCCATACAAGACCCAAAGGACCTGGTAATGGACTGGGGGGGGGTACCCATGCTGTTTGTCTCACTGATTTTCTTCCATATTGCCGGGACCCGACATTACATTAAAGCCGCAAGCAGTTTTAAATGACTTTTATTCCTTTAAAAATGTCATTTTGTGCAGGGACTGTTCTAAGCACGGGAAACACGCGACACTTTACAGGCATACTATAGACACCCCCCAGGTACAATATTTAAAGGAATATTTCACTTTTTTTTCACTTTAAGCATCATTAAAATCACTGCTCCCGAAAAAACGGCAGTTTTTAAAACTTTTATTTGCATTGATACATGTCCCCTGGGGCAGGACCCAGGTCCCCAAACCCTTTTTAGGACAATACCATGCAACTTAGCCTTTAAAATTAGCACTTATGATTTCGAAAGTTCGAGTCCCATAGACTTCAATGGGGTTCTAAAGTTTGCGCAAATTTTCGGTCCATTCGCAGGTTTTGGTGTGAACCGAACTGGGGGGGTGTTCGGCTCATCCCTAGTCACAACATCCCTTGTGACAGCATGGGCCATAACAGGTCCTCTTTATGGAGCGATCTGGGGTCTATTAGACCTCACATCTCTCCTCTGGCCTCCAATGCAGCCAATCAAACACAGATCGGCCTGATCGGCTGCTTTCCTGGCCGCTAAGTGTCTGGTAAACAAAGAGGTGGAACCGGAAGTGACAACATACTTGTCGCTCCCAGTTTGCGGGGTCAGAGAGAGAGGAACAATGTCAGTTCCTCTCTCTTTGTCCCGTGCAGCCATCGCTGCCAGTTGCATCGCACCCAGGCTCTGTGATTGGATGGCGAGCCACTCGATCACTTCTGCTAAAATCGGAATCGCCGACTGAAAAATTAAATACTGGGATGATACCTGTGGGTACAGGCATCATCCTGGTATAACTACTTAAACCCGAGGACGTCCATGGGCGGGAAGTAGTCAATGTTGTCTGAGAGAGTGAAGTTCCGCTTTAGGGTTGAGTATTCCCCCCATGGCAGCCTCAGCCTTGTCTCAGGGCATTGATGAAGATGGCACAAAAAAAGGTACCCCGTGTGTAGTAAAGTGACCCTGTACAAGGTGCCTAGCATAGCCCAGAAGAACCCACCCTGGGGTAGTCCTCTCATGTGACCCTTGCTTGGCGCCCAACGAGGAGGGGAACATGGAGAATGTGACAACCACCTACCTTTATAAGCAGTGTTTGATTGCTTAGTACTTGGGGTAGTGGGGGACAGCTGCAGCTGGGATTGGTGCTGCAGCCACATTTTTTTTATATCAACATAAATTTTTCTTTTAAAGTGTTACTAAACCCAGGGCCCTGCATTCACTATATCTGGTCTCCCACAGTACACACAACATGGAAATGCAATTATTTTAGTATATATAAACTGATAAATACCCTCTCTCATCAGCAGTATTTAGCAGTCTTGAGACTTCTATCAGTGTCCGATTAAAGCTTGTAGGAGAAGTTTTCATTCTCCTCTGAATGTCCTACAAGGCTGCAGGACCCTGACCCTTTTTCTGGATAGTGCTGATTGGCCCTGCGCTGATCACATGCACCCTCCCAAGAAAAAAAAATCTCTAACAATACACACCAAACTAAACATGTGCAGAGTGACTCCAAGGTTCTATACCAGGGGTCTCCAAACTTTCTAAACTAAGGGCCAGTTTAACTGTTCTTTAAACTTTAGGGGGGCCAGACCATAGCCACTGGTAGTAGAAAACGACCTGGTGTCAGTGGGAGGAATAGTTCCCATCAGTGGTGTCAGTGGGAGGAATAGTGTCCCATCATTAGTGTTAGTGAGAGGACAAGAGCCCCATCATTGGTGTCAGTGGGAGGAGTAGTGTTCCATCATTAGTGTCAGTGAGAGGACAAGGGCCCCATCATTAGTGTCAGTGAGAGGACAAGGACCCTGTCAAGTCCTGGGTGCGAGGCCGGATTGCTGAGAGGACGCCCCTTGCGGCTAAGTGTAGCGTACCCCTGGGAGTGAGACGGAGTACAGTGCCCAAAGGAGCAGGGGTTGTCAAAAGCTGCTGCTGGGTAGCTGGGTAGCAGAGGGCAGCTGGAGTGCGCTGGATAAGGTGGTTGGGCAACTGTTCGAGGAGAGATCCTAGGTTATGGAGCAGTAGAGCAAACCAGGAACAAGTCAACAGCCAGGCCAGGGGTCATACACAGCAGGATCAGTCCGAGATGAGGTACAACAGGATAAACCAGGAATGGAGTCGGTAGCCAGGCCAGGGGTCAAACACCGTGTGGACAAACAAGGCACAGGTGCGGAGACTGGAGAAGAGTCACATCCAAGCCGGGGGTCGATGCAGGCAGAGTGCAGGAGAAGTCAAGCAACCTGGATAGTAAACAGGAATCAGATGCAGATAGTAGGTACAGGAGACATAGGAAGATGACGATAATCCAGCAACCTGCATGCATCTGCAGCAGGTTTAAATAGGCCAGAGGGCACCAACAATTGCCATGGTGCGCGCGCGCCTGTTGTCGTACACCTGTTTGTGCACATAGGGATTCGCCCCACGCGACCATGATGGATACTGGCAGGATTGCCCGTCCTACAACCATTTCGGTGACAGGCCCCATCATTGGTGTCAGTGTGAGGAATAGTGTCCCATCATTAGTGTTAGTGAGAGGACAAGTGCCCCATCATTGGTATCAGTGGGAGGAATAGTGTTCCATCATTAGTGTCAGTGAGAGGACAAGGGCCCCATCATTGGTGTCAGTGGGAGGAATAGTGTCCCATCATTGGTGTCAGTGAGAGGACAAGTGCCCCATCATTGGTATCAGTGGGAGGAATAGTGTCCCATCATTGGTGTCAGTGAGAGGACAAGTGCCCCATCATTGGTATCAGTGGGAGGACTAGTGTCCCATCATTGGTGTCAGTGAGAGGACAAGTGCCCCATCATTAGTGTCAGTGAGAGGACAAGTGCCCCATCATTAGTGTCAGTGAGAGGACAAGGGCCCCATCATTGGTGTCAGTGGGAGGAATAGTGTCCCATCATTGGTGTGACAGTGGGAGGAAGTGTCCCATCATTGGTGCCAGTGAGAGGACAAGGGCCCCATCATTGGTGTCAGTGGGGGGAATAGTGTCCCATCATTACTGTCAGTGAGAGGACAAGGGCCCCATCATTGGTGTCAGCGGGGAGAATAGTGTCCCATCACTGGTGTCAGTGGGAGGAATAGTGTCCCATCACTGGTGTCAGTGGGAGGAATAGTGTCCCATCACTGGTGTCAGTGAATAGAGTGGCAGAAACTATGGCCCACTGCTGCTGATATTTAAGGGAAATAATGCCCCAAGGGCTGGGTAAAAGCAAGGGGCCACATCTGGCCCTCAGATTGCAGTTTGGAGACCACTGCTCTCTATACTATCAGGAGTTGAATTGGGGACAGTAAAAGAAGGGGAGGATCAGAGAAGACAGGATCAAACAGCCTATTTACACGATGCGGAGTAACCCCTTAGGTTCCACAGTGAGTAAAACAAGCATGCTTTACTACATAGACAGACTGATTTTACTGCTCTGGGTTTAGTAACACTTTAGCTGCAGTAGGGAAAAGACAGACCACCATCCTGATTCTGCTACCTAGTACGGCTCTGCATACCTCCGGATTGGGTGGATAGAAATACAAATATATTGGAAGGTAAAACAGATCTGATTTATGTCGTTCCCCGGAGTATTTTCCTGCTTGCTTGGAGTTCAGCCATTAGTTAGGAGTAAGCTGGACTTCCACTTGTTATTTAAATAAATGTTATATCCATAATGTTATACTTATATGGGCAATCAGAAAGCCGTTGGTGTAAGGTATGCTATTGTCAATGGAAATACCAGGCTGGTTACCCTGCATGTCACCGATTATCTTTGGGGCACGTTTTCCAGAACACCGCACAGCACCAGAGACAGACAGCTCAGCCGTGCTCTGTATCCACTGAGTACCATCAGTGAGTCATATATATGTCAGTCTCACATAAATATATATATATAATTTCCTATCTCCATGTATATAGTGATCCATATTCCAGGCTTGTATACTCTGACAACCAGCCTGCACTATTATCCGGAATTACATAAACAAGTGAACACGTGTTCCTTCTTCTCAAAGTCCGCCTTTAGGCTCCGCCCAACAGCTACCCAGCTGACCAATCATGCGATTGGAGATTTAAATTTCCCCACACGTTAAGCGGATACTTCTAACCAATCACGAACGCAGAGGTTAACTCTCTATGACCCGGATGAGCAGCCGTTTGACTGTTGCGGATCTCGGCGATCTGCCTATCGGTTGCTTTGGTCTGAGCCTCAGCCCTTGGTTCGTCCTATACGTCGCTGGAGGAGCAATATGGCCGCGCTGAGCCGTTACCGTCCTGCAGAGCTGACAGACAAGTAGGAAATGCGGGTCTGTACTGAGGGGGATCCCTGTGACTGAGCCTCGTCCCGGCTGGAACATTCGGGGTTATAGCGGACTTCAGTCATCGGTGTAAAGTTTGGGTGTCAGTTGTAAAACTCCCCAGCCGGACTATGCCATGTAAGTGGCGCCCCCCTGAAATGCCTTGCTGAGAAGTGTCAGGCTGGAAGCATGCAGGGACTTCTGCTGGTCCTCAATGGTCTGAGCAGGACGGTGGACATTGTTCTGCTGGTTCTGGAGTTGAATTATTGGCTGGTGTCCTCCCTCATCTCATTCCTGTTTTGGACCATTCACTTTATCTTCAGCCTTCCTGGAACTATCTCCCTCACTTTACTGCAATGCTGGGACTGTGTGTGTCTGGGCCTGGCGGTGGCGGGGGAATCCAGCTGGGTCCTTATTGTGGACGCTGTGCAGACGGTGGGGAACGTTCTGAGGGGGGCCTTGGCTGGTCTGGACGCTCTACAGCTGGCCTGGAACTTGTTGTGTCACGTGGTGATCCGCAGCAAAGAGATGATGCAGCGCGGTCTCCTGAACATCGCCCTGTCTGGGCAGAACCTTCACCGCCAGGTCTGGGAAGCTCTGACCATCACGACTAGTTTAGCCACCTACCTGGTGAACACCTTGCTCAATCTCATCCTGATTGCCGTACAATACGTCTTCTCAGCGCTCCTGTCTTTCTGGTTTTGCATGGTAAACCTGCTGTTCATAAGTAAAGAATGGATTCTCACCATGATCTCCCAACTTTCCAACACCGGGGCCACCATGGTCATCCTCCTGTGGGCGCCATTCCAGATGGCTGCGGATGTCCTGGTGTACTGCAGCACGGGGGTCGGAGCCATCGTGTCCAAACACCTCTACAAAGTTCTGTTACTTCTCTTCCTGATTTGGGTCTCCCGTATGGTACTCAGGCCTTCACCTGCAATACGCTTTTTGCAAGAAAAACTAAGCATGTTCTACCAATCTCTGTTTATGTGTCTTCACATCGTTCTAAGTTCTGATGTCTGGAGGAGGGTGGCTGAGCGGAGTCTTCAGCTTCTCAGAATGTATGGAGCAGCCTGGTACAGAAGCATGAACGCCATGAGGACCAGAGCCCAGGACGTACCGCAGAGGGTCAACAGGGTGCAAAACCGTCCGGAGCCTGCCCGGCCGGCTGACCTGCCGCCTGCCAGGTTAATCTTTCACGTTCAACCCAATTCACAACGAAATTCAGCTGGTGATAGGGCACAGACTTCACAGCGAGCACCCCCTGCGCCCCAGGGCAATGCGCCCCAGGGCAATGCGTCCACCTCAAGGAAGAAAGAGGCAGCAAAAGAGGATCCCTGGAAACTGCTAAAACAGCAGGAGGAAAGCCGCAAATGTGTCATCTGCCAGGATGAGAACAAAAGTATTCTTTTATTACCATGCCGTCACCTTTGTTTATGTGCTCAGTGCTCTCACATTCTGCTGCAACAGCCTATCCTTCAGCGGAACTGTCCACTGTGCCGGCATTATATACTTCAGGCGCTGAATGTTTACATGTAAAGCAGTAATATTGCATTGACAGAGACTAAAAGATACTCTGTTGTGAAAAAAAAAATGAAATGTGACCCTTTAAAAGGAGAGTAAAAACTTTATCAAGTTCTACCTGTGCTGACTCCAAGCTTTGCTTTCTTGAAGAGTTACATTGGCCGAAGAAATGTTAGCATCCAACAAAGTTCTTTGTGTTTGTATTCCTACGTCTCTCTGAATGCTGTGGTTCCATACACTGGCTCCTACGTCACTACAACTTTTTAGAAACACAGTAGTTGTATATTATAGGAGCTGCTGGGTGAAACCACTGTGTGCAGAAGAGGACACAGGCTTCAGACCCAGCCTAAAGCCGGCAATAGGTGGATTGAATCTCAGCCAGTTCAGGAGGGACCCGCCGAGATTCGATCCATTTATGGGCAGGCTAATTTTACCCAAGTTGATTGATCGACTTGGGCATCAACCAGCCTGTTGTTTTTTTGTTACATGCGATTGCTGCCAGTGAATATAGCTGCTAGCAGCAATCATTGTGTTCTACCGGCTGGGAAGGCTCCCTGCCAGCAGAACACAATAGCTCTGTAGGACTGTGACTGTGGTGTTGGGGGAATCAAGCGCTTTTTTTCTTTCCTGCAATCCACTTTAACAAAACTGTGAAAAGCCATATGAATCTTTTATGTGCCAAATTTGTTTCAGCAACCATCCATTTTAAAAGCCTGTTAACATTTACACGCTTCAAAAGAGACCAAGAAATCTTTTTTGTGACACCATTTTGGAACAGTATATTGAACAGAATGCACATACTATGCACAATTCTTTTCTTCTAACTCAAGAGGCAGTGACTTTGCTATGTATTACTTCAGTCCATAATATTGGATAGATGAGCGTTCCATCAACCTTGGAAAATATTTTTCCTTTTTCAGGTTTATTCTCACTATATAAAAAATGTTTATCTGTTAAGAGTCTTTTTCCTCTTTTTTTTTTTTTTTATTTATTAATTTTTTTTTTTTATCAGTTAATCTTAAATTAACATTTCAGGGCCTAAAAGATTGGTAAGCGACTCGTTTGTCAGTGGTACAGGTAAAATTCATGCCTTAAAGACCTGAAGGCAAAACAACTTCTTCCCTTTTTTTTCCCCACATTTTGGAAGGGTTATAACCCTTGACAGTTTTTTTGCCATCTGTGTCCCATTGGGGAGATTTCCCTTCACTTCCTTTCCCATAGCCAAACAGGAAGTGAGGGAAAATCACTAGTTGTCACCAGAACTTGTTCTAATTGGAACATTTCCCTCTATTCCTGTTCTGATGACCACCCACATTTTGTAATATTTGTTTCAGTTATAAGTCACCAGGACAAATGGGGTGACTCTCCTTTGGTGGGGGGCACAAACGGCAATAAAAACCCGCCAGTTCTTCTACTCCCTCTATGCTATCTAAAAAAAAAAAAAAAAAAAATTGCTTAAGTTGTACTTTAATCTTAAATTCCTGTGTTCTTGTTGTTTCTTCCCTCCCATCTAGACCTGGGCTGCACACAGGGCCTTGATTAGGAGGTCACTGTTCTTTTCTTGTACTAAGCTTTACCCCTACAGTTCAGTGACGGAACCTCAGTAGCCAGTAAAGGTTTTAACATTTAAAGCCTAACTCCAGAACCAGTGTTTTAAAAGCGAAACTTTACCCATAACAACTTTAAAAATGATGTTCTTTAGCAAGGAAAATACATTCCACATTAATAGCTATGCTACCAAAATTAGTGTGTGCTGTAAATTGTTTCCAGCATTGTACCTGTTTCTTCTTGCTGGAGGCTGCCATTTTGCTGAAGCTCACAGCCCCTGAGCAGCAATAAATCTTTAGGCTGTGAACAAAAATGGAAAGCAACTGAGCATGTGCACAGCAGGGTGAGAGTGTATTTATTACTGGATTTTAAACAGTATAGACCAGGGGTCTCAAACTGGCAGCCCTCCCGCTCTTGCAAAACTGCAAGGCTGACAGTTACAAGCATGACTCCCACAGGCTGCCATTTTGAGACCCCTGGTATAGACACCTTTTTTTTTTTTTTTTTTTTTTTTTTTTTTTTTTTTATAATTGACAATTTTTATTAAGTTTCAGCATATACAATGCGGTGGTTTAAAACATAAACAAAAGAGAATTAAGTAATAGAAGGGAAGAATTAGTCACAAACAGCTCTGGGATGGGCATAGAGGTCTACGTGTGACAGAATTAACATACAATCCACAGACATAGGTCAACAAGAAACAGCACTATGTAACAGGGAGAGGCCGTGTTGAAGTAAATACAGCGCATGTCTCTCTAACAAACAGACCGTCAGTAGGATGCATAAGTTATATTTGCGTGGCCCACTATTCCAGAGAAAAAAAAAAAAAGGAAAAGGAGGAAGGGAAGAATAATAGAGAGAAGGAGAGAAAGAAGAAAAAGAGAGGGGGGGTGAGGGGAGAGGAAAGAAAAAGTATGAGTCCTAATCCGAAGGGCGCATCCCTCCTGGGCTCCAAGCAATCATATTGTACAAAACGGAGGGGGGCTCGTGAGATCATGGGGGATCTAATCTTTGATGCCACGGTTCCCATGTTGCTGCATGTTGGTCCACCAGCCTAGCGGTCATGGACTCCATGACCTCCACATCCTTAATTCTGGCATAAAGATCGGTTAGAGACGGGGGGTTTTGTTGTTTCCAGTAGAGGGCTACTAGGCACCTAGCCGCTGTTAATATTTGTGTGGCCAACTTTTTGGCTAGTGTGGACAGCTTGAGGGGGGGGCCAGTAGAAAAAACTTGGGGGAGAGAGGGATATTTACCTCGAACAGCCGCTGGAGCAGCCCCCGAACCGAGTGCCAATAGGGCTGGAGGGATGGACAACTCCAATAAATGTGAAGTAGCGTGCCTCGGTCCTGGAGACACCTCCATCAGCGATCCGAGGCCAATGGATATATAGCATGCAAGCGTGACAGAGTTAGGTACCAATGAAAGAGTACCTTGTATGTGTTCTCTTTGTAAAGAGTACATATAGAACTCTTGGCCGCCCAAGACCATATGATGGCCCATTGCTCAATGGTTAGCTCCTCAATTCCCCAATAAATTGTTCAGGTGGATGGGGGCTAGCCATATTTTGTCTATTTGAGTCCAGCGATTATAGGCTGGAAGGGTAACCCAGGAAGCTATAGCCCTCGGTTGGGCCGCATAATAGTAACGCTGGAGGTGTGGAAAGGCTAAATCCCCCATCCTTTCGGGAGGCATACATTATGGAACGGGCTATTCGGTGCTGTTTATAATTCCACGTAAAATTTAGAAGGTCATTCTGGAGTTTCCTAAGCTGGGCAGACGGGATGGGCACCGGGAGGGTCATAAAATGGTACAAGAGTTTAGGTAATATGTTCATCTTGACCGAGGCAATGCATCCAAACCAAGACATTGGGTAATGTCTCCATTTGGTCAATAGGGATCATATAGACACAAACAGGGGTCTGAAGTTTGCATTGTATAGAGATTCGTATCGAGGAGTGAGGTATACCCCCAGATATTTGATGGCATGGGACTTCCACGTGTACGAAAAGTTTTCCGATAGGCGTTGCACTTCTGCGGGGGGAAGGTTGAGTGAGAGGGCTTCTGATTTAGCTGGGTTAACCTTATATCCTGATAGGGACCCGTATTTCTCAAGGAGCTTATGAAGGTTGGTGAGGGTGATGTGCGGGCGTGTTGGGGTCAGAAGAACGTCATCTGCAAACAATGAGATTTTAAATTTGCAACCTCTAACCATTAAGCCGCTGATGTTGGGGTCCCGACACCTTTTTTTTCAAAATGTTTTACATAGCCATACTGGCAAAAGGGGCCAGCCTAAAATTATCTAGCAGGGCTTAAAGTGGATGTAAACCCGATTCATGAAATTTGAGCTGGGCACATTTTATCTGCAGTGTTTTATCTCTCTTCAAAGCACTAAGTCCCATAGCTGTCTCCATGTCCGTTCTTCTGATAACTCCTGACAAGTTCTCCGTCACATATGATAAAAGTAGCCGGAGTTTTGTGTTGGGGAGGATGCTATAAATAGATTAGCAGAGCCCTGAACTATTCAACGATCAAAGCTGACAGTCTTTACCTATGAGGAGAGGGGGTATGTGCCTTTCCCCCAATCAGCTGTCTTGGCTGCATGCCCAGGCTTCACTGCAGTGCTAACCAGGAAGAGAAAATCTAACACGATCTGAACTTTCTAAAGAATATATAAAGCTGAAGATAGCAGATATACAGCTGGGACGGAAAGTATTCAGACCCCCTTAAATTTTTCACTCTTTGCTATATTGCAGCCATTTGCTAAAATCATTGAAGTTCATTTTTTTCCTCATTACTGTACACACAGCACCCCATATTGACAGAAAAACACAGAATTGTTGACATTTTTGCAGATTTATTAAAAAAGAAAAACTGAAATATCACATGGTCCTAAGTATTCAGACCCTTTGCTCAGTATTTAGTAGAAGCACCCTTTTGATCTAATACAGCCATGAGTCTTTTTGGGAAAGATGCAACAAGTTTTTCACACCTGGATTTGGGGATCCTCTGCCATTCCTCCTTGCAGATCCTCTCCAGTTCTGTCAGGTTGGATGGTAAACGTTGGTGGACAGCCATTTTTAGGTCTCTCCAGAGATGCTCAATTGGGTTTAAGTCAGGGCTCTGGCTGGGCCATTCAAGAACAGTCACAGAGTTGTTGTGAAGCCACTCCTTCATTATTTTAGCTGTGTGCTTAGGGTCATTGTCTTGTTGGAAGGTAAACCTTCGGCCCAGTCTGAGGTCCTGAGAACTTTGGAGAAGGTTTTCATCCAGGATATCCCTGTACTTGACTGCATTCATCTTTCCCTCGATTGCAACCGGTCATCCTGTCCCTGCAGATGAAAAACACCCCCACAGCATGATGCTGCCACCACCATGCTTCACTGTTGGGACTGTATTGGACAGGTGATGAGCAGTGCCTGGTTTTCTCCGCACATACTGCTTAGAATTAAGGCCAAAAAGTTCTATCTTGGTCTCATCAGACCAGAGAATCTTATTTCTCACCATCTTGGAGTCCTTCAGGTGTTTTTTTTAGCAAACTCCATGCGGGCTTTCATGTGTCTTGCACTAAGGAGAGGCTTCCGTCGGGCCACTCTGCCATGAAGTCCCAACTGGTGGCGGGCTGCAGTGATGGTTGACTTTCTACAACTTTCTCCCATCTCCCGACTGCATCTCTGGAGCTCAGACACAGTGATCTTTGGGTTCTTCTTTACCTCTCTCACCAAGGCTTTTTTCCCCCGATAGCTCAGTTTGGCTGGACGGCCAGCTCTAGGAAGGGTTCTGGTCGTCCCAAATGTCTTACATTTAAGGATTATGGAGGCCACTGTGCTCTTAGGAACCTTAAGTGCAGCAGAAATATTTTTGTAACCTTGGCCAGATCTGCGCCTTGCCATAATTCTGTCTCCGAGCTCTTCAGGCAGTTCCTTTGACCTCATGATTCTCATTTGCTCTGACATGCACTGTGAGCTGTAAGGTCTTATATAGACAGGTGTGTGGCTTTCCTAATCAAGTCCAATCAGTATAATCAAACACAGCTGGACTCAAATGAAGGTGTAGAACCGTCTCAAGGATGATCAGAAGAAATGAACAGCACCTGAGTTAAATATATGAGTGTCACAGCAAAGGGTCTGAATACTTAGGACCATGTGATATTTCAGTTTTTCTTTTTTAATAAATCTGCAAAAATGTCAACAATTCTGTGTTTTTCTGTCAATATGGGGTGCTGTGTGTACATTAATGAGGAAAAAAAGGAACTTAAATGATTTTAGCAAATGGCTGCAATATAACAAAAAGTGAAACATTTAAGGGGGTCTGAATACTTTCCATCCTCACTGTACATGTAAAACTTATGTAGGGAGATTTGTTTCATCTCTGTGTATCACCTGAGGCTGTTCACTTCACTGGGTATATGTGAGTGTTTACTTTACATCCACTATAATTTATTTTGGGGGCAACTAGGATTTGCCCCTTCAATGCTGGTCAGCAGTGCAGATAGAGGGTGACAGCAATAAAAATTTGCCAATAGTCCGACTCTATCCAAGAACGTACCAAACAATACGCTTTCACTTCTGAATGATAAACAAGAGTTTGGCGTCAGGGGGAATTTAGTGCCCATATGGGTGGGACTGGAGGTTTGTGAACAGCCTCGGCTCAGCATCCAGATACTTTACAGGGACACACAATGCCTTCACTTCAGCTCTATTGTTAGATTTTGTTTTTATTTTTTTCCAATTCAGTAAACCTATCACGAAGTAAAGAGAAGGGCTGGCAGTGCTACCCATCTTCTGAAAGTGCTAGTTGCCTGACTGTTGCATCCAGGTAAGTAGCATTTTCAGAGTGAGAGGTCAGTAATAGCACCCTCCCTGTTTAACCACTTCGATACCAGCCACTTTCCCCCCTTCCTGCCCAGGACAATTTTCAGCTTTCAACGCTTTGACACACTTGACGCACTTTGACAATTGCGCGATCATGCAACACTATACCTAAACTAAATTTTTATCATTTTCTTCCCACAAATACCACCAAAAGAAAGCTCTATTTGATCACCTCTGCGGTTTTTATTTTTTGCGCTATATAGAAAAAAAGACAGCCAATTTTGAAAAAAAAAAAAAAAACCTGATGGGCACAGATAGGTGGCACTGGCTAGGCAGCACTGATGAGCTACTGACAGGCATAAATGAGTGGCATCTGAAGGGCACTGACAGGCTTTATTCATTGGCAATTTTATGGGCACTGCTGGCACTCCCACTTTTATGGGCACTGGCAGACGTTCTTTCTGGGGCACAGACTGGCAGGTGATGGGCACTTATTGGCAGCTGATTGGCACATCTCATGGGGGGCTGTGCTGATAATCAATATGCTGCTTATCAGCACAGACCCCCCTCTGACAGGGAGAGCCGCCGATCGTCTCTCCCTGTCAGAATAGACCAAGGAAAGCCCTTTACCGGCACTTCCTGGTTCACGTGATGATCAGCTGTGATTGGTCCTTTATCCTATTTACTGGCCTCCCTGACCAGTTTTCTTCTTGTCTTTTCATCAATTTTGGAGGGAAGTCCAGTTCTTGGTAATGTCTTCACTATGTTCCATGGTATATCTAATGCCTTGAAAGTTCTTTTGTACCCTTCTCCTGACTGATACCTTTTAACAATGAGCTCCCTCTAATGCTTTGGAAGTTCCTTGAGGACCATGGCTTTTTCTGTAGGATGCAACTAAGAAAATGTCAGGAAAGACCTACTAGAACAACTGAACTTTTTTTTTAAATTAATCAGAGGCACTTTAAATGATGGCAGGTGTGTACTGACTCCTATTTAAAATGTTTAAATGTGATTGCTTAATTTTGAACACAGCTATATCTCCAGTTATAGGAGGGTGCACACTTATGCAACACATTATTTTAGTTTTACTCCCCCAAAAAAATTATTCAGTTCCTTTTTCAGTTGAGTTGTACATTTTATAGGTCACATTAAAGGTGTAAAAAGTTCTGAAATTATCTTGGTCTCGTTTTTTTACATCACAGAAACCTGACATTTTAACGGGTGTGTAGACTTTTTATATCCACTGTAAGGGTGTGCTTCTGTCCACCCCCTGAAGGTGTAGATCCTTTCCATGAAACCCCGGGGGAACAAGGCTCCTGACAGGGACAAGGTTATGAACTTGGTCCTCCTAGCCAGAAGGCTCTCCTCGTGGCCAACCAAAGCCAACCACCAAGTACTAGGTCGCGGGGCTCTCCCGAAGAATGGTTTAGGGGAGGAAGGAACCAGTTGGCCACACATGCACACCTAGACTTCAGGGCAAGCCCTCCATCCAGTGAAAAAAAAACACACACAAAAGTGAAAAGTGACAAACGTGAGGCGAAAAATTAAAAAAAAAAAAAAGGGTCCGTGCACTGGCTAGGCCCTGAGGCCTGGTAGCAAAAATTGCCCCAAACTCTAAAAGGCCAAGCCCATTGAGACGCAGTGCAGAAAAAGCTATTGGTGCTGTGACCATGTGCCTGTTCACACAGTGGGGTCCCACACCCAAAGGTGTCTAAGAGCACCCCTAGGGCAACCACTCCCAGGGGGCACAGACACCAGAGACTCTCTGCCTTCCCAGCCCATGGCCAGACAGGGTAGATCCATTCAAACCAGGAGGAACTGGGCCCATCCAGTTTTCCCAGGGGAATTACTCCTGTGCCCCAACTGCCTGTGGGCACCCCAGTTTCTCTTCCAGCCAGTAATAGCCTTCAGAGCCCCCATCATACCAGCAAGGATACTATGCAACCAGCCATTCTGACCAAAAGGCCAAAATGATGGTGTAGCACCCCTACTGATAAGAACAGAAAATACTCTTGAATTTATCCAAAAGGCTACTCCTGCTCCTCCCAGTTAGGAGTGAAAAATGCAGCAGAAATAGTTCCCATTCATCATTGGTGTCAGTGGAAGGATTGGTGCTGCATTGATGGTATCAGTGAGAGGAAGAGTGCCACCTCTTCAGTGTTAGTGGAAGTAATAGTGTTCTAGAGTTTGTATCAGTGGCAGGAATTATGCTCCAATGTTGGTGTTAGTGAAAGGATCGGTGCCTCATCTTTCATCTTTGGTGTCAGTGGGAGGAGTAGTGCCTCATATCACTGGGAGGAATGGTGCCCCAAGGGCTGGATAAAGGCAAGCAAAGGGCCTCAGTTTGGAGACCACTTCTCTAGAGACAATAGTAACATAACACAAATCAAAGGTTTCAAGTAAGGCTGGATTCACAATTTATTTTGTGTTTCCTCCCAATGCTTTTCTATTAAGTGATGGAAACTCCTCAAAATGCAGGTCAACGTGTCATGATGCACATCAGTGTTTATGCAATGCATTTCAAGGCATATTTAATGGAGTTGTAAAGGCAGAAGGTTTTTCCTTTTTTGTATATATATATATATATATATATATATATATATATATATATATATAGATATATATAGATCTATATATATAGCTATATATAGATCTATATATATCTATATATATATCTATATATATATATATACAGTGTATATATATATATATATATAGATATATATATATCTTTAATGCATTCTATGCATTAAGATAAACCTTCTGTGTGTAGCAGCCTCCCCAGCACCCCCGAATTCCTTACCTGAGCCCTATCTCTTTCCAGTGATGTCCACGAGTGTCTAAGTCGTCCGGGACACTCCTGCTGATTGGCTGAGATACAGCAGCGGCGCCATTGGCTCTTGCGGTTGTCAAAGTCAGTCAGCCAATCAGGGAAGAGACGGGGTGGGGCCAGGTCGGGGCTCTGTGTCTGAATGCATACACGGAGCTCTGACTCGGCTCAGGTGCCCCCATAGAGAGCTGCTGGCTGAGGGGGCACTCGATAGGAGGTAGGGGCCAGGAGCAGCAAAGAGAGACCCGAGAAGAGTAGGATCCAGGCTGCTCTGTGCACAAACAACTGCACAGAGGAAGTAAGTATGATATGTTTGTTCTGTAAAAAAAAAAAAAGAGACTACAATCACTTTAACCGCTTGCCAACTGCAATGCATATATATACGTTGCTTTTTGCAAGTGGTTTACCAGATTATGGCTGAAGATATCAGTCATATAACCCCGGTATTGTTTTTTTTCAGCTGGCTTTTTCTTAAAAGCGATCTGAGCGGCTCATAAGCCGTTGGAACGCTTTCAGAAGCAGCAGGAGGGGACGTTCCTCTTCCGCTGTTCACTGTTTTTTCTCGGGCGAGCCTTTGGAAGGGGTAAGCTAATGATTTGACGGTGCGGCTGTGTGGTCACATAGCCGATAAAGACTAGATCGTCTTTGATCGCCTCTATGGCCTTGGAGGATTGGAGCAACATCACAACGTCACTTCCGGTACAGAGTGGAAGTAAGCAATTTTTTGTTTTAAGTAAAAGATCAAATTTTTTTTTTTTTTTTTTAAATCTTTTGCTTTAAAGGTAAAGGAGAGACTTGGGGTTTTTTGATCTCTCCATAAAGAGGATCTGTCCTTATTTCTATTATAAGGGGTGTTTACATTCCTTGTAATAGGAATAATAGTGATTAAAAAAAAACATTAAAGGAAAATGTAAAAATAAATTAAAGCGCCTCCCCCATCCCTCTGTGATTGTGCGCAGAAGCGAATGCATACGTGAGTTGCGCACGCATATGTAAACACCACACGTGAGGCATCGCCTTGAACGTTCGAGTGAGAGCAATAATTCTAGTACTAGATCTGCTCTGTAACTCTAAACAAGTAAACTGTAAAGGCATTTAAAGCGTCTCCTAATGAGATTTTTAAAGTGATTCTAAAGTCAGAAGGCATTAACTACTTGCTCACTGGGCATTTAAACCCCCTTCCTAACCAGACCAATTTTCAGCTTTTGCTGCTCTCACATTTTGAATGACAATTACTCAATCACTCAACACTGTACCCATATGACATTTTTGTCCTTTTTTTTCACACAAATAGAGTTTTCTTTTGGGGGTATTTTAATCACCGCTGGGTTTTTTATTTTTTGTGCTTTAAAAGAAAAAAGACTGAAAATTCTGTAAAAAAAAATGCATTTTTCTTCGTTTCTGTTATAAAATTTAGCAAATTAGTAATTTTTCTTAATACATTTTGGCCAAAATTTATGCTGCTACATATCTTTGGTAAAAAATAACCCAAATTGGCGTATATTGTTTGGTCTTTGTGTAAGTTATACAAGCTATGGTGCCAATCTCGGAAAATTGATCATACAAGCATACATGATACATTCAACAAGCCAGGAAAGTACAAATACCCCCCAAATTACCCCTTTTTACCATTCCAAGGTATTTAGTAAGAGGCATGGTGAGTTTTTTGAGGTTGTAATTTTTCTCACAATTCTTAGCAAAATCAAGATTTCTTTTTTTTTTTTTTTTTCCACAAAATTGTCATATTAGCAGGTTATTTCTCACACACAGCATATGCATACCACAAATTACACCCCAAATTTCTACTCCTCCTGAGTATGGTGATACCACATGTGTGAGACTTTTACACAGCATGGCCACATATGAGGCCCGACATACAGGTAGCACCTTCAGGCGTTCTAGGAGCATAAATTACACATCTAATTTCCTGACTACCTCTTGCACTTTTGAAGGCCCTGGAGCACCAGGACAATGGAAACGCCCCAAAAATGACCCCATTTTGGAAAGAAAACAACGTATAATCTATGAGGCATAATGAGTCTTATGAACATGTAATTTTTTTTCTACAAGTTTATGAAAAATGTGGAAAGAAAATGAAAAAGCTTTTTTTTCAAACTCTTGAGTATGAGAATCTACCACATGTGGGAGACTTTTCTTCAGCCTGGCCACATACAGAGGCCCAACATGCAGGGAGCACCATCAGATGTTCTAGGGCATACATTTCTCAAATCCTATTACACTTTTGTGAGGCACTGTAGTGGCATGGATGAGAACTGATGCGGCATGGATGAGGATGGATGAGCTGTGGATGGGGATGGCGGAGCATGATTAAGCCATAAATGTGGATGGCTGAGTATGGGTGGGATGACTGAGCATCAATGAGCATCAATGGGTATGGCTGAGTATGGCTGGGGGTGGATGGGATGGCTGAGCATGGATGGATGGATGAGTATTACTGAGGGATGGCTGAATGAGGCAGAAATGGGCACAGAGCAGCACTGTGGGCACTACAGATCCAGCCCACAATGCTGCTGCAACCGGACATGATGGCGGCTTGTTTACAAGTGATCACTCCGTCATTTGGCGGAGCGATCACATGGTAAACGATCGATGTCAGCGGTCATTTACCGTGATCCGGCCACGGATACTCCTGTGTGTGCGTCCGATTCTGGGAGGACGTCAATGTACGCCCTCCCAGAGTTATCGAACTGCGCTGTAGCCCTCATTCGGCTATGGCGCGGTTGTTAAGTGGTTAAGATAAAAAACATTATGTGTGCAGCAGCCCCCTAATACTTACCTGAACCCCTCTCAATCCAGCAATGTTGCACGGCTGTCTGGCACTCTTCCTCCTCATTGGCTGAGACAGCATCGGGGTGCTATTGGCTCCCACTGCTGTCAAAGTCAATGAGACAATAAGGAGAGAGGGGGCAGGGCCAAGCTGAGCTGCAGCTTTGTGTCTGAATAGACACTTATGCCCTGTACACACGGTCGGATTTTCCCACGAAAAATGTGTGATAGGACCTTGTTGTCAGAAATTCCGACCGTGTTGTGTGGGCTCCATCACACATTTTCCTTTGGAATTTCTGACACGCAAAGTTTGAGAGCTTGCTATAAAATTTTCCGAAATCCGTTGTCGGAAATTCCGATCGTGTGTACAGAAATCCGACGCACAAAGTGCCACGCATGCTCAGAATAAATTAAGAGACGAAAGCTATTGGCTACTGCCCCGTTTATAGTCTCTACGTACGTGTTTTACGTCACCGCGTTTATAACGACCGGATTTTCCGACAACTTTGTGTGACTGTGTGTATGCAAGACAAGTTTGAGCCAACATCCGTTGTAAAAAATCCATGGATTTTATTGTCAGAATGTCCGATCAATGTCCGACTGTGTGTACAGGGCATTAGAGCATTGGCTTGGGTGCCCCCATAGCAAGCTGCTTGCTGTGGGGGCACTCAACAGGAGAGAGGGGCCAAGAGTGTGGGCGAGGAACCCGAAAAGAGGAGGATCTGGGTTGCTCTGTGCAAAACCACTGCACAGAGCAGGTAAGTATAACATTCTATTTAAAAAAAAAACAAGACTTTAATATGAATTTTAACCACTGCCCACCATATAGCAGAATGAGGGTGGGGAAGTGGTTGTATTATCCTGACTGGGCGTTGTATGATGTCCGGCAGGATAAGCTGCTAGTGGGTGCCTGCAGTGTATCAGTCTGACACACTGCATCTCCGATCCCAGTAAAGGGCCTATGATGTAGGCTCTTTACCATGTGATCAGCTGTGTCCAATCACAGCTAATCACATGGTAACCAGGAAGTGCTGTTTATCAGCTTTTCCTCTACTCGCGTTGACAAGGCACTAGTAGAGGAGAGCCGATCGTCTGCATTCCTGACAGGGGGGGGTCTGTGCTGATAATCAGCACATTGATTACCAGTGCAGACCCATCGAGGGTGCCCACTAAAGCCTACCAGCAATGCCAGTCAGTACCCATTAGAAATACCAATCTGTGCCCATCAGTGCTGCCTATCAGTACCCACCAGTGCTGCATATCAGTGCCACCTATTGGTGCCCATCAGTGCTGCTTATCAGTGCTGCATATAAGTGCCTCACCAGAGCCAACTCATCGGTGTTCATTAGTGAAGGAGAAAACTTACTTATTTACAAAGTTTTATTACAGAAACTAAAAAAAACTTTTCTTTTGTTTATTTTTTTCAAAATCTTTGTCCTTTTTTTCATTTGTAGCGCAAAAAATAAAAAATCCAGTGGTGATCAAATACCACCAAAAGAAAGCTCTATTTGTGGGAAAAAATTATAAAAATGTTGTTTGAGTACAGTGTTGCATGACCGCACAATTGTCATTCAAAATGCGACAGTACTGAAACCTGAAAATTGGCCTGGGTAGGAAGGGGGTGAAAGTGCCCGTTATTGAAGTGGTTAAAGCATGACATGTTAGGTATCTATTTACTCAGCGTAACATCATCTTTCATGTTATACAAAATAATTGGAGTAAATATTCAGTTTTTTTGTTTGTTTGTTTTTTTTAATTCATTAAAATGTATTTTTTCCAAAACATTGCTTTTGAAAAACCGCTGCGCAAATACCGATAATAATTATCACTGGGTTCTAATGTGCTGCTGCCATGGAGACAGAGACCAGTGCTGTCAATAGCTGGGACTGGACAGCAACCCTGGTAGTTCTGCCGCAGGTCCATAGTGGGAGGATTCCCCCATCCACCTGGAGTGTGTAGATGGGGGAATTGGAACTTTTTTTTTTTTTCATTCAACCCAATAGTTGAATGAAAAAAGTGATCAATGTATGGGCTGCCTAAGAGCAGCCATAGACAGTTGAAATCTTGTCCGGTTCAGCAGGAACTGGCTGAGATTTAAACCATTAATGAGCAGGCTTAATGTGCCAAGTTGATCGATCAAATTAGGTACAACCAGCCTGCTGGATACTCTTAAGATTATCGTTAGCAGTTGCTATACCCACTAGTGATAATCACTGTTTGTCGGGAGAATACAATTGCTCAGCGGGAGGGATTCTCCTGTCAGAGCTGTCTGTGTTGATGGGAGAATCATGCACATTTCTTTCAATCTGTAGTTGCAGGAAAGAAATTTGTACCATCTAAGTGTAGCACTGACCCCCGAAGGAGCTGCTGATTTAAATTGGGTTGTTGCCATCACCCCTTGCCTGTAGTTTCACCACATCAGGAACTTAGAATCTATATTAAGCCTTGCACCCACCAATGTATGTACCAGTCACTTTTCACTTCAGTCACTTCACTTCAGTTCTTTTTCCAATGCTTTATTACAAGACAACGTGAAAGAAGTAGCAATAAAGAGGTTGAAGGGGAGTTGCAGATACCTTTTTGTAGCAGATCACTTACAGACTCTTCAGAATGGAGGACAAAACACAATTTTCTCTCTGTAAATCTTGTATGGCTGGGTAGATCTCTGCCACAGATCTAGCAACCTGCAAGATGTCTGGACAAGCCTCTCTCACAGGCTTAGCAGCCAGCATACGCCTGGATAAGTCTCTCTCACAAACTTAGCAGCTAGACAGTTAGTTACCTTGATTGAATTGTAGAGCAGCTTCTTCACAGTACCAGAACCTTTAAGCTGACCCGGCGGTACTGAAAGGATAGGTTAAAGATAGGTTCGTCCTCCAAGTAAGTTACCAGGCCCTTCTGAGAGACCAGCCTTCATCCTGGCTCTCTCCAGCAAGGGTCCTCCCCTGGATCTCCTCAGCTTGGCTCGGCTTCTTCCTAGCAGGCAAGACAGCCTAAGGACCACCTATGCGGTAGTAGGCCCCAGACAGGCTTCTGGGCCTACTTACACAGCTGCCGTGACGCAGCCCTCCAGCCTGGAGGGTAGGGTTGCCACCTGTCCGGGATTCACCCCCTTACATCAGAGTCCTCTATGTACATCAGAGCTCTCCATGTTCCCCCTTAAATCAGGGTTCCCAGAGCATCCCTTATATCAGAGTCTGCAGAGTCCCCCCTTAAGGTGTAAGGGAACTCTGCAAGTTCAGATGTAAAATATATAATGAAGGGGAACTCTGTGTAAAGGGGGGCTCTTTTTATTAACTTCATATGATTAGAAATGTTATTTATTAGCAAAATATATGCATTAAAAAAATTGCTGTGCGCCACTAATGTGTTCGGGTTTGATTTGAAGGAAAGGTGGCAACCCTACTGGAGGGCCACGAGGTAAGAACTCCCTTAGCACATGGCATCTGTCCCATAAATACTCTCTCCCAGAATGCACAGCGGCAAGAACCTCCCACTGGGCTGTTTCTGAAAGAAGAATAATCATTAAAGATTCACTAAGTTGTTATTCGCACATGGTCCCATGGTACCAGTGATACCTACTGGCAACAGTGGAAACTGTACAACCAAGTCAATTCCAGAACAGATCCAGTAAACTATATACATTCAATCTGAGCTGTTTACATCTCAGCCAAAAACTAAATTTACCTGCGAGCGCTTGGTCAAAAGGAGCAGGGCGCTATATAAGTTTGTGAAGGTCTTGGAAGAACAGGAGGGGGGGGATGGAAATAGGGACAGTTCAGTGATTACAGTGTACTGCAGTGTACACTCACCCACAGGTCCAGGCTGGAAGCTCAGGCATCTTTGACACAGCCAGGAATCTGCCGCTGCTGATTTTCATATTTCCCACCCACACATCTTCAGATATAGCTGCACGCTGGGATAGTGTGGACGGGGCGGGAAGACAGAGGAGGAGCAGAGTTGGGAGGAGGAGAAGGAGCTGTATTCCTCTTTGATCTCCCGTCAGTGAGGGGGGGTGGGTGTGTTCGCTGGGCTGTGTAAGAGTGTTACAGACACTCTTACAGAGGTGAAGCCACCAGTTTCAGAATTTACAGGCTGATTCTCCTGTCCTACGGACGGGAGAAATAAGTCTGTTTTTTCACTGTCACTGAGATAACGGGAGGCTTGCCCCCGCCCCCCTAGTGCTGGTGGAGTTCTTCCTGAAGTCGCTCTCCTCCCCGCCAATGAGAATGCAGAGAAGGGAGCAGATCTGGCTGTGGCTATGCGAGTGGCTCTCGCATTATGCACAGTGTCAGCGAGCAGAGGGAGGGGGAGAAATCCCCCGCAGGGCCGCTCTGCCGCTCAGGAGAGCCTGTGTTAACCTGACGGCGACCCAAGGAAGATGCAGGGCACTTGCTACAAATAGAAACAAAAGGTGTCTTAATTGGGGAGCACATGGTGGGGCACAGCATAATGCTGGGGGGGGTCAGGGCCCCCTCTAGTGATGCCACTGTATAATCAGCTTAAATACAACTGGGCTGATTTAATAAACCTGGAGAGTGCAAAATCTGGTGCAACTCTGCATAGAAACCAGTCAGCTACCAGGTTTGTTTGTCAAAGAAGCTTAATTAAACAAACTGAAATTAGAAGGTGATTGGTAGACATGTGCACTGCCGAAAAAAAGAAAATTGTTTAATTTGTTTTTTGTTTTTTTTGTAAATTAGGAAATTCGTAAATTAGGAAATTAAAAAATTCGGAAATTTGAAAATTCAGGATTCAACAATTCGACAATTTGGAAATTCTAAATTCGGAACGTCGAAAATTTGGAAATACGAAAATTCGTAAATTCTGAAATTTGAAAATTCAGGATTTGGAAATTCGACAATTCGAAAATTCGAGGTTCGTAAATTTGTAAACTTGTAAATTTGAAAATAAGGAAATTCAAAAATTCGGAAATTTGAAAATAAGGAAATTTGGAATTCGGAAATTTGGAAATTCGAATATTCAAAAATTCGAAAATAAGAAAGGAAAATCCGAAAATTTTAAATAATAACTAGCTAATAATAATTAACTATTAAATTATAGGTATTGGAATCTCCTTTCAAATTTGGCTTTTGGTGAACGTAACGAATACGAATTTATCTGAAGTTACGAATTATACGAAATAAAGAATGCCACATCTAAACAAATGGACCGAACCTAAATAATAATTAATAATAATAATAAGTTTTTTTATTATTGTTATTTATTATTATTATTATTATTAATTTGTTACATTCCATTCATTTAGATATGGCTTTCGTTATTACGGATAATTTGTAACTTTGGATAAATTCATATTCGTTACGTTCACTAACAGTCACATTTGAAAGGAAATTCCAATACCTATAATTTAATATTTAGTAATAGTTAAGTTATTGTTAGTTTGTTATTTCAGATTTTCGAGATTTCTGGTTTTTGAATTTTCGGATTTTCATTCTTATTTTTGGATTTCTGAATTTTCAAATTTCCGGACTTTCGAATTTCCGTACTTTTTTAATTTTCACACCAAATTTCCGAATTTTCGAATTTCCGAATATTAGGAAGAAATTCGGAAATTTGTATATTTCCGAATTGCCTAATTTGTCTAAATTTGTTAAAAAAAGAATTTTTGGAACTAAACGAATTGCACATGTCTACTGATTGGCTACCAAGCACAGCTGCACCTGATTTTTCACACTATTGTGATTCAGATGAGGATCAGATCACGTTTTATGGGAAATTACTGCAAAACACCAATTAATTCCAGGGCATTCACATACTTATTCTTGCCGCTGTATGGAAAAGATCAGCACAATGCACGCTATCTTCTCAATGTGTATGGCTGGGAGCATATGGGTGTTTTTTTTGTTAAATGAAGGATCATGAAGCAAGCAATGAATTAGAAAGCCAACATGCAGATGCTCAGTAGAGTTGCAAGGCATATATTGCTTAGATACAGTCATGCATAAGTCAGTAAGCAGCCATCAGCATTATTGTACTAATAAAGAAAGGTGCATGTACAGTATATCATTAGTCTTTAAATTTCCCAAATTTTAGTTAACACCTCTCTGGCATATTACAGCTTCATCAAGCCATGGCGTCTCTATGGGGCTATTCCTATTTTTTCGGGGCTATAGTCTGCCCATCATTTTCTTATAAGAGACAAGTTCCATAAGTGATATGTCACAATGGTTGATACAAAATAAGTTAAAAGCCTGACATAGCTTCCGTAATTTTGGAGCTGGGAGGGGGGGCGGTTACATACAACTACCTAAATTCCCCACGTCCATAAACATCTCCTCGCTTAATTTAAATCCACTAAGCACATTCCTCTTTCTTCCTCACAACAGTAAATCAAGTGAGGAAATAAAAAAGGAAATCAGGGAAAAACAACAAAACCTAGTGAATAGAGGATATAAAGATAGACTTAGTCCATCGTAACCAATCGGCTAATCCTCTAAGAAAACTTGGAGGTTCAACTGAGCCCTCTTGGCATGAGTATATTTAATTTATATATGCAAAATTTTTCCTTACAGAGGAGGTCTGTATTAAAGTCCTCTTGTCGCTGACTCAGATTGAGAAAATAGATCCCTTTAAAGTGATTGTAAAGTCTATTTTTTTTTCAATAAAAAATAACAAACATGCTACTTACCTCCTCTGTGCAGTGGTTTTGCACAGAGCAGCCCAGATCCTCCTCTTCTCTGGTCCCTCTTTGGTGTTCCTGACCCCTCCCTCCTGTTGAGTGCCCCCACAGCAAACAGCTTGCTATGGGGGCACCTGGGTCGAAACACAGCTCCCTGTGTCCATTCCGATGCACAGCCGGCCCGCCCACTCTCTCCTGATTGGCTGACTGACTTTGACAGCAGCGGGAGCCAATGGCGCCACTGCTGTGTCTTAGCCAATCAAGCGGGAGAATCTCAGATGGCCGAGACACTCGTGGACATCGCTGGACAGAGATGGGGCTCAGGTAAGTATGAGGGGGGCTGCTGCACACAGAAGGCTTTTTATCCTAATGCATAAAATTTAAGAAAAAAAACCTTCTGACTTTAAAACTCCTTTAACCTTTGGGCCATCCACTGTGAAATGAAGCAAAATGCCAAGGGACCTTTGGGTTCCTTCTTTTTAACATCTCAGAGATGCTCACCGATAGGGATGAGCCGAACACCCCCCTGTTCGGTTCGCACCAGAACATGCGAACAGGAAAAAAGTTTGTTCGAACATGCGAACACCGTTAAAGTCTATGGGACACGAACATGAATAATCAAAAGTGCTAATTTTAAAGGCTTATATGCAAGTTATTGTCATAAAAAGTGTTTGGGGACCTGGGTCCTGCCCCAGGGGACATGGATCAATGCAAAAAAAAGTTTTAAAAACGGCCGTTTTTTCAGGAGCAGTGATTTTAATAATGCTTAAAGTCAAACAATAAAAGTGTAATATCCCTTTAAATTTCGTACCTGGGGGGTGTCTATAGTATGCCTGTAAAGGGGCGCATGTTTCCTGTGTTTAGAACAGTCTGACAGCAAAATGACATTTTGAAGGAAAAAACTCATTTAAAACTACCCGCGGCTATTGCATTGCCGACAATACACATAGAAGTTCATTGATAAAAACGGCATGGGAATTCCCCAAAGGGGAACCCCGAACCAAAATTAAAAAAAAAATATGACGTGGGAGTCCTCCTAAATTCCATACCAGGCCCTTCAGGTCTGGTATGGATATTAAGGGGAACCCCGGCCAAAATTTAAAAAAAAAAATGACGTGGGGTTCCCCCAAAAATCCATACCAGACCCTTATCCGAGCACGCAACCTGGCAGGCCGCAGGAAAAGAGGGGGGGGACGAGAGTGCGGCCCCCCCTCCCTCCTGAACCGTACCAGGCCACATGCCCTCAACATTGGGAGGGTGCTTTGGGATAGCCCCCCAAAACACCTTGTCCCCATGTTGATGAGGACAAGGGCCTCATCCCCACAACCCTGGCCGGTGGTTGTGGGGGTCTGCGGGCGGGGGGCTTATCGGAATCTGGAAGCCCCCTTTAACAAGGTGACCCCCAGATCCCGGCCCCCCCCCTGTGTGAAATGGTAAGGGGGTACATAAGTACCCCTACCATTTCACAAAAAAAGTGTCAAAAATGTTAAAAATGACAAGAGACAGTTTTTGACAATTCCTTTATTTAAATGCTTCTTCTTTCTTCTATCTTCCTTCATCTTCTGGTTCTTCTGGTTCTTCTGGCTCTTCTGGTTCTTCCTCCGGCGTTCTCGTCCAGCATCTCCTCCGCGGCGTCTTCTATCTTCTTCTCCTCGGGCCGCTCCGCACCCATGGCATAGGGGGGAGGCTCCCGCTCTTCTCTTCTTTTCTTCTCTTCTGTTCTTCTTCATTTTCTTCTCCGGGCCGCTCCGCAATCCATGCTGGCATGGAGGGAGGCTCCCGCTGTGTGATGGCGCTCCTCGTCTGACAGTTCTTAAATAACCGGGTGGGCGGGGCCACCCGGTGAACCCCGCCCCCCTCTGACGCACGGTGACTTGACGGGACTTCCCTGTGACGTCACGGGGAATGCCACAGGGAAGTCCCGTCAAGTCACCGTGCGTCAGAGGGGGGCGGGGTCACCGGGTGGCCCCGCCCCCTGTTATTTAAGAACTGTCAGACGAGGAGCGCCGTCACACAGCGGGAGCCTCCCTCCATGCCAGCATGGATTGCGGAGCGGCCCGGAGAAGAAAATGAAGAAGAACAGAAGAGAAGAAAAGAAGAAGAGAAGAGCGGGAGCCTCCCCCCTATGCCATGGGTGCGGAGCGGCCCGAGGAGAAGAAGATAGAAGACGCCGCGGAGGAGATGCTGGACGAGAACGCCGGAGGAAGAACCAGAAGAGCCAGAAGAACCAGAAGAACCAGAAGATGAAGGAAGATAGAAGAAAGAAGAAGCATTTAAATAAAGGAATTGTCAAAAACTGTCTCTTGTCATTTTTAACATTTTTGACACTTTTTTCGTGAAATGGTAGGGGTACTTATGTACCCCCTTACCATTTCACACAGGGGGGGGGCCGGGATCTGGGGGTCACCTTGTTAAAGGGGGCTTCCAGATTCCGATAAGCCCCCCGCCCGCAGACCCCCACAACCACCGGCCAGGGTTGTGGGGATGAGGCCCTTGTCCTCATCAACATGGGGACAAGGTGTTTTGGGGGGCTACCCCAAAGCACCCTCCCAATGTTGAGGGCATGTGGCCTGGTACGGTTCAGGAGGGAGGGGGGGCCGCACTCTCGTCCCCCCCTCTTTTCCTGCGGCCTGCCAGGTTGCGTGCTCGGATAAGGGTCTGGTATGGATCTTTGGGGGGACCCCACGCCGGTTTTTTTTTTTTTTTTTGGCGCGGGGTTCCCCTTAAAATCCATACCAGACCTGAAGGGTCTGGTATGGAATTTAGGGGGAACCCCACGTCATTTTTTTTTTTAAATTTTGGCCGGGGTTCCCCTTAATATCCATACCAGACCTGAAGGGCCTGGTATGGAATTTAGGGGGACTCCCACGTCATTTTTTTTTTTTAATTTTGGTTCGGGGTTCCCCTTTGGGAAATTCCCATGCCGTTTTTATCAATGAACTTCTATGTGTATTGTCGGCAATGCAATAGCCGCGGGTAGTTTTAAATGAGTTTTTTCCTTCAAAATGTCATTTTGCTGTCAGACTGTTCTAAACACAGGAAACATGCGCCCCTTTACAGACACACTATAGACACCCCCCAGGTACGAAATTTAAAGGGATATTACACTTTTATTGATTGACTTTAAGCATTATTAAAATCACTGCTCCTGAAAAAACGGCCGTTTTTAAAACTTTTTTTTGCATTGATCCATGTCCCCTGGGGCAGGACCCAGGTCCCCAAACACTTTTTATGACAATAACTTGCATATTAGCTTTTAAAATTAGCACTTTTGATTTCTCCCATAGACTTTTAAAGGGTGTTCCGCGGCATTCGAATTTGCCGCGAACACCCCAAATTGTTCGCTGTTCGGTGAACTTGCGAACAGCCAATGTTCGAGTCGAACATGAGTTCGACTCGAACTCGAAGCTCATCCCTACTCACCGATGCAGATCCTCAACTGTTGCTTAGTTTTTCCAACATTAAACTTTCCGCAAGGGCACTCCATTAAATATATACCACCCTTTAGGCTGCACGGTTGATTAAATTCCTGATGGTATACAAATTAGGTCTTTCCGCATTGGTAAACACTCCAGTCCCTTCCACAAACTGACAAATTTGTCAGTGTCCACATGGGAACATGCCTTAGGTCAGGAGAAGAACAACAACCAAACTCAGATTGTATTAGTTAATCTCCCAAATTTTAGGCCTCTCGTGCTACCATCTGAACCTACTCCCCAACTGTGTCAGCCAACAAAGGGAAACATCTTAATACACACCGTTTTTGTAAGTATGGCCTGTACATTGGTCTACTGGGCCCCAAATTGCCTGGTGAGCCATATAAGTTCTCCCAATTCCCAGGGTGTTGTTAAGGGTGCCTCATTTTTTTCTACCAAGAGTGACACTCTTTCATAGACCAAAGTTCTCTCTTTTTTGTCCTTTTTAATTGTGTGTGTATCTCCTCTTTCTCTGAACCGGGAATACCATTGCCTGGCTTCTCTTTGAAGGTTCCTTTGAATTTGAAGAAACTGGCCAATAGGTATTCCCTGAATCAGAGATTTAGGATGATGAATGTAATACTGTGTTGGCTTCAGTTGGTTTATGGTAGGTACTGGTAACTAGCCTCCCATTCATTGTGACTGGAGGTCCAGAAAAGGTATCTGTTTTGAATCAACTACAGCGAAAGTCTAATGTTATGATCATTCTAATTCAATTCACTCAAAAAACTTTAACTCTATTTCTGTCCTCCTCTAGACCACCAAGGCATTATCAATATATGTAAGCCATATCAATATATGTAAGCTGCTCAAAATAGGGTACCTTATATACCACTGTTTCCTCCCAGAAGCCCAAATGGAGACAAGCATGGGAGGGTACCCATGAAGCCCCCGCAGAGGTCCATGAAATTTGATGGTAGCTTCCACCCGTAAACTGGAAATAATTGCTGGTAAATGCAAATTTAGTTAATTCCTGGAGAAATTCATTTTGTGGCCCCATCATAAAAATCTCTCTAGAAAATATAACACCCCTACTGGTGGAGTATCGATTTAAAGCAATTCAACGTCTTCCCCCACCAGCAGGGAATTATCACCTACCTCAAAGTTGTCCAACTTTAGCAGTAAATCCTAGTAACCCTTACATACGATCTTAAAGTAGGTACCATAGTCTTCAATAGTGAAGCTGATGGGTCTTCCAGGAGGCTCTGTTAGACTTTTATGTATCTTTGGGATAACAAAAAAGGTTGGGGTGTTGTATTCCTACACTTTAAGATACTCCAGTTCTGTTACACTAAGGAGAACGGCTTCAAAGGCCAAGGTTAGCTTAGAATCCAGTATTCTTACAAGGTGGGGTTTGATGATAGTTTTTTTTAATTTAACCTCACTAACACTAAGTTGTCCTTTAACCTTATTTATGTATCATTCTTCCCTAAGAATGATCATACCCCCCCCCCCCCCATCACTCTTTTTATGACTATACCGTTAGCCTGTGATAATAAATGTGTACTTCGCGCCAAACTAAATTTATATAATATATATAAATTGAATAAGAGTGATATAAACGGCTGCTCCCCTAATTAGGTAGGTATACTACTGAAAATACTAGTGAGATTGGGTGTAGAGGGCGCTCCAATAACAAATTATAATATGCAATGGTTGCTCAAAGATTGTTACCTAAATACCTAAAACAACTACATTAAATTGCAAGATAAAGTGCAAAGTGCCATAGCTAAAAACACATAAATAGTGATAAACACAAATGGTGAAACAATAGATGAACCAAAGAGCCGTCAATCAAAGTTCCAAGCACAAATATCTCTTCTGTGTTGAAATCTTCTAAGAAATAGAAATAGTGGATATTCCTTCACAAACTGAGAACAATATACCTAAAGTGCTCCATAAGTGGATTCTGCTTACCAGATGGTAGTGACCCCTTTAGTTAAAAAGCAGGTCAAATACACTTTAGTAAGATATTGCTTGCTGCAATGGTAAAGACTATGGATGCAAAAAACCCTCCTCTACAAAGATCATAGATGAGATATGTAAAGAAATATAATAGAAGGAACCAATAGCGTAATCCTGTTTATTTAAAACGTGATAAAATGGCTGCTTACATGAATGGTGCCTTAACCTGGCACTGGGGCTGTTGGCGTGTCGGGTGATCAGATGGTGCCTTGCAGCTCACCCTCGTAGGGACTGGAAGTAACGTGACCAATACTCGCCTCGACGTACGCTTCGTTATTACGTCACCAGCGACTGATGACGTAATAACGAAACGTACGTCAAGGCGAGTCTTGGTCATTTTACTTCCTGTGCGACCAACATAGAGCAATTTACACGGGCAGGACAATCCATAGACCAAAAATCCGAAAGAACAATTGTAAAAGTTCTCCAACTTGTAGGTTTTACCTTTAGTGCAGAAAGTTTTTTCCCATGTTGAACAAATGTACATGTTTTACACAGGGCCTTTCGACATTGATACATGTCCATTATGGGTGTCAAAACTGATTGGACAGATTCAGGTATAAAAGATTTTAATTTATTTAGGGCAGTCTTATTCCTGGGTGACCCTGGGTCTATCTGGAAGGATAGCCTTCAGTGGTTATCTTCCTGCAGTATGTTCCGATGACTGGCCAAAACTCTCTCAATTTTTTTGTATTGGAAATGAAAGGCAGAAGTGAATCTCGTGGAATGATCATTAGAATCCCAATCTTTTTTTGGTAGTCTATCTTTAAGATATAATTCAAAGGCTTGGTCAACCATAAGTTCAGGGTATTCTTTATCTAAAAACTTTCTTAAACCAACTACATATGGCAACGTAACCCAGAAGGAAGCCTTTACCAGCCTTTTGTGCCAATGCCACAAAAAAGCCCAATGAGGCATGTCAAGGTGTTGTTGGGCATATTGTAACCAGGATTTTTTGTGGAACTTGTACAGTAAAGGCTTCTTTCTGGCAACTTGACCATGCAGCTCTTTTTTGTTCAAGTATCATCGTATTGTGCTCCTTAAAAACAACCACACCATCTTTTTCCAGAGCAGCCTGTATTTCTCCTTCAAACGCTACCAAAACACTGTTAGCATTCGCAGGGATCAGGCCTGAGTCTGCGAATGCTGCAGTTATGTGTTTAGTGTTTTGTAAGTGACAGTGATCGATTGATACTGCACTCGGGTGGGCTGGGCGGACGGGCTAAACGCAGGTACTAGCAGGTATCTGGGCTGATCCCACTAACGTTGCATTTTTGGGAACCCTAAACTATCAGGGACGCTAATATAGTTGTGATCAGATCAAAGATATCAATCCGTTCAGACACTATACTACTAAGGGAGGTGTATAGTGCGTGCGTGGATGTTAGCGCTACTGGCACTAATCTGACACTGCCTGGGATGGCGCAGACCCTAACTGATGCTAAAACCTAACTGATATTACCCGCCGCGTGATCAGGGGCTTAAACTTTTTATTAGGTAATGTACTGCGGGTGCCCTGACGCTATAAAAAAATAACTAACTAACCAGCGTCACCCGTGACACTAATACGGTGATCACTGGTGACGGGGGGAGATCAAGGGGTTAAACATTTATAAGGGGGGGTTTAGGGGGGTCCCTAGACCTATCTGGGCCTACTACTAAGTACCCTCACGCTGATTAGTGTCACAAATGACACCAGTACAGTGATCAAAGAAAAATATGAACACTGCACTGAGTGACACAGTGACAGGGAGTGAAGGGGTTAACTGGGGGGGTGATTGAGGGGTGTAATGTGTGCCTACGTGTACTGTGTTAGTGTAGTGTTGGTGCAACTCACGTTTGGATGTCCTCTCTCCTCTCTCTGGAACGGAAAAGAATTCCAGAGTGGGAGATGACATCACTTTCCCTGCCTGTGTTTACACTTATAGGCAGGGGAAGTGTTTCATTCATCAGAACCGATCAGCAGGTCCAGGGCGCAAATTATTGGCCTGGGCCTGGAGACTGATCGGTTCTGAAACAAATCCGATCGTCACGGCCGCCGTATGGTAAAGTCGTTTTACCCACCCGTGCCATTCTGCCGCAGTGAAACTGCGGTGGCTGGTCGGGAAACGGTTAATGAATTTTAAAAAATGATATAATGTAAAAGATGATGTTACGCCGAGTAAATAGATACCTAACATGTCATGCTCGTGGAATGGAGACAAACTATGGTATTTAAAAATCTCCAAGTTACGTGTTTAACGTTACAGAGGATTTCTAGTGCTAGGATTTTTGCTCTTGCTCTAATGATCGCAGTGATACCTCTCGTGTGGTTTGAATACAGTTTATATAAACTTACGTATGCGTTCACTTCTGCGCACGAACGAACAAAGTTGTCGGAAAATCCAATTGTTCTGAACGTGGTGACGTAAAACACGTACTTTGGGACTATACACGGGGCAGTAGCCAATAGCTTTCGTCTCTTAATTTATTCTTAGCATGCGTGGCACTTTGCGCGTCGGATTTGTGTACACACAATTGGAATTTAAACGATCAGATTTTGTTGTCGGAAAATTTTATATCCTGCTCTCAAACTTTGTGTGTCGGAAATTCCGACGGAAAAAGTCCGATGGAGCCCACACACGATCGGAATTTCCGACAACACAATCCGATCGCACTTTTTCCATCAGGAAAATCCGACCGTGTGTACAGGGCATTAGACTACCCCCAGAATGCACACTTTGGGGTAACAATGATTTGGCAAGGTAATAGTGTTGGAAATAAATTGCATAACTTTGGTCCAGAATGGTGCACTAGATACACCTTGATTGAGGTACACCTACACTACAGCTAATCTGTTATGGTTATATAGTCCTATGGCATAGCTCCCAACTGTCCCTGATTTCGACGGACTGTCCCTGATTTGGAGCAATGTCCCTCTGTCCCTCTTTCCCCCTCATTTGTCCCTCATTTTGGTCTGATCCATATAGTTGTATATAAAATGCACTTTTTATCTTTCAAAAAGTGTTTCCCGGTGCTAAACCTTTCATTTAATTTCTAAATTGCTGCATTTGTACATTTTAAAATCCAATATTAAGGAATAGTAGTGGTAAAAAAAAAAGTCCTTGTGGATTTAATTAACCTTTTTTTTTTGGTTAATTCTCCTTTAACCACTTAAGGACCAGCCTCGTTTTGGATTTTAGGTGTTTACATGTTTAAAACAGGTTTTTCTGCTAGAAAATTACTTAGAACCCCCAAACATTATATATGGTTTTTCTTCTAACACCCTAGAGAATACAATGGCGGTCATTGCAATACTTTTTTTTGCACCGTATTTGCGCAGCGGTCTTATAAGCGCACTTTTTTTGGAAAAAATTCACTTTTTTGAATAAAAAAATAAAACAACAGTAAAGTTATCCCAATTTTTTTTTTATATTGTGAAATATAATGTTACGCCAAGTAAATTGATACCCAACATGTCATGCTTGAAAATTGCACCCGCTCGTGGAATGGCGTCAAACTTTTACCCTCAAAAATCTCCATAGGCGACGTTTAAAAAATTCTACAGGTTGCATATTTTGCGCTACAGAGGAGTTCTAGGGCTAGAATTATTGCTCTCGCTCTACCGGTCACTGTGATACCTCACATGTGTGGTTTGACCACCGTTTTCATATGCGGGCGCTACTCGCGTATGCGTTCGCTTCTGCGCGCGAGCTTGTCGGGACAGGGGGGTTTAAAAAATTTTTTTTTTTATTTTTATTATTTATTTTACAATATTTTATTTATTTTTACACTGTTTAAAAAAAAAAAATTGTGTCATTTTTATTCCTATTACAAGGAATGTAAACATCCCTTGTAATAGAAAAAAGCATGACAGGACCTCTTAAATATGAGATCTGGGGTCAAAAAGACCGCAGATCTCATATTTACACTAAAATGGAATAAAAAAAAAAAAAAAAGTCATTTAGAAAAATTACATTTGAAAAAAATATGCCTTTAAGAGGCGTGGACGGAAGTGACGTTTTGACGTCGCTTCCGCCCAACAGTGTCATGGAGACGAGTGAGCGCCATCTCCAGACACACCACAGAGGAGGACGCGATCGCCTCCGCCGCTACCGACGGCTCCGGTAAGCGGCGGAGGGCACCGGATCGCGGCGGGAGGGGGGGGGCCCTCTCCCGCCACCGATAAAAGTGATCTCGCTGCGAATCCGCCGCAGGGACCACTTTTATCTGAAAGCCGGCCGCCGCACGAAAACGGGGATACCGGGGTTATGGCAGATAGCTGCTGCCATAACAACGATATCCCCGTTCAAACTTAGGACGTACATCGTTGTGCGGCGGTCGGGAAGTGGTTAAGGAGATTTATATGCTGGCTCAGTTGGGCCTGAGGCCGGAATGATACATCAAACCACACTGACGGCGCTTGAAAGCGGCCGTCCTGGCTTGCCCTCCCTGAGTGCCCGTGATGCCCGGTTACGCTACCTGGAGTTCTTTGCGGGTAGGGGGGGCTATCAATATGCCAGCAAATCTGTGAAGCCTTTTTATAATAAAACAAAAAAAGAAATTCTTTGTGGACATTTACTGCTTGTGTTTGTTTTAGCTGACCCTGACAGAAATGTGTTGAGTCCAGAAAATGTGGTGACTGTATAACCTTATTATACAAAGCACTGTTGGCTGTTATTTACTAAAATGCAAAAACACATTTCACTACAAGTGCAGTTGCAACTGCACTGAAACTGCACTTGTAGTGCCAAGAGGATTTGCCCTTAGGAAATAACCCCCATTTTTGCTGAAAACAGCAATGACATCACCACAAAAGTGTTGTAGCGTCAATAATCCACACATTCTTGATTAACAATCTTTTTAATACCTGCACAATCACATGTGCATTTACCAAAAGTTTTTCAAACAAACCAATATCTTTGTTGTATATCAATTTTTGGGGTAGCATTATCAAAACTCAAAATGTCCATTTTAGATAAAACAGGCCTGTGTAAAACCAACAAGAAAGACACAAATCTTGAACTTACAAACGTCACATTTGGTAGAATTTGAAGGCAATATCAGACATGAGTATTTAGGAACTGTGTTTGATATTGCGTTCAGATGGGGTGAAATCACCCCAGGAAAAGCCAAATTTGGAAGATGCACACCAATTTAACAATGTCAACATGTGCGACCTGCCATCACGGGGGATCAAGGGACGTGTTTTGGGGGAGCAAGCCCTTCCTCACAGCTACTTTATTATTGAGGAAGGGGTTGCACCCCCAAAACGCGTCCATTGATCTCCCGTGATGGCAGATAGCACATGTTGACACACTGTGTGCATCCTCCAAATTAGGCTTTGGGAAAAATCACAAAAACATTTAGCACATTGTAGCACACAAAAGAAGAAAATGATTTGGAGGGGCTTTAAACTCGCCCCAAAACATCAATGATGTTTTTATTTTTTGGAATAACATCATTGATGTTTTTCTTGATGATTTCCAATTGTAAATTATACCCCATGATCTCCCCGATCAGGATCTGGGCACTTTCGGATGTGAAAGGATCTGGATCCATAACCTCACGATCACCTAAAAAGAGAGGAACCCCAAAATAAATTAGGTCTAAAAAAAATGCCGCCATCCATCTCTTATCTGAGCCTGTGGTCGCAGACACTCACCTGTTGTAGTGACTAGTTCCACCACGTCTTCTTCCTCCTGCTCAGATTTTGTTGGGGGGATTTCCCCTTCTTCCAGGGGGGGGGGCTCTGGTCTCCTCGGATGAGGGGTATCCTCCGAGTCTTTTCTCCCCTATGTAAAACAAAAATGGTATACTTAGCACACAGATATTTGATGGCAGAACTAGAAATAGGAAACATTGCTTGGAAGTGGAGTACAATTGTCAATTTTAGCAGAGTTCAAAGATGTAGCTTTTTCAGTGTCCTTTGTCAAGCTGCAATACTTTACCTGTTTGGTACAAGCTTCACAGATGGAGACACCCCTATAAGTATACACTGGAGCACCTGTGTGGCCCCCTAATAAAAATGGTGTTCTTGTGTCCCACACTAGTGCTCCAGTGTCCAGATGTGAAAACAGCTGCTGAGTGTCCTCTCCTTACACAGAATCTAGTTTGCATTTCATTCTAGTAACAAAGCCATCTACACAACACAATTCTTTTAAGACAAGTATAGGGCGTCAAAATGGTGGCCAAATGCATATGGCCTAAACAATGGTATTTTATAGTCCGAAAGAAAAATGTGTGATCCGAACTAATAATGTGCCCATGAACATGAAAGTTGCCATTTTAAACTGTACAACAGTTCCTAAAAGCACATGGAGCAGCACGAACATAATAAACATAAAGAATAGGAACACAGCACAACTACTTACTTTTTTGCAGCACTCTCCGGATCTTTCTGTACTGCTCATGTTCTCGTAATTTGAGGTCCGACCACCGCTTCCTGAGCTGATCTTTCGATCGTCGTATTCCGAAATTCCGGTGCAGACTCCTGACCACTTTCGCCATGATCTTGGCCCTTCTGACATTGGGGTTGGGGTAAGGTCCATACTTTCCATCATAGTCGGCCTTCTTCAGGATGTCGACCATCTCCAACATCTCCCCAAAGGACATATTTGAGTCCTTAAATCTCCCTCGGGATCGGGACGTGTCCGGATCCGGCCTTTCCTCCTCCTCCTCCTCGTTGCTACAATTAGCACGATCCTGCTGTGTCTCCGCCATGTGCTCTTCCCCCACTGCGCCGAACAAAAGGGGGCGGGGAATAGACTAGAAAGAACGTCAGGGGCGGGCGGAGTTACACGCATGCGCAGTGTGTATAAAGCGTAACACGCGTGCGTCTTACGTACGATCTGTGAGCGGAGGAAGGAGCATCGGAGGCGCCGATCGTGATAACGAAGGTAGGATCTAAACTTGGGCCTATACTGCTTCGAAATGGAAGCCTATATTGTAACAAGATTAGGGGAGTTTGGCCTGACATTAGGGTTTGTCTTGTGTTGTGTCTTGCAGAGAAAATGGATGGCTTCAATGACCACAATTTCCTCCCCCTGTTCATTGACAAATACAGGGAGCTGCTCTGTCTGTGGCAGGTCAGACACCCCCACTATAACCATAAACAAAAGAGGCAGGCAGCGCTGGAGAAACTGCTGGAGTTGGTGAAGCCGGTGGTCCCCACAGCAACCATCCCCTATTTAAAAGCCAAAATTTGTGGCCTGAGGAGCACGTATCTTAGGGAGCGCAAGAAGGTCACAGATTCCCAGAGGTCCGGAGCTGCAGCAGATGACATTTATGTCCCCAGGCTGTGGTACTAAGAGAGACTGCGATTTCTGTCAGACCACACTGAAGTCAGGGAATCCCTCTCCACTCTTCCTTCCACTCTTCCTTCCACCCCAGCTGAGGCTTCCGATGTCCAACCTGGGCCTTCCAGCCAGGAAGAAATGGAGGAGCCCAGCTGGAGTCAGGTATAGCATTCTTCTACAGATTTCTGGTCAATAAAGAAATTATGTTTACTAGATGTTATTATTGATCACTAATTGCTGATTGAAAGTGTTTTACATATCAATAGACAGTAGTGGGCACCCAAAATTGGGACAAGAATGAAAACTGCTGGGCTCAGAAGGATAGTCTGTTATATTTGTTAACATTCAATTTGCAGCAGTCAGGAGGTGAAAATTGTGTGTGATTGATGAAAAAAATAGTAAAACTATGTCCCTTTTTCATACACAGGAAGACCTCAGCCAGGAGGAGGTTGTGGAATGTGGCAGTCAGGAGGAGGCGGGGATTAGTGGCAGCCAGTAGGAGGCGGGGCTAAGTGTCAGCCAGGAGAAGCCAGGGACCAGTCGCAGCCTGACTGAGTCTCAGGTTCCTCCCCTCTACTTTCCATATAAAAGAGCCAGGAAGACGACTCCGAGTCCCGTGCAGGATTCAGCATTCAGGCTGATCCAGGAGGCTTCTGCGTCCCTACGAGCCTTACCCACTCCTGAAGAGGCCTTTGCCTGCATGGCTGCCACAAAACTGCAGGGCATGCAGGAGGGTCAACGCAGGCTCTGTGAGGACCTGCTTTATAAAGTCCTAACTAAGGGGGTGAGTGGGGAACTAACACCCAAGACCGACGTGGTTGAGTTTGACCATCCTCCTCCTCCTCCTCCTGCTGCCACAACTCCACCACCACAGCCACAGCGTGTAAGGAAGCGTGGAAGGAAGACCTGAGAGTGATGACCCTGGGTTCAGTCTGGTCTGACAGAAGATGCAGTCTCTCGTATGACCACAGCCTGGGGACACAGATGTCATCTGCTGCTTTCCGGATCTCTGGGACTTCTGGACCAGACTGCACTCCCTTAGATAAGGACTCCTCAGGCCACCAATTTTGCTTAAAAATAGTTGATGTGTGCCCTGGGGGTCCAAGGCTTCACCCACTTCTGCAGTTTCTCCAGCGTTTCCTCCCTCTTTGTTTAGTTGTGACCCCTTAATAAAATTTTTTTTGGGAAATTAGACTCTCCTGTGTGTTTTCATCCAAAAAGGACAGTTTGTTGGTGATGATTCAGGTACATTTCTAACATAAAATGTGAAATTAACAAGAGACAACAACACCAAACAATCTCCTACAGATTAAATAGAACAACATATCAATGGTGTTGTGGGAACTTGTCACAAAAAAACACACACAAACATTTTCGGGAGTACAAATCAAAATCCCCCCAAAAAATACCTTCCAAAAAATACAAACACAAAAAAAAAAATCTACATTAAAGCCAAAAAAAAAAAAAAAAAAAATATGTTGTCAGATGTGAGAAATCAAAATATATTGAGGGAATCCAGATAAATAGTAACGAAATAAGTTTGTGAGAAGTGTGTGTGAATATGAGCAGCAAAACTACTATATTCTTGTCACATTATAAAGAAGAAGATAGTGCGCTGTATTAAACCATTTTTAACATTGCAGCGTGACGAAAGTGCAGTATCCATTGCAAACGCTAAGTTTACCAGAACGAGCTGTTCCGTGCCGGAATTTCTTCTGAGCATGCGTGGCACTTTGTGCGTAGGAACAGGCCACACACGGTCGGAATTGACGCAATCGGATTTTGTTGTCGGAAAATTTTATCTCCTGCTCTCCAACTTTGTGTGTCGGAAAATCCGATGGAAAATGTCCGATGGAGCCCACACACGGTCGGAATTTCCGACAACACGCTCCGATCGGACATTTTCCATCAGAAAATCCGACCGTGTGTACGGGGCATTACTCTGTTACTGTTGGTTAAAATTCGCCCATGATGCCATTAGCCAATGTTTTGTGTGAAGTGTCTTTTCCTACCTTTATAGCTGTGCAGACATTATCTATTAGACACATCCACTAGTGCAGGGATATGCAATTAGCGGATCTCTAGCTGTTGCAGAACTATAAGTCCCATGAGGCATAGCAAGACTCACAGAGCCACAAGCATGACACCCAGTGGCAGAGCATGATGGGACTTCCAAAGCGCCTTAAAAACTCTTTTAACCACTTGTCCACCAGGCAAATTCTGACATTTCTCTCCTACATGTAAAAATCATCATTTTTTTTGCTAGAAAATTACATAGAACCCCCAAACATTCGCGCCCGGCCTCCGACGATCATAGAGACTCTCTAAATCTCTATGGTGGACATCTGGGGCTGGCAGATCCGTCCTCCGACTCACCGATCACAGAGGTGAGTCGGTAGAAGCACCGGAGGGTGGCAGGAGGGGGGGTGTCCCCTCTCGCCGCTTGTAAGAACGATCTAGCGGTTGACCAGCCGCTATGATCGTTCTTATGGTGTAGGAAATTGCCGGCTGAAAATGCCGATTTCTGAATGATGCCTGTAACTTCAGGCATTGTTCAGATATTCCACCACAAAGCTCAGGACGTTCATGGAGGCCCAGTAGTCGGCAAGTGGTTAAAGCGCTGCAAAAGGGACTTTTTACCTTTTTTTTAAAGGTAAAATCCGCCCTGCTAGCGGCCGAAAAGCACTGCTAAAGCACCGTAAAAAGGACCAGTGCTTTAGCGCTGTTTTAGCGGCGCTGTAGTGTAAAAGGAGTCTTAGGGAAATTCACCCTCTTTATTTGCCCTGTTTACCATTATCATTAAAAGTGAAAGTAAAAGAAAAATCCTAAACATTGCATTGTCCCGAGAACAGCAATGGAGGGGAAATCACCTGGTGGGGACACTAGTTCTGGTGACATGGGGGGGCCCAATGAATTTCCTTATTTTGCAGAGAATTTCTCTCACTTCCTGTTTTGGGTATGGGACAGGAAGTGAAGGCAAATATGAATGGCTCCCCCTGCCTGGGCATGTTTTTTTTTTAAATGGTGAAAGCGAGTGAGGGGGCACTCTGTCTTTATCACATCGGGGGGGGGGGGGCCAGGGCTACAATAACATGTTACATGTTACACCCCTTGAATATGAGTGTGTCACAAGCATCTAGTGCTTCTGCTCCTCATTCCAGAATCCGGAGTTTTGGCTATGGCATCCTTCTTGTTTGTCTGTCCACCTGCAGGCTGATTAATGTGATCAGTCTCTGGGTGGAAACCAAGTCTGTTGTAAGCCAGCCAAACCCTCATTTGGGTGCTTGTGATAGAGAGTGATACGTGTGTTGTTCCCGATCAAGCTCCCTGTCTGTCTGCCCTGCTAGATTGGATTTCCCTGTGTATGATTTTGGACCAGATTTTGGACTATTCCCTGAACTCAGCCTGCCTTTTACCTGGACTGTCATAGAACCACGCTATCTGTCTGCTAACCACAAGTATCTTTTTGCTTTGCTCAGTTCGCATGTGCCCTTGCGTGGTGGCCAGGCACTATAGCATTGTGTATAAGTTCTGGGGGCAACTGAGTACCGGTAGGCCTGTTTGCCTTATGGGAAAAGGGGCTGCTATAGGTGAAGAACACAGTAACCAGCTGTAGTGTCTGACCACCTGCGTTGGGGTAGACGTGACATTATCAAAAGCCTTTAACAAAAAAAAAAATTCTGTGAAATTGCCTGTCAATCAGCAGCTCTCCTGCTCTGCTCTGCTCCTCCACGCTCACTGGAGCACTGAGCTGTGGATGGGCGAGTAGCGGCCATCTCAGTGGCTCGCTGAGAGGCTGAGATGCCTATCAGTCCAGACACCTGGTGGATCCAGACTTCCAGAGTCGGGATGATGCGGTGCCTGGACTGATCTTGGTGATGTCAGCAGAGAGTGGACTTCAGACTGCTCTCTGCTGAAAACAGGTCACAGGAGCGCAAAACGAATTGCACTTCTGTGACCCATAGGAGAGACCCAGCCGAATGAGCTCAGGCCAGACTTCTCTTTTAAGCTTAAGCCACGCTCTTCTGGTTCTGAAACACAGTGGGTTAACCTGGTTGCAGGGGGATCCCCAGTCTTGGGCTTTTAGTCTCTCCGCAGATGACCCAGCCAGAGGGTCAGTTGAAGAATTTTTCAAGGCCCTGGGTTTACTCTATGACGATCCTGATCGTGCCCACTCAGCAGAAGCTAACCTTAGGTCATTACGTCAGGGTAAATGCACCGCTGAACAATACTTTTCTGATTTACGTTGCTGCGCTCCTGACTTAGGGTGGAATGACCCTGCTCTAAGAAGACAGTTCAGATTAGGCATATCACACTCTATCAAGGACTCTTTAGTACACTACCCTGAACCAAAGTCGTTAAGTGAAGCCATGCAAGGCGTACTGAGAAGTCTGTTTCTTTGCCCCCGAGTACACCGCCTACTTCTTCTTCTTCATCAACTCTTTCTGAGCCCTCTCAACCTCTCCTGCAGGATGAGCCCATACAAATTGGCGCTACCCATTTATCCTCAGGGGAAAAGGCTAGAAGTAGATCTCAGGCACTCTGCTTATACTGTGGCAACCACAGCCATTTTGTCGCCAGCTGCCCTAATAAGCCGAGGAATGCCAAGAGTCTAGTGTGGGTGGGGTCTGCTTCTATAGACAATACTGTGTCAGTTTCCCTCGGAGATAAACTATTTGTTCCTGCACAACTTAGCACTGCCAAGTTTTCTCATCACCTCTCAGCTTTCATAGATTCTGGTGCTGTTAGCAAATTCATTGATAGGGACCTAGCACACCATCTACAGATTCCTGTAACTAAGGTGCACAGACCCTTTTCAGTCTTAGCTGTTGATAACTCTCCCTTATCCATGGGCATGGTCACCTTGTGCACTGTACCTATTACCCTGACCATTGGGGAATTTCACTGGGCGACAACCAGCTTCTACTTGATCTCATCTCCTGCTTATCCCCTTATCTTGGTGTATCCCTGGCTTAAACTTCATAACCCGCACATAAATTAGGCTACAGAAGAGATTAGGTCCTGGTCCCAGACTTGCATCCAGAACTGCATTAAAACTGCTGACCAGTTGCCAATTTACAACTCTTGTGTGGCCGGTACCAGTGATGTGTCTCTATTACAGTCCTATTCGGATGATGAGCAGAAAAGGAAGAGATGGTGCAAGAATCAGCCTAACAATATAGCAGCAATCTGAATTAGTAAATGAACACATATACATATATATATATATATATATATATATATATATATATATATATAAAGATATTGATTAGTAGTCCCAGCAATAGATTAAAAAGAGGGGGGGGGGGTCGGATGATGATCATGACAATTTTTCCAAGTGTGACTCCAGTTTGCATAACCATTTGCCTTTATATGACTCTGTTATAGCAAAAGACGCCGACATGTCTATTGAATTCTCTACAGGCCACCTCTCCTGCCAATTGCCACAGCCTGAATCTTTTTCTCCTAGAAGCTTACCAGCTGTCTTTGGAAACTTCCTCAGAAGTCAAGCCGCCTGGATTACCCCTACCTTTGCCTGTCCCTAAACTCCCTTGGATGCACAGCCAGGCTAACTTGTCCACAAGTCCCACTGTCGCTACACCTGGTGATGCGATTCAGTCAGTCGCTACACCCAGCTATACGATTCAGTCTGTTGCTACACCCGACGATGCGATTCAGTTGGCCTATGCACCAGTTATGTCAGTCCAGCCCATGCCCATTGAGCCTTCTGCTTTTTCTTATTCAGGACTTTCTGTAACCTGGCCGCACCCTACTTCTATTACATCCATTCAAACCTGTCTAAGAAGTTCAATCCATCCTTTGGATAGACCGCCTCATTCGGCCAGGTGGGGCTTTCAACCTTTTTTTCAGGGCTTTCTGCATTCTGCTTGTGTTTCAGCTATCCGGCTTGACTCCTGTGACACATCACCTGCTAACCAACCTGACCTTGCGGATCCACTGACCTCTACCCAGTCTGATGGACCTGTGCTGGATGTCCAGCTTGTCTTTAAGGGTCCAGTGGGACCCTCCTCAGAGGGGGGGTAATGTCAGGAGCATCTAGTGCTCCTGATCCTCATTCCAGCATCCAGGGTTTTGGCTATGGCACTCCCCTTGTCTGTCTGTCCACCTGCAGGCTGATTAATGTGATTAGTCTCTGGGTGGAAACCAAACCTGTTATAAGCCAACCAAAACCTCATTTGGGTGCTTGTGATAGAGAGTGATACGTGTGTTGTTGTGCTGTTCCTGATCAAGCTCCCTGTCTGTCTGCCCTGCTCTGCTAGATTGGTTTTCCCTGTGTATGACTTTGGACCGGATTTTGGACTATTCCCTGAACTCAGCCTGCCTTTTACCTAGACTGTCATAAAACCACGCAAGTATCTGTTTGCTTTGCTCAGTTCGCACATGCCCTGGCGTGGTGACCAGGCACTATAGCATTGTGTATAACTCCTGGGGGCAACTGAATAACGGTAGGCCTGCTTGCCTTATGGGAAAGGGGGCTGCTATAGGTGAAGAACACAGTAGCCAGCTATAGTGTCTGAACACCTGCGTTGGGGTAGACGTGACAGAGTGTAACATATTATGAAAGGTGAATATACCCTATCCAGAAAATTTGAGTTTGATAAACTGCTGTACAAATATCGTGCAACATAAAAAAATTGCAACAACAAAATTTTATTTTCCAATGAACTCTGCTTAAAAAATATAATGTTCAGGAGTTCTGAGTAATTCTTTTGCAAAAGAATGCTGATTTTTACATGTGAAAAATGTCAGAATTGGCCTGAGGGTCAAGTGGTTAAAGTGGAAGTTAAGTTGAACTTTAAAATAATAGCAACAGATGCATTTTTTTGTTACTGATTTATTAATTTAATGTATACATTGTCACCACAATTGAAGTAGAGGAAGTACATGAGGCACAATACACTGAACTCAACTCTTTTCAGACAAGAGATCTGTGGGGTACATGCTTCATTAGGCTCTTCCAGCTCTTTGAAGCAAGGATTTTCCTGAAATGCAAATCTGAGCATAGCATTGAAAGAATCAGAGGTCAAATGTAACTGCAGACAATGGTAGGAAATCTTACAAAAATTACTCAAATTTTGACACTTCCTTCTCCTGCTGGCCAACGGCCAGGTGGTTCAATAAAACAATGTCTTGTTATTGCAACTAATTTACAGTAAATAAGTACTGACTTCCGGTTTTTCCACAATGCTGAAAGGTGGTGTGCTCCTTCAACTTAACCTTGTCTTCAAATAATGTTAAATGATATACTTCTTACTGAAGAAATCTTCTTCCACTTACTCCTAACAAACATTTGTTAACCACTTGAGCCCCGGACCATTATGCTGCCTAAGGACCAGAGGTCTTTTTCCAATTTGGCACTGCGTCGCTTTAACTTTTAATTGCGCGGTCATGCAATGCTGTACCCAAACGAAATTTTCGTCCTTTTCTTCCCACAAATAGTGCTTTCTTTTGATGGCATTTGATCACCTCTGCGTTTTTTATTTTTTGCGCTATAAACGGAAAAAGACCGAAAATTTTGAAAAAAAATGATATTTTCTACTTTTTGTTATAAAAAAATCCAATAAACTCAATTTTAGTCATACATTTAGGCCAAAATTTATTCGGCCACATGTCTTTGGTAAAAAAAATGTCAATAAGCGTATATTTATTGGTTTGCGCAAAAGTTATAGCGTCTACAAACTAGGGTACATTTTCTGGAATTTACACAGCTTTTAGTTTATGACTGCCTATGTCATTTCTTGAGGTGCTAAAATGGCAGGGCAGTACAAAACCCCCCCAAATGACCTCATTTTGGAAAGTAGACACCCCAAGGAAATTGCTGAGAGGCATGTTGAACCCATTGAATATTTATTTTTTTTTGTCCCAAGTGATTGAATAATGACAAAAAAAAAAAAAAAAAAATATTTACAAAAAGTTGTCACTAAATGATATATTGCTCACACAGGCCATGGGCCTATGTGGAATTGCACCCCAAAATACATTCAGCTGCTTCTCCTGAGTATGGGGATACCACATGTGTGGGACTTTTTGGGAGCCTAGCCGCGTACGGGGCCCCGAAAACCAATCACCGCCTTCAGGATTTCTAAGGGCATAAATTTTTGATTTCACTCCTCACTACCTATCACAGTTTTGAAGGCCATAAATGCCCAGATGGCACAAAACCCCCCCAAATGACCCCATTTTGGAAAGTAGACACCCCAAGCTATTTGCTGAGAGGCATGTTGAGTCCAAGGAATACTTTCTTTTTTGACACAAGTTGCGGGAAAGTGACAATTTTTTTTTTTTTTGCACAAAGTTGTCACTAAATGATATATTTCTCACACAGGCCATGGGCATATGTGGAATTGCACCCCAAAATACATTTAGCTGCTTCTCCTGAGTATGGGGATACCACATGTGTGGGACTTTTTGGGAGCCTAGCCGCATACGGGGCCCCGAAAACCAAGCACCGCCTTCAGGATTTCTAAGGGCGTAATGTTGTGATTTCACTCCTCACTACCTATCACAGTTTTGAAGGCCATAAAATGCCAAGATGGCACAAAACCCCCCCAAATGACCCCATTTTGGAAAGTAGACAGACCAAGCTATTTGCTGAGAGGCATGTTGAGTCCATGGAATATTTTATATTTTGACACAAGTTGCGGGAAAGTAACATTTTTTTTTTTTTTTTTTTTTTTGCACAAAGTTGTCACTAAATGATATATTGCTCAAACATGCCATGGGCATATGTGGAATTACACCCCAAAATATATTCTGCTGCTTCTCCTGAGTACGGGGATACCACATGTGTGGGACTTTTTGGGAGCCTAGCCGCATACGGGGCCCCGAAAACCAAGCACCGGCTTCAGGATTTCTAAGGGCGTTAAGTTGTGATTCCACTCCTCACTACCTATCACAGTTTTGAAGGCCATAAAATGCCAAGATGGCACAAACCCCCCCAAATGACCCCGTTTTGGAAAGTAGACACCCCAAGCTATTTGCTGAGAGGCATGGTGAGTATTTTGCAGCTCTCATTTGTTTTTGAAAATGAAGAAAGACAAGAAAAATGTATTTTTTTTTTCTTTTTTCAATTTTCAAAAGTTTGTGACAAAAAGTGAGGTCTGCAAAATACTCACTATACCTCTCAGCAAATAGCTTGGGGTGTCTATTTTCCAAAATGGGGTCATTTGGGGGGGGGGGTTGTGCCATCTGGGCATTCCATGGCCTCCGAAACTGTGCTAGGCAGTGAAGAGTGAAATCAAAAATTTACGCCCTTAGAAAGCCTGAAGGCGGTGCTTGGTTTTCGGGGTCCCGTGCGCGGCTAGGCTCCCAAAAAGTCCCACACATGTGGTATCCCCATACTTAGGAGAAGCAACAGAATGTATTTTGGGGTGTAATTTCACATATTCCCATGGCATGTTTGAGCAATATATCATTTAGTGACAACTTTGTGCAAAAAAAAAAAAAAAAAAAGATTTGTCTCTTTCCCGCAACTTGTGTCACAATATAAAATATTCCATGGACTCGACATGCCTGGAAAGTAGACACCCCAAGGAAATTGCTGAGAGGCATGTTGAACTCATTGAATATTTATTTTTTTTGTCCCAAGTGATTGAATAATGACAAAAAAAAAAAAAAAAAATATTCACAAAAAGTTGTCACTAAATGATATATTGCTCACACAGGCCATGGGCATATGTCGAATTACACCCCAAAATACATTCTGCTGCTTCTCCTGAGTACGGAGATACCACATGTTTAGGACTTTTTGGGAGCCTAGCCGCGTACGGGGCCCCGAAAACCAAGCACCGCCTTCAGGATTTCTAAGGGCATAAATTTTTGATTTCACTCCTCACTTCCTATCACAGTTTTGAAGGCCATAAAATGCCAAGATGGCACAAAACCCCCCCAAATGACTCCATTTTGGAAAGTAGACACCCCAAGCTATTTGCTGAGAGGCATGTTGAGTCCATGGAATATTTTATTTTTTGACACAAGTTGCGGGAAAGTGACAATTTTTTTTTTTTTTGCACAAAGTTGTCACTAAATGATATATTTCTCACACAGGCCATGGGCATATGTGGAATTGCACCCCAAAATACATTTAGCTGCTTCTCCTGAGTATGGGGATACCACATGTGTGGGACTTTTTGGGAACCTAGCCGCATACGGGGCCCCGAAAACCAAGCACCGCCTTCAGGATTTCTAAGGGCGTAAAGTTGTGATTTCACTCCTCACTGCCTATCACAATTTTGAAGGCCATAAAAAGCCCAGATGGCACAAACCCCCCCCAAATGACCCCATTTTGGAAAGTAGACACCCCAAGCTATTTGCTGAGAGGCATGTTGAGTCCATGGAATATTTTATATTTTGACACAAGTTGCGGGAAAGTGACAATTTTTTTTTTTGCACAAAGTTGTCACTAAATGATATATTGCTCAAACATGCCATGGGCATATGTGGAATTACACCTCAAAATATATTCTGCTGCTTCTCCTGAGTACGGGGATACCACATGTGTGGGACTTTTTGGGAGCCTAGCCGCATACGGGGCCCCGAAAACCAAGCACCGGCTTCAGGATTTCTAAGGGCGTTAAGATGGCACAAAACCCCCCCAAATGACCCCATTTTGGAAAGTAGACACCCCAAGCTATTTGCTGAGAGGCATGTTGAGTCCATGGAATATTTTATATTTTGACACAAGTTGCGGGAATGTAACACTTTTTTTTTTTTTTTTGCACAAAGTTGTCACTAAATGATATATTGCTCAAACATGCCATGGGCATATGTCGAATTACACCCCAAAATACATTCTGCTGCTTCTCCTGAGTACGGGGATACCACATGTTTAGGACTTTTTGGGAGCCTAGCCGCGTACGGGGCCCCGAAAACCAAGCACCGCCTTCAGGATTTCTAAGGGCATAAATTTTTGATTTCACTCCTCACTTCCTATCACAGTTTTGAAGGCCATAAAATGCCAAGATGGCACAAAACCCCCCAAATGACCCCATTTTGGAAAGTAGACACCCCAAGCTATTTGCTGAGAGGCATGTTGAGTCCATGGAATATTTTATTTTTTGACACAAGTTGCGGGAAAGTGACAATTTTTTTTTTTTTTGCACAAAGTTGTCACTAAATGATATATTTCTCACACAGGCCATGGGCATATGTGGAATTGCACCCCAAAATACATTTAGCTGCTTCTCCTGAGTATGGGGATACCACATGTGTGGGACTTTTTGGGAACCTAGCCGCATACGGGGCCCCGAAAACCAAGCACCGCCTTCAGGATTTCTAAGGGCGTAAAGCACAAAGTTGTCACTAAATGATATATTGCTCAAACATGCCATGGGCATATGTGGAATTACACCCCAAAATATATTCTGCTGCTTCTCCTGAGTACAGGGATACCACATGTGTGGGACTTTTTGGGAGCCTAGCCGCATACGGGGCCCCGAAAACCAAGCACCGGCTTCAGGATTTCTAAGGGCGTTAAGTTGTGATTCCACTCCTCACTACCTATCACAGTTTTGAAGGCCATAAAATGCCAAGATGGCACAAAACCCCCCCAAATGACCCCATTTTGGAAAGTAGACACCCCAAGCTATTTGCTGAGAGGCATGGTGAGTATTTTGCAGCTCTCATTTGTTTTTGAAAATGAAGAAAGACAAGAAAAATGTATTTTTTTTTTCTTTTTTCAATTTTCAAAAGTTTGTGACAAAAAGTGAGGTCTGCAAAATACTCACTATACCTCTCAGCAAATAGCTTGGGGTGTCTATTTTCCAAAATGGGGTCATTTGGGGGGGGGGTTGTGCCATCTGGGCATTCCATGGCCTCCGAAACTGTGCTAGGCAGTGAAGAGTGAAATCAAAAATTTACGCCCTTAGAAAGCCTGAAGGCGGTGCTTGGTTTTCGGGGTCCCGTGCGCGGCTAGGCTCCCAAAAAGTCCCACACATGTGGTATCCCCATACTTAGGAGAAGCAACAGAATGTATTTTGGGGTGTAATTTCACATATTCCCATGGCATGTTTGAGCAATATATCATTTAGTGACAACTTTGTGCAAAAAAAAAAAAAAAAAGATTTGTCTCTTTCCCGCAACTTGTGTCACAATATAAAATATTCCATGGACTCGACATGCCTCTCAGCAAATAGCTTGGGGTGTCTACTTTCCAAAATGGGGTCATTTGGGGGGGTTTGAACTGTCCTGGCATTTTATGCACAACATTTAGAAGCTTATGTCACACATCACCCACTCTTCTAACCACTTGAAGACAAAGCCCTTTCTGACACTTTTTGATTACATGAAAAAATAATTTTTTTTTGCAAGAAAATTACTTTGAACCCCCAAACATTATATATTTTTTTAAAGCAAATGCCCTACAGATTGAAATGGTGGGTGTTTCATATTTTTTTTTCACACAGTATTTGCGCAGCTATTTTTCAAACGCATTTTTTGGGGAAAAAACACACTTTTTTAAATTTTAATGCACTAAAACAAACTATATTGCCCAAATGTTTGATGAAACAAAAAAGATGATCTTAGGCCGAGTACATGGATACCAAACATGACATGCTTTAAAATTGCGCACAAACGCGCAGCGGCGACAAAATAAATACATTTTTAAAAGCCTTTAAAAGCCTTTACAGGTTACCGCTTTAGATTTACAGAGGAGGTCTGCTGCTAAAATTACTGCCCTCGTTCTGTCCTTCGCGGTGATACCTCACATGCATGGTGCAATTGCTGTTTACATTTGACGCCAGACTGACGCTTGCGTTCGCCTTTGAGCGAGAGCAGGGGGGGACAGGGGTGCTTTTTTTTTTTTTTTTTTTTCTTTATTATTTTTTTGCTTTTTTATCTTATTTTTAAACTGTTCCTTTCATTTTTATTTTTTTTAATTTTATTGTTATCTCAGGGAATGTAAATATCCCCTATGATAGCAATAGGTAGTGACAGGTACTCTTTTTTTTTTAAATCGGGCTCTATTAGACCCTAGATCTCTCCTCTGCCCTCAAAGCATCTGACCACACCAAGATCGGTGTGATAAAATGCTTTCCCAATTTCCCAATGGCGCTGTTTAAATTCGGCGAAATCTAAGTCATGAAATGCTCGTAGCTTCCGGTTTCTTAGGCCATAGAGATGTTTGGAGCCATTCTGGTCTCTGATCAGCTCTATGGTCAGCTGGCTGAATCACCAGCTGCATTTTCAGGTTCCCTGTTGGGACAGGAAAGCCAGAGAAAAACATGGAAGACGGTGGGGGGGGGCATTCCCTCCCACTGCTTGCAAAAGCAGTCTAGAGGCTAATTAGCCACTAGGATTGCTTTTACGTGAAAGCCGACCGCTGGCTGAAAAGAATGATACCAAGATGATACCTAAACCTGCAGGCATCATTCTGGTATAACCACTTAAAGTCCAGCAACATACCAGTACGTTGCTGGTCCTTGTTAGGCATATATTGTAAACTTTTTTTTCATGCAGCCTGTGGGCTGAACGAAAAAAAGATATTGATCGGTGGGTATGCCCACCATTAGAATACCTCTCTTCATCCACCCACTTCTAATGATGGGCATACATGCACCATTTATATATGCCGAAGCATCGGGGCATCCTCCCGCAAAAGGCAGGAGCAAATTGCTCCTCCACCCACTGCTGCCCCCACGCTTCAGCATATATGCTGAAGTATGTAACTGTGGTGGTGAAATCACCTCCGACAGCGCTGGAGTCACGGCTTTATATATCGTGGGAGCAAACGCTGTTGCTGTCAGGATAAATAAATCCGCGCTGCAACTGAATGGCGTACCTGCTAAGCAAATGATGGTTAACAATAAAACAAAGTAACATTACAGTATAACAGTAAGACTTACCATACCTGCAAAGCAAATACAAAAAAAAAAACATAGTAAAAAATAAAACATTTAACGCAACCTGTGCCTAAAATATATATATGCCGAAGCATGGGGGCATCCTCCCGCAAAAGGCAGGAGCAAATTGCTCCTCCACCCACTGCTGCCCCCACGCTTCGGCATATTTGCTGAAGTATGTAACTGTGGTGGTGAAATCACCTCCGACAGCGCTGGAGTCACGGCTTTATATATCATGGGAGCAAACGCTGTTGCTGTCAAGATAAATAAATCCGCGCTGCAACTGAATGGCGTACCTGAAAACAATAAAATGGTTACCAACAAAACACAGTAAACAGTAAAGTATAAAAAATCTGAAAAGCAAACATGGTAAAACATAATAACAATAAAACATTGCAGAATAGAATAGAGTAAAAAAGAGCAGAACAATATAGAGAGAATAGAGAGAGAGAGAACAATAAAACAACAACTATTTTTGGTTTTTTTATTTTATATTTTTTTTTGTGTTTTTATTTTTTTTAATTTTTTTTTTTTACACTTTTTTTTAGTAACTTTTAACTTTTGTAACTCGTTCCAGCAAAATCTTCTTGTATCGTGCCCTGGCCATGGAAGCAGAGAACAAGGGTGAATGGTAAATTGGGTCAGTGGACCAATATGACCGCAACTTACTCTTTTTATTCAACCCCATGAGGAGGGAAAGGCCCAGAAAGGTCTTAAATTCGGAGACCGTAATTGGTCTCCAATCTCTGGCAAGGGAGGACTGGGGATTAGCGGCGATGTGTTGACCAGTGTATAAATTGCTTTGGTCCACAATAGATCTATAGAGATCTTCGGTGAAAAACAGTGAATAAAAATCCAGTGGCGTAAAGTCAACTGTTTCCACCTGAATTCCGGGTTGGCCAGTGAAAGGGGGAAGTACAGGTGCTGCAGAAGTGGTGGGTTCCCAATTCGGATTGGCCAATGCAGCAGGAAGGGCACTATGGGCACGACGGGTCTGTCTTTGTCTTCTTGGTGGCAGCGGGACACTACTAGTGCTTGCCACCTCGCCAGCTTGAACTGCACTTATGGGACTTGCCACGTCACCACGTGATACTGCAGTGCTGGATGTACGACCAGGGTGTACTAGGCCGCTGGTGCTTGCCAGTTCACCAGAAGGAGTAGCGGCGCTAGTACTTCTCTGCTCCATACGAGAGCCCTGCGGTTCTTGCACTTCAAGGACAGAAGAAGATTGGGGTTCGGTACGCCTGACCTTAGCAGGGACCACAACTCCGTCGTCAGAGCTATCTGTCATGGAGCCGCTGTCCTCTACAGGTTCGTATTCTGAGCCTGAACTTGACAGATGAGTGACTTCCTCTTCACTATCTGTCATACTCAGAAACGTGTAGGCCTCTTCACTAGTGTACCTACGATTTGCCATTTTGGGCTCTAAATTTAGGGGTACACTAGTGAGACTCACAGGCAAAAAAGCTCCTGACTGTATCAAAACGCTACCAAAAAACTGTTAGCGATCGCAGGGATCAGGCCTGACTCAGTTATGTGTGCTTAGTGTTTTATAAGTGTCAGTTATCGATCGATACTGCACTTGGGTGGGCTGGGCAGGGCTGGGCCGAGGAGCAAAACGCAGGTGCTAGCAGGTATCTGGGCTGATCCCGCTAACACTGCGTTTCAGGGAACCCTAAACTGCTGGGGAGTATAGATCTGATCGGATCAGATATCGATCCGCTCAGATACTATAGCACTAAGGGAGGTGTATGCTGCGTGCGTGGGTTTTAGCGGTACTGGCGCTAACCTGATGCTGCCTGGGGCGACGCAGACCTTAGCTGACCCTAAAAATGTAATTTATATCACCGCCGGGCAATTAGGGGGTTAAACCTTTATAGGGTAATAAACGGCGGGTGCCCTAAAACTATAATAAACTGTAATAAACTGTAATAAACTACAAAAAACAAACTAGCTAACCAGTGTCACCCGTAACACTTATACGGTGATCGCTGGTGAAAGGGTTAACTAGGGGGCAATCAGGGGGTTAAAACCTTTAGCAGGTAGTATATGGGGGTCCCTGTCGCTATAAAACACTGACAGCGAACCTATATACTTACCTCCCTAACTAGCGTCACCTGTGTCACTAATACAGCGATCAGAAAAACGATTGCTTAGCGACACTGGTGACGGGGGGTAATCAAGGGGTTAACCTTTATTAGGGGGTGTTAGGGGGGTACCCTGGACCTAAGGGGGGGTACCCTAGACCTAAAGGGGGCTAACCTAACTGCCCTAACACTTGTAACTGACACAAACTGACACCAATGCAAAAAAAAAAATGCTATTGGTGTCAGAGTGACAGGGGGTACAGGGGGGTGATCGGGGGGTGATCGGAGGGTGATGGGGGGTGACAAGTGTGCCTGGCGTGTTCTACTGTTAGTGTAGTGTTGTGCAGACTTACTTGATGTCTTCTCTCCTCGGCGCCGCGATGAAAAGACCGGCTCGAGGAGGGATGACATCACTTCCTTTCCCTCTGTTTACATTACAGAGGGAAAGGAAGCATTCTCATTCGCCGGGAGCGATCGGGAGGGGGTGGCCAACAATGGATGGCCTCCCCCTCACCTCTCATCGCCCGGGAAGAAATGGCGACCGCCTCGGGCACCGGGGGGGGGGACCGATCGGACCCCCCACCCGCGGAAGGCAAATCACGTACATGTACGTGATTTTGCCTGTCCGTGCCACCTTGCCGACGTACATCGGCGTGAGGCGGTCATCAAGTGGTTAATAAGGACTCCTGAAATGAAAAGCTACTGGAGTTTCTACCTGTGAAATCTGTTGTAAAGTCTCCTCTTTGCTATCAGAAGTCTCCACAGCATTAAATGTAGGCTTGTTTAGTGATATTAAACACACGGTTTTATTTACATTATCTTTTCTATTTCTGTATGTGGATGATGGTACTGTAATTATGTTATTTAAAAAATCTAAGTACCATTTTTTCTAACCAATATACAATTGTCACATGACCCAGCTCTTTCCCAGCCTGTCTGAAGGGAAACAGTGGCAGGAGAAGCTTCTAGTCCTCTGCTGCTGCTCACGTTCAAAAAAAAAAAAAAAAAAGCCTTTGGAATATAGAGTAAAAATAAATAATTAATATCAACAAGCTGTTTTAAATTGTCATGCAAATATATATGTGAAATTAAATCTTTTTTGTGTTTTGGCAATAGCATGGCGTGGATGAATTTCTGCCAGTCACAGGCTTTGTCACGCCCCTCTAGCCTGTGTCAAGGAGACAAAGCCTCCATCAATCAAGACGTAATATCCCACCCACATTGTGTTTAGCTGGTTAGTGGGCATTGAGGAGTAGGGAGGGAGTAGGCTGTCAATTATCACTGTGTATACACCCACACTTGTGACTCTATATTCACATGGGCTGTTCAGATGTGATATCGGAGGAATTGGTCTAAGTAGAAATACACTGAAAATTGAGCATATGCACTAGCTGCCAACACTGCTCTGCAAAGTCCCCAACTGCAGTGGAGACACGAACAGAAGGGTGAGATAGAGAACAGCAGGATCAACCAGGTTTTTTACAGAAAACAAATCCCATAGTGACTGAGTATGAACAGCATGTAATACATCATTTATTGATAGTTTTTAATGATGTGGGTTTAAGAGCAGTGTATGATTCATCAAGCAGTGTAAGTACCTGAATTTTACCTGGTATCAGCCTCTCGCAATTCACTGTACAGTATTGCTCTGACTGGAAGATAGAGATCCAGCCCAAGGAGTAGAGCTGCACAATTAATCATCAAGAATCCTTATTGCGATCTTGACTAAAGTGTTTAACAATCCTTTCTATGCAAAGAATTCTCTCTCTGCTCTTCTGAAGTCACAGCCCTCAAAAGAAAGGAAGACAAAAACCGGGCAGCCTGCAAAGGATCAAAACATTCTTTATCAGTTGAACTTAAAGCGGGGGTCCACCTATCTATCGTGTTTTTTTTTTTTTAGTTCATTCACAAACTTTTCTTCTCAGCATTACATACTCACATATTGTGTGTAATATGTCTGCCTGTGTCAGATTTCGTCGGAAAGAATAACTTATATTATTCACTGCCGGCGGTTCCCATCTTAATTGTGGGCATTTGAAGCCCACAAGCATTTATTTCCTGGATGTGGTGAATGCTGTGCTCCCAGCATTCACCGCTCGTTCCCGCACATGCTCAGTGGCATCCTGGGAAGCCTGAGACTAGCTCCCAGGAGACTGTGCGGAGTCTGGGAGAGGCTAGAAACACGCCTACTCCCATGGGAGGAGAACCAGGAAGTGCAAAGAAGAATAGAAAAATAAAAGGTAATTACTGCGATTCAAATTTTTTTAAACGGCATGTCAGCATCTAGGCAAGGAAGAGAATACATACAGATATTGTTCAAAATTTGGGTGGAACCCCGCTTTAAGTATAAACATTGTAACAATTTGTCAATGTAATAGACTGTGTGTAAGTGAAAAAAGTTTAACCACTTAAACACTAAACCTTTTTCTGCAATTTGTTGGTTTCAAGTTAAAATCATTTTTTTTTTTTTATAGAAAATTACTTAGAACCCCCAAAGATTATATATTTTTTTTTTAGTAGACACCCTAGAGAATAAAATGGTGGTTGTTGCAATATTTTATGTCACACTGTATTTGTGCAGCGGTCTTTCAAATGCATTTTTTTTTTTTTAAATACTTTAATGAATTAAAAAAAAAAAAAATAACCAGTAATGTTAGCCCATTTTTTTGTATAACGTGAAAGATTTTACGTCGCAAGAATCGTGAGAGAATCGTGATCTTTTTATTCTAAGCAAAAAAATTGTGATTCTCATTTTGGCCAGAATCGTGCAGCTCTAAAGAGTGAATCAGTCGAACAGCAGTGCTCATGTGCTTACAAGGGACAAGCTGATAGGCGGAAAGAGCAGGGTGACATAGCTCATCAGTTTGCTGCTTCTTCTTTCACTGTCCAGTCACAGACAGTGGAAGGAAGATGACCTGTAAGAGATTCTTAACTGCATCAGAAAAAACTCAGATATGTTCTTCCAGCATGTAGGTTACCACTGTTAACCTTGTTTTCTGAAAAAGCTGTCTATGAGATCCAGAGACATTGAAACTTTCTGAAACACTGACCTGGAACAAGTATGTATGATCTTTAACTTTCTAATTTGCATGCTTCATCCAGGAGAGGGATTGAAAGCTAGAGAAAATCAGGGAACCAGTATTCTAAGGAGGAGATCAGCAATTGCAGCCTTCACATTTCTCTCAGTACAGATTTCCTTTCTAGGTGCCTTCTTGTAATGATTTGGGAAATTATAGAGATTAAATATTTTAACCATAAAGTCTTTCTAACATTTTATATATAAGTACAATTAAAATCCAGAGTGTAAATACTTATTCATTTTTACACGTTGAATGAATTATGTTTTGTTTACGTCATTTTTGATGTATCAGTTTTCTATAGACTACTGTTTTAAGTCATTTTTTTCTATTTTTTATAAACCTAATTTTGGATTAAAGGGGTTCTGACCATAGCAAATTAGATATTTATCTGACATTCACATTTTTGAGCAAATTAATTACCATAATATGACTGGTTGATTTGTATTATCTGTCTTAATTTTGTGGTTTTATCACATAGGTTGGACTTGATAGACTTGTGTCTTTTTTCAACCTCACCTATTATGTAACTATGTAACATTGGTTCACCAAAAAGGATTTTTAAAGATGACTGCAGATTTTGTAAGCAGTAACATGTCCTTAGAGGCCATCTCTGAGCTAATGGTTTCTTTCTTATAAAGGTCCCCCTGACAATGTTAAAAAAAGCACCCTAGGCTTTAATCGAAAGCTGCCCCTTGAAGTACCTCTTTGTACCCACAGGATGGCTTCGGTGCTCCAGGTTAAATGGCACATAGCATCACTTAACCACTTCAATACCAGGCACTTTCGCCCCCTCCTGCCCAGGACAATTTTTAGCTTTCAGCACTGTCGCACTTTAAAGCGGGGGTTCACCCACACCGCCAAAAAAAAAAAATATTAAAAGCCAGTAGCTACAAATACTGCAGCTGCTGACTTTTAATATATGGCCACTTACCTGTCCCAGGGTCCAGCGATGTCGGCAGGGGACGCCGAGAACCCGCTCGGTTCTCGGCAGCTGCCGTCGCCATCCTAGGTGAGGGAATCAGGAAGTGAAGCGTTGCGGCTTCACTTCCCGGTTCCCTACTGCGCATGCGCGAGTCGCGCTGCGCGTCCCAAGTGGTCCCCGCTCTCTCCTGGGAGCTGTGTGCTCCCAGCAGACAGCGCGGTGGGGACGGGAAGAGGCGTAGACTCCCATGGGAGTCTATGCCGGAAGTGGGTGCAAATACCTGTCTTAGACAGGTATCTGCACCCCCCTCCCCCCTGAAAGGTGCCAAATGTGACACCAGAGGGGGGGAGGGTTCCGAAAAGCGGAAGTTCCATTTTTGTGTGGAACTCCGCTTTAAATGACAATTGCGCGGTCATGCAACACTGTACCCAAACTCAATTTTTATCATTTTCTTACCACAAATAGAGCTTTCTTTTGGTGGTATTTGATCACTGCTGTTTTTTTTAATTTTTTGCTAAACAAACTAAAAAAGATCTAAATTTTTGAAAAAAAAAAAGTTTTTCTCAGTTTCTGTCATAAAATTTTGTTTTCCCCTTCACTGACGGGCACTAATGAGGCGGCACTGATAAGGTGGCACTGATGGGCACTGATGAGGAGGCACCAATATGTAGAATTGATGGGCACTGATAGGCGGCACTGATATGCAGCACTGATGGGCACCAATAGGCAGCACTGATATGCAGCACTGATGGGCACTGATAGGCGGCACTGATGGGTACTGACAGGCAGCACCGATGGGCACTGACAGGCGGCTGTGATGGGCACTGACAGGCAGCACTGATTGGCACTCATAGGTGGTACTGATTGGCACTGACAGGTGGCACTGATGGGCAGCACTGATGATGAGGTACTGATGTGTTACTGACAGGTGTTACTGCTGGGCACTGATTGGCACTGTAATGGGCACTGATTGGCACTGTGGTGGGCTCTGATTGGCAATGTGGTGGGCACTGATTGGCACTGTGGTGGGCACTGTGAGTCTTTTTACTATGGGGACACTGTGGGAACTTATTAGCATGTGATTTGCACATCTGAGGGGGCTGTGCTGATAATCGCCGCCGATCGTCTCTCCCTGTCAGCGCGAACCGAGGAATGCCGTTTACCGGAACTTCTTGGTTCACACAATGATCAGCTGTGATTGGTCACAGCTGGTCACGTGGTAAGAAGCCTCTGACAGAGATGTCAGACTGACACGCCGCACTCGCGATCGCCGGCTGCACGCCCCCACTGGCGCGCCGGCATGTTATCCTGCTGGACGTCATATGACGCCCAGTCAGGAAAACAGAGCCACTTCCTGGACGTCAATATGCTATTGACCAGGCGGGAAGTGGTTAAAGTGGTTCTAAAGGCTAGACATTTTTTCATTCTCTGCATTGAAAGGTAAAAAATCTTCCATTACTTGTATCACCCCCTCATCCCCCTCTATACATACCTGATCTTGATCCATCGCTGTGTCTGTGTACAGTAGCTCTCTCCTCTCTTTCAGCTCACAGAGGCAGCAATGGGAGCCATTGGCTCCTGCTGCTGTCATTCAAGTCCTGTAAACAGAGAGTGGGGACAGGGCTGAGACACGTTGTGTGTGTCAATAGACGCAGTCCCTGCTGAACTGGTAAAATTTTAATCCATGTATTTAATGTATGTATTATGGTTTAACACCAAATTGTTGTTAATTGCAGTAACCTAAATCCATTTTTGCTCATGTATATTTGTGATACACAGCTATGATTAATGATAGGACCTGCAGAGGGATTTCCTCTGCAGATAATGCTAAGCTAAATTATCATTTTTAAGGGGGATGTGAGAAGAGACGGACGTGTTCAGCCTGAGCTCCTGCCATCCGTGACTACCATCTGACTCCATCCTGTTTCATTTTAAGCCATCCTGCTCAGCAAATTCTGTTTTTTAATATTTTTTCGGTGTCTTTTGTTGGGGAAAAACAACTTTTTTTCTGTTTCCCTCTGTGGCTCGCCTTACTGGTTTGAGCACATGGGGTTGTTAATTGCCTATTAAGATATATGCTCTTCAACTGTTGTGATGCTCTGTGGCGCTTTGTGCCCGGGTCCCTTCCCACTGGTCTTCTCAGTTTGCAGAGCAACTCCTGTCTTTATCCAATACATAGCTCCACTTAATGAGTGATCTTAATATAATTTTGTGGAATGTCCGCGGATTAAACTCCAAATTTAAATGTTCCTTAGTCCTCCAGTACCTTAAATTCCTGAGACCCACCTAACGGGTAGCAAAATGTTATCCATGAATAGGAACTGGATACAGAGAGCCATACACTCCACTTACTCCTCATATGCCAGGGGAGTGGCCATTTTAATACACAAGAAACTAGCATGTGCTGTAGAACATGTAATAACTGACCCCTATGGGAGGTATGCAATTGTGGTCCTTGCCATTAAATCTCAGTTACTGGCAATAGTGAACGTATATGTTCCACCCCCCCTTCAAAAATGAGGTACTATACCTGGTTCTGGAGAAGATTGCTACCTTTGGCCCACTGAAAGTGCTTGTGGCAGGTGATTTTAACAACATCATGGACTATGGGCTGGACACCTCTAACCCGAACTGGGTGCAGAATCTAGAACTAGGCCATTGGGTGGACACGGCGGCGTTAGAGGAGGTGTGGCGGTGGAAACATCCTGGTGAGCGAAGTTATTCTTACCTTTCCCACGTCAGTGCCTCCTCATTCCATCTTGATCTGGCCTTTGCTAACTCAGCACTGTTGCCACAGATAGGGGAGTTACCTGGCTGGGGGCCTTTCTGATCACACCCCCCTACAGGTAATCTTGAATCGAAACACGGGCAGCAGTCGTGGAATCTGAAGGCTGCACTCGGGGTGGGTGAGTGAACCCTCAGTTGAAACGCTGGTCTCCCCCCCATATGCGGGAATACTGGGACCTCAATGAGGGTTTGACAGATGGGCTCATGGTCTGGGATGCGTTCAAGGCATCCACCCGCGGGGTGTATAAAGCAGCCATCAAAGCCGCTAGGGTTGAGAAAAATTCAGAATCGGAGGTACTTCAGGCTCGTGAACTACAATGTGCAAAGATCCATGCCAGAAGGGCTTTGTTGGTTCACTTTAAAACTCATACGCAATGTACATTTAAGCGAAGGGCTGAGAAACTATTTGAAAAAGGTGATAAGAATGGGAAACTGTTGGCCTTCTTGGCGGTGGATGCCTGAACACTTAGGGCCCTTTCACACTGGGGCGGGGGTGGCGTCGGCGGTAAAGTGCTGCTATTGTAAGTGCCGCTTTACCGTCAGTATTCGGCCGCTAGTGGGGCAGTTTTAACCCCCGCTAGCGGCCGAGAAAGGGTTAAAAACCTCCTCAAAGCGCCTCTGCAGAGGCACTTTGCCGGCGGTATAGCCGCGCTGTCCCATTGATTTCAACGGTCCGAAGATGCTGCTAGCAGGACTTTTTTTCCCGTCCTGCTAGCGCACCGCTCTAGTGTGAAAGCCCTCGGGGAAACCATCATTTGTTTAACAGGTACACCATTCAGCTGCAGCGTGGGTTTATTTATTCTGACAGCAACAGCGTTTGCTCCCACGATACGTAAAGCCGTGACTCCAGAGCTGTAGGAGATAATTTCACCACCACAGTTTAAAAAAAGAGTATATATGCCGAAGCATGGGGGCAGGGGTGGAGGAGAGATTTGCTTCTAACATAAGGGCGGATTGCCCCCATGCTTCAGCATATATTTTTTAGGAACAGATTGTGTTAAAAAATCAAGTTGTTTTATTAAGTTAATGTTTTATCGTTACCATTGTTTTCTTTTCAGGTACGCCATTCAGCTGCAGCACTGATTTATTTATCTAGACAGCAACAACGTTTGCTCGATATGAAAATCAGCGACTCCAGTGCTGTAGGAGATGATTTCACCACCACAGTTAAAAAAAAAAAAATGGTGCATGTATGCCAATCATTAGAAGTGGGTGGATGAAGGGTGGTATTCTAATAGTGGGCATACCCACCGATCAATCTCTTTTTTACATTCATCCCACAGGCTGCATGAAAAAAAGAACATTACAAAGTATGCCCAACAAGGACCAGCAATGTACTGGTATGTTGCTGGACTTTGAGTGGTTATACCAGAGTGATGCCTGCAGGTTTAAGTATCATTTTGGTATCATTCTTTTCAGTCAGCCGTAGGCTTTCATGTAAAACAATCCTAGTGGCTAATTAGCCTCTAGACTGCTTTTACAAGCAGTGGAGGGGAACCCCCCCCCAATCTTCCATGGTTTTCTCTGGCTCTCCTGTACCAACAGGGAACCCGGGAATGCAGCCGGTGTTTCTGCCAGCTGACCATAGATCTGTTCAGAGACCAGAACGGCTCCAATCATCTCTATGGCCTAAGAAACCGGAAGCGACAAGCATTTCATGACTTAGGTTTTGCCGGATATAAACAGTGCCGTTGGGAAAGCATTTTATCTCACCGATCTTGGTGTGGTCAGATGCTTTGAGGGCAGAGGAGACATCTTGGGTTTAATAGACCCCAATTTTTTCAGAAAAGAGTACCTGTCACTACCTATTGCTGTCATAGGGGATATTTACTTTCCTTAAGATACCAATAAAAATGGTTAAAAAATGAAAGGAACAGGTTAAAAAAATAAAATTAAAAAGCAAAATAAATAAAAAAAAAAAACAAAAAACAAAACACCCCTGTCCCCCCCTGCTCTCGTGCAAAGGCGAACGCAAGTGCCGGTCTGGCGTCAAATGTAAACAATTGCACCATGCAAGTGAGGTAGCACCGCGAAGGTCAGATCGAGAACAGTAATTTTAGCAGTAGACCTCCTCTGTAAATCTAAAGTGGTAACCTGTAAAATATTTTAAATGCTTTTAAAAATGTATGTAGTTTGTCGCTGCTGCACGTTTGTGCGCAATTTTAAATTTTAAAGCATGTCGTGTTTGGTATCCATGTACTCGGCATAAGATCATCTTTGCAGCTCTCGTTTGTTTTTGAAAATGAAGAAAGAAAAGAAAACATTTTTTCTTTTCTTTCTTCAATTTTCAAAACTTTGTGACAAAAAGCGAGATTTGCAAAATACTCAAAATGATTCTCAACAAATAGCATGGGGTGTCTACTTTCCAAAATGGGGTCATTTGGAATTGGGGGGGGGGGTGGGTGCTATCTGAGCATTTCATGGCCTCCGAAACTGTAATAGGCAGTGAGGAGTGAAATCAAAAATTTACGCCCTTAGAAAGCCTGAAGGCAGTGATTGCTTTTCGGGGTCCTGTATGTGGTTAAACTGCCAAAAAGTCCCACACATGTGGTATTTCCGTGCTCAGGAGAAGCAGCAGAATGTATTTTGGGGTGTAATTCCACATATAACCATGCCATGTTTGAACAATATATCATTTAGTGACAACTTTGTGTTTTGTTTTTTTTTGTCATTTTTCAATCGCTTGTGACAAAAAAATAAAATATTCAATGGGCTCAACATGCCTCTCAGCAATTTCCTTGGGGTATCTACTTTCCAAAATGGGGTTATTTAAGGGGGGGGGGGGGTTTGTACTGCCCAGCCATTTTAGCACCTCAAGAAATGAGATAGGCTGTCATAAACTAAAAGCTGCATAAATTGCAGAAAATGTACCCTAGTTTGTAGACTCTATAACTTTTGCGCAAACCAATAAATATACGCTTATTGAATTTTTTTTTACCAAAGACATGTGGCTGAATACATTTTGGCCTAAATGTATGACTAAAATTGAGTTTATTGGATTTTTTTATAACAAAAAGTAGAAAATGATTTTATTTCAAAATGTTTGGTCTTTTTCCGTTTATATCACAAAAAATAATAATCACAGAGGCAATCAAATACATCGAAAAAAAGGACACCAATTTAAACTTGTAAACAAAAAGTTCCAGAAAAGGCCTGGTCAGCAAGTGGTTAAAGTGGTTGTAAACCCTTAAATATACTCAGTGAAGGGACTAGTCTCAGGGGATACACAGAGATGAAATAACATACGTTGTACCTATTTACCTGTGGCCTTCTCCCCTCTACAGCTAGTTCAAAGTGCAGAATGTATACAGGTTGTCTGAGCTTCCAGAAAGCAGGGGGTGGGGAGCTGAAGTTACACTCAGTAAGGAAAGTTGGAAGCTCATTGAAGGGAAGGGTCACACCCACCACACAGGAACAGGGCAGATTCTGGAAATCACAGGCTGTGTGCTGGAGTTCCCTCCACTGTTTCCTTTTTACCTCTTACCTTCAGGAAAACTTGTCAAAAGTGACTCATACAGATAGCAGAGGAATGAGGCAGCAGACAAAAATGACACTAAAGCTGGCCATGCATGTTCAATTTTCTTGAACAATTTTTTTTTAGATTTAAAGGGGTTGTAAACCCTCATGTTTTTTCACCTTAATGCATCCTATGCATTAAGGTGAAAAAACACCTGGCAGTGACCCCCCCCCCCCCCCCGTTTTACTTACCTGAGCCCTGGAAATTCACCCGGCAGAGACGTGCTCTTCCTCTGCCCGGGGTTCTCGGCTCTTGATTGGATAGATTGATAGCAGCGCAGCCATTGGCTCCCACTGCTGTCAATCAAATCCAATGACGTGGGCGCCGGGGGGCGGGGCCGAGTCTGGCATTCGTGTCTATGGACGCCGAATGCTGGACTCGGGAGCCAGCCCGCAAGGTAATCCCCCGGGAGAGCGCTTCTCCTAGGGGGTTATATGATGCGGGGAGGAGCCGCCGAGAGACCCCAGAAGAAGGTGTTCGGGTCACTCTGTGCAATACGAACTGCACAGTGGAGGTAAGTATTATATGTTTGTTATTTTAAAAAAAAATAAAACTCAAACCTGTACAATCACTTAAACTATGTAGAGCAAGGGCCTACCTAATTGGATATAATTGAAAGTTGTTTAGTTTTGACCTCATATTATATGGTTTTTGGTAAATCAAAAGGAAAATTGTACTAGAGAGTTGAACATGTATGGCCAGCATTAGTGCCCTGGATTGAGAGAAGTACACACTACAGAAGGATTTAGGTTTACAACCAGTTTAATGCTACCCTTGTTCTAAGCTTACCAGTGAAAATAGAGGATGCCCTTTTCATTTTAAAAATAGATCTGGAGTTTGTGGAAAATTGATGAAAATTCAAGTATCCAATGCACATTCTAACTAAATGTTAACTTTCTTTAAGATGAAATTTGAGGCCACGGTAAAATTTTATGTAATGGTTGAGTGATTATGTTTGTACCTCTCTTGAGAAACTCCTGTTGCTTCAAACTATTGTTTTTTTAACACTCACTTTGTTCAGATCCATCACAGTATGAGCCAGCTAAGTGCTGGAGCGCATGGCCAATATTTAGTAAGGTAAGAACGGTACTAAATTACTCTTTGTGTTTTGGAAAATAGTACAGAGACAATATGTACGTATCTAATGCTATAAATGCCACAAGAGGTAAGCAGTGTTTATTCAAGGTGAAAACACATCCCAAACTACTCATAAAGGATGCCACCTAAGACAAAAAGTAGACTTCAGGCTGATAAATAATATGCATTTATTGATTTCATATTTCACACATACAGCCAGCCTAAACTCAGTCAGTATACTAGAGCTTATCAGGGAATCACACAGTCTGGTTGCTGGCTACGCGGTGGTAGATGGTCACACTTGAAAGGCCATGAGAAGCCAAGTTGCTCGATTTGAGTCAAGCATAGGTGCATTGCATTCAAACACACTGAACGACAAGGCTGTAAAGCTCCACCATCAGATGAACAGCTTGGAACCAACAGGGCACACAGTAATGGGCGCATAGCAGGGAAACATGGCAGATCCTGAAGAATCTGTTCAGAAAATAGAAAATAAGAATAGTTTAACCATTTTAAAATGTAAATGATATTCATGAGGATAATTAAAAAAAATGTAAAAGGAAACTATAAATATACATATCTAAGATCAGCAGGCTGCATAATATATCTATGCATTCCAGCACTTCTTGATTTAAAGAATATGTAAACCCAACATTTTATATTCCTGATATGTGACTGCTGTACCATTTACTCGTATGACAAAGTATTCTGTTTTCTTTGTATTGTTTCCCTTGTGCGAAATGCTTGGTGTTCCTGCCAGTCCCTCTGCTTTCCTATTAGAAACTGACCACACTAAGCAGAACACACCGTTGTCAGTTCTCTAGTTCTGCTGGGAACTCAGCCTGCTTTCCTCCAATGATCAGACTTGTCCTGACAGCCCCCCCCCCCCCTGCACTGCCTTTCACTTGGAAGTTCATTGTGCTGTTGTTTCTCTTCCCCCCAGCTAAGAACAGAGGGAATGTGATCATTTATAAAAAAGGGAAAAAAGGTATTTATAATGATTTTTTATATCTATACACAAATGTTTTGCTGTTAATTTCTATTTCAAATTGAATGGGTTGTTTTACAAGGTAATTGTTTATAATCACTTTAATGTACAGGTGTACATTCCTATTAAAAAAAAACCCTATGGGTGTCCCCCGCCCCTTAGTTATTATAAAAATTAATTTTCCTCATTGTGCATGTACTGCTGTGTATACTGAACAGTTTATCTAACTCATCGTGACCATCAAGCTAATGCTTTAGTGGCCATCTGGATGAAATTACTATATAGTTATCAAAAACGAGGAAAGAACATTTAAGAATGAATATTTCCTTCAAGGCTTACATAAAGTATGTCTACCTCCATGTATTTGTAAGGAAGTGTAAATTCCGATCTACGAATTTAACCCAGGCTTTCCTTGTGTATTCTCTTTATGCAGCAATGGCTCTACCCGCAAAATGTTAACAGTCTCCAAGTGGAAGTTGCCCTCCCACTGCCTAATGTTTATCTTTCTGATATAATATTGCAACGGTTTATCCTTTTCTGTCCTTGCAATTCCATGAAAGCAGAATAAGGTCCTAAACCTAACGCTAATCCTAACACTATACACATTCAGTTTGCATCAGTTGCCCTTAGGCCCCTTTCACACTGGGGCGGTGCGGTCGTTTTTGCGGCTGTAATCGGCCGCTAGCGGTGCGGTTTTAACCCCCGCTGGCGGCCGAAAAAGGGTTAAAACCGCTCGTACAGTGCGGCTATAGCCGCGGTATTGCTGCAGTATAGCCGCGGTATAGCCGCACTGTCCCATTGATTTCAATGGGCAGGAGCAGTTTAGGAGCGGTGAACACACCGCTCCTTCACCGCTCCAAAGATGCGGGTCGCAGGACTTTTTTTACCGTCCTGCCAGCGCACCGCTTCAGTGTGAAAGCCCTCGGGCTTTCACACTGAACAAACAGCGGAGGCTGTTTAGGGGCGGTTTGCAGGTGGTATTTTTAGCGCAATAACGCCTGCAAACCGCCCCCGTGTGAAAGGGGCCTTAGATTTAGGATTGCTCACTAAACACAAACCTACACACCTGACTTGATCTTTTGTTTCTCTGAGAATCTTCATATTCCAGAGCAATGGATTTGATAAAACTAAACTGGCATTGTTTAGACCAGGGATATGCAATTAGCGGAACTCATGATGTTGCAAAACTACAAGTCCCATCATGCCTCTGCCTCTGGGTGTCATGCTTGTGGCTGTCAGAGTCTTGCTATTCCTCATGGGACTTGTTGTTCTGCTACAGCTGGAGGAGCGCTAATTGCATATCCCTGGTTTAGACCATAGAAAAGCAATTAGGATCCCTCTAGACGTTCTACATGTAGCTTATTTGATACTCAAGGGAAAAAAAAAAACGTACAACAAATCTACCTTCCAGCTCTTACTAAGGAGGTTAACTAATACTACCCCTAACATGCAGGGTAACTGTCCCTACTCTACCAACTCACAAATGCATTCCAAACCTGGGAGCCAGAGCCTGACCGAAGATGGCTGCCAGAGTCACATGGGGCAACAGCATCCAACTGGATTGCTTCCCCAGTGACCCAGGAAACCATAGAGGAACCATGTTCCTCATGAATTCCTCTCCAGCTGCAGAGAAACTAGGGTTAAGCGCCACCTGCAGTGGAGGAAATAAACTGCACCTGCCTACAAACTGATTGGAGAGTTTGCAAAGATAGACGTCTGTCCACATGTCATTTATTTCCCCAGATAAATAAAGCCATTACATGCAGTTTGAACACACCCTTTAGGGAGGTTTGGCTTTAGAGTGCAATCTGTTCATGTATATGCATAGGTGCATTCCAACTTGCTGGACTACTTTGAGAAGTGTTTGGAATTTGTACTGTTTTAAAGTGTTTGACAGCAGTTGATTGATGTAATAATCTGAAGAAACATAACAAGGGCTTACAGCCTTCACAAAGCCAGACCCATCGTCAGTACTCACCCAGCTGCTCTCTACTAAAATGGTAAAATGGTTATTTGCTGCCACACACAGGTCAGGAGCACAGCAGACTGCATGCTGAATGACAGCAGGTCCAGCAGGCTTATGTGCTGGAACCGCTGGCTGTCAGGAATAGCTGCAGTCCAGCACTAAGCCCCTGAGCTAACTCAATCAGATCCTGAGCTTCTGATGCTGATCACTCAAGAAGGTGCCATATGTCAGTAGAATCTGTAGCTGCTCATAGGCAGTTCTTACCCTCAGCCCAGCCATAATCATTCCTCTGCTCTGTGTGAGGCCCCAAGAGCAGGACAGCCAGCAGCCAATGAGTGCAAGGAGTGCATGAGGCTATAACTCCATGCATCCAACTTTCAAACTTCCCTAAAGGTGCTCTCACACACACACTGGTTCACCCCCTTGGTTTGTGTAGCATTAGTGCTCTGAGCTGAGGGTCCTAGCAAAGTGGACAGTATGTCCCCTTCTGTGGTCTTTACTGTCTACTCCTGTTCACTATTGTAGCCTGCGCTCTGGGGGCAAAATCATTATGGTCATCCTGTGCACAGTGCAATCATCTGTTCAATAACTTAACTCTGAATCTGGGACAGACAATTAGAATGTATTAATTAAAACCACCCGCAGGTGCAGGAACTGCAACCACAAGCAGATGCACGAACCACAGGGAAATCGCATAGTCAAAATGACCATGCGATTTCCCTGCGGGCCGCATATTGAAAAAGGATATTCACCTTTTTCTGCGGGAGAAAAGCAGGCTTGGCAGCCCATTAATTTGAATGGGCTGTCGTGTCTGCGCAAACGTGGGTTGCAAAAACACTAAGGTGTGAACCTAGCATTATTCCAAATTTATTTAAATTAAAATGGAGGAGGAGGGGGAGTGTCTCCATTGAATCATCTATAATGCTGTTCTTCCTGAAGACCTGAGGCTGTTAACTACTGCAGTGTCTGAGGTTCAGAGACAGGAAGAGGACAGGTATCCCTGAAGTGAAAATTTCTCCAGGACCCAGCTACCTGCACAACGGGGACATACTTTATCACAGGTAAGTGATGTGACTAAAGCTGTAGGAATTCATGCATTTTTTAATGCAACAAACCGCAACACACAGAATGTGTATTATGGTGCTCTGCAGTGCAGATACATAACCCACTTGGGTAACTAGTGTGTTGGGGTGCTGTTCAAAAATAATACCACTGCAACACATGCAAATCAGTGCACATGCATTTTACAATGCTCTAGGGAAACACAAATTTATGAAAACAAAATTACTGTGCACTCTGGACATTTTCTAAGTTGTGCACAACTGCTCTACCAGTTTAGATCAGGGGTCACCAAACTCTTCAGCTCATCAACATTAGAAAGTGGAGCTTCAGTCCCTGTTTTTTGTGGCTCCCTCCCTCCCCCTCTTATGCCACCATTATGGCACATGTGCAGATATGCTAAAGGCTCTGCCTGGCTGTCGGGTTCTGGCAGATCCCTTTGGCACATCCGAACCTGCGCAGGGTATTTCCAGCACATGCGCAAAGATGGGTATCATGGAACTGACAAAACTACCCCGTCTTTGCACATGCACAGGGAAACTCATGTGTGTTCAGATGTGCCACAGGGCTGTCGAGACATGAAGCCTTGCAGCATATCTGCGCACACACAGAATCTGGGAGGGAGATGATGACCATTGCAGAACATTAAATGTTTAAAATAATATAATAAAAATATATACACAATTTAATGAGTGGGAAGGGGAAAAAGCAAGACAAGAGGAGATTTGGGGTGAAGGTACGCTTTAACAAAGCATTAAATTGTACATTGACCTCAAAGCATTTCTTCTAAAAAAAATCTAGTTAGATAGAAGGTTTCATACCACCATCAATGAAGTTCTTTACACATACCATTTGCATAAGACAGTGTTTCAATAGTAAATGAAGCTATAAATCCAGGTTTTAAATATTCTTTATAATAGTGGCAAAACTTCCAGCAGCTGCCATTATGGTTACAATGCTGACAGTTTAGTAACTGCACAGCAATCAGTTCTTTGGCAGCACTCTTTTCGCTATGGGTGTACTCACTAGCTCTCTAATAGAGTTTGAAGAAGGTGTACAGCACTAACTGGCCCTCCAACAGCATTTGGGATGGGTGTAATCACTACCTCTCTAACAGAGTTTTAGATGGGTGTACTCACGACCGGACTTTTCGACAGCAAAGGTCCGACGGAACAAATCTGCCGGACAATTAGATCGTGTGTGGGCTTCATCTGACCTTTTCTGTCGAAAAATCAGACGGACTTTAGAAATAGAACATGTTTCAAATCATTCTGACGGACATGAGTCCGGTTGAAAAATCAGTTTGTCTGTATGCTAGTCCGAATGACGACGCAAGAGCAGCTATTGGCTACTGGCTATGAACTTCCTTATTCTAGTCCGGTTGTACTTCATCACATTCAAATCAGTCGGACTTTGGTGTGATCGTGTGTAGGCAAGTCCGTTGCGTCGGAACTCTGTCGAAAGTCCGTCAAAAAGTCCTTCGGAGTTCAGTCCGTCAAAAGTCCGCTTATGTGTACACGGCAAAAGAGATGAGGGAGTATCCTTAGTATCAGAAGTGAGCATTTGAGTATATCGTTCAGGGAAGAGGGAAGTTGGAGGGACATAGACACACAATGCAAAAAATGCTGTAAAACAAGTCCAGTGAAAACACAGAGCTGATACAACTCAAGGCTACTCTTGCCATGCATCCCAAAGTGACACTGCCTTGCTGCTAGCCAGCTTACCTTCAATACTACAGGCTGGCACAGCGTTCTATGCAGAGCTTAAATTATTATATGACCTCCATCAACCTTCCATCATTTATTGACCAATTGACCTCTAGAAATGTTCTAACCCTGTTTTACCCCAAGCCATTTTATTGAATAGAATAACTCAATAGAATAACCCCCTAGAATAGCCCAAATCCAGTCACAAGGAACGATGTAAGCTAAAAAAAATGGCTTTTGGCCCACCAGAAACTAGACTAAAACACCCCTTGTAAACTTGAAACGTGAATCACACTACATTGGACTGTACTTTTTTTGTCTCCTTGATGAGTTTGTCTATCTTCTTGTGATCTTGTCAGACAATACATTCTTCATACAGATACTGGGTACTGCTAAGTGAACCGCTTTTTACTAGTTCAGTAATATGTAAAATAATGGCGCCAATTCTACTGAATAGCCAGTGCAGTGGATTTTCTATTTTTTGCTCATCTGTATACAAAGTTTCAACTAATATTTAGTTAAATTTAAAAATGGCAACCACACTACCTTATATCCTTTGAGCAGCTCACTGGCAGCTGGTTGTTCTAGAAGAGACACCCAGAGATTAGGAAACACTGTGAGAGAATAAGATAGACCTTGACATAATGGAACATTCAGTGGGCGACATGGGTTCTCTAGGACAAAAGAGAAAATAAGAAACAAAGTTAATTATAGCCTTTTATGAGAAATATCAGAAACAAATGTGTGTTCTGAAATCAACATACGGTAACTAACTGATTGCCAGAGTATGAAAATTTACCTGATTCAGGATCAGGTATCTTGGGACAGTCCAGTTCATCTCTTCCATCAGAGCAGTCCTGCCATCCATCACAAGCCCATTGCAGAGATACACATTTTCCATCACCACATCTCAAATCCATGGAACTGCATTCAACTAACATAAGAAAGAAGACAATTGCCACAATTCTCTATGCGTCAGGAACATTTAGTTGTATATTTAAACCCAAACACTAATATATTATGCAAGCTTTAGCATGGTAAAATCATTTCAAAAGTAACTTTCAATCTTTGTAATCTGCAGCTCTCACTGACATTATAGCTCATTATCCTCTCATGAAGCTCCTGTGCGCCATCAAAGTAAGCAGAGAGAGTAGTGGGGTGGGGTGGTCGCTAACTCTCAATTTACTTTTAGCTTTAACCACTTCAATACCGGGCACTTTTACCCCCTTCCTGCCCAGGCCAATTTTCAGATTTCAGTGGTCTCACAATTTGAATGACAATTACTCAGTCATGCAACACTGTACCCAAATGAAATTTTTATCATTATTTGAGACAGATAGAGCTTTATTTAGTGGTATTTAATCAGCAATGAGGTTTATTTTTTGTTGTATAGCCAATGGCTGCAATCACTAATCAGTGTGTTCTGGCAGGGGGGGGGGGGGCAGTCCCCCTGTCAGACCACAATATCACATCGGGGGAGATCGCTGTACTAACATCAGTTGTGTTAGTACAGTGATCTGTCAGGTTATTTTTCCTTCAGCATGCTGGGTTGAAGGAAAAAAAACATATAATGTGCGGTAGGCTTTATACAGCCTTGAAGGTTGCATAAGCAATCATTTCTGACAGTCCTTGGCAGCATTCATACAGTCATTGAGAATTACTGTGAGAGCTGTGATTGGCTACAGCTATTACATGGTGCAGGGAGTCTGCTGGGTCCTGTACCATGTGATCACTGTGACCAATCACAGAAATCACAGTAGTTCTCAATGGCTGTATGAATGGCAGCCATTTTTACTACTGGACATGTGATCACTGTAATTGGTCACAGTAATCACATGGTAACAGGAAAGAGCACTGCTGCTTGGTACTCAGTTTGATGATCTGCTGTGTCTGGTGGACACAGCAGTCACAGGATTACGCTACTGCGCACCCCCGGGAGCACACACAAGACACAGTTCTGGGAGGGGTGGCAAGGGATTAGAACACCTCTCAGGTTTTATTGCTTCCTGTGTGCCCTCTCTATTTGTCCTGTTTACTGTGTAGCCAAGTCCCGGGTCCACTTAGGTCTAATGAGAACCTCCAGAGTTAGGGATAGCTAATATCCTTCTGTGTAGAGTGAGTTACGAGTAGAGGTCGACCGATATGGGGTTTTCTCTGGCCGATGCCGATGCCGATATTTAGAAATCGCGGTGGCCGATGGCCGATATGCGATGCCGATTTTTTGGGCCGATATATTTGGCCGATTTTTTTTTTTTTTTTTTCCCTTCATCTCATAAAATCTAACAGTTAGACCCCTTTCATAATGGGGCATTTTTCGGGCGCTTTTGGGCTAAAAAGAGCGCCTGTAAAGTGCCTGTAAAACGGCTCCCCTGCAGTCTCAGTGTGATATCCTGAGTGCTGTCACACTGAGGCGATGCGCTGGCAGGATGTAAAAAAAAGTCCTGCGAACAGCATCTTTGGAGCGGTGTATACCGCTCCTCCACCACTCCTGCCCATTGAAATGAATGCGCACCACTGCCGAAGCGCCTGCAAAGCGTTTTGGCAGCGGCGCTTCAGGGGCGCATTTAACCCCTTCCTCGGCCGCTAGCTGGGTTATAAGCGCCCCGCTAGCAGCCGAATAGCACCTCTAAAATGACGGTAAAGCGCCGCTAAAGCTAGCAGCGTTTTACCATCAACTCCTGCCCGCTCCAGTGTGAAAGCAGCCTTAAGTAATAAGTGATACAGAAAATTTTTTACATTTAAACATTAAACAAAACAAACCTCCGATCAGTTCACTTGTATGTATAATTTAGAAAAAAAACTATCTTCTTAAATATTAAATACACAAAAACAGGTAATCAAAACTTTTGGATGAAAAAAAATGGGCTAACTTTACTGCTTAGTTTTTTTTTTAATTCATTACTGTATTTTTTTTTTAAAAATTGCGTTTGAAAGACCGCTGCGCAAATACCGTGTGACATAAAATATTGCAACAACCACCATTTTATTCCCTAGGGTCTCTGCTAAAAAAAATATATATAATGTTTGGGGGTTCTAAGGGATTTTCTAGCAGAAAATACAGGATTTTTACTTGTAAGCAACAAGTGTCAGAAAAGATTTAGTCTTTAAATGGTTAAACTGAGAGCTTCTACACGAGGAGTTCAGTCTATTGATAAAAAGAACTTGAAAAGATACAAATGTATCTTCTTATCAGACTTGGCAGGCTGCCCAGAGCAGGAGAGAATCCTCTCCACAGGCAACTTGCATTGACTTCTATTACAGAAGTCATTTGCAAGTCACATCGGCCTTTTTTATCAGCACAATCGGCCGATGCCAATTAAGTAAAAAACGGTAAATATCGGCCGGCCGATATATCGGTCGACCTCTAGTTACGAGGCATGGTGGGTGTGATGCAAAGTAGATTCATGGGCGCCAGACACTTCTTGAATGCAAAGAGATTTATTGTCTATTAAATAGAACTGTGGGAGAGAGGGTTTAGGTCCAGGACACCCTTTAGTAGTTGCAATGTTAATTGACAGCATCTGAGACTTCTATAGGTAGACAACCATGCAGGGAAAGGCACCCAGCCGGACACCACATCTGCATGTGTAGACCCGCTGTCTCCTATGGCAACAATCTTGAACAGTTCCTAACAAAGTTTACAATGAACTCTTTCACTGCCTCTACAATCTCCTATTGTAGATCTTCACTTAGCTGAGCTCCCAGTCTCTCTCACTAGACTTGCTCATCCACTGCCACTGGATCTCCCAAGCTCTTCCAACCTTCTCACTCAGTATCTTCCTCAAGCGTCAACCCCGCATCCCTACTGGGTCCCTAGCTTGGCATCCAAGATACTTCTCAAGCGTCACCCCACTGACCTGCTCTGTCCCTAGCTTGACACACAAGGCTGCTCTGCAAGCATCACCTCCACTGGCTGGGTCACTGGCTTGACTTGAGAATACTGCTCTGGTACTTGCTTCAGCTACTCATAGTGGTCCCTGGTAACAAGGTGGATGGTCCCTTAGTGGCAGCAGCTCCCCCTCTACCTCTGACCACGACAGGTTCTCCGGCCGGCAGAAGCGTCACTTCTGGATGGACTGCAAGCCACCGTCCCAACCCTATGCTGCTCTCTCTTGCTTCTGGATAGGCCCTCAGACAGCCTAGCAGCTAGATGTCCCCAGGATAGGCCTCAGGCTCTGGCATAGCAGCCCGGGACAGCACAACACACATCCACCCAGACAGCTGTCCAGGTGGCACAGAACTCGATCACCTGACCTCACCCAAATAAATAGGCTCTCCCAGCAGGCTAAGGGACCCAAGAAGATCCCTGCCCATTGGCTGAGATACCCCATCTATTCCTAATCTGTCCTTGCAATGCCCTTGTCTTATATAATACCACCAGATACCCAGCCATCTAGTGACAGAGGATAGAAGTGCAGCAATTCCAAAATTAGGGGGAATCAATTGATCTCCTATCAATTGGCCAAGGCAACTATACCTGGCAGGTAAAGTTACTAGCAACCCTGCCTAAACATCAGGGTGCTACATCCTCCCCCTGCCTACAAAACTATGTCTCAGAGTTTGCAGAAAATAATTTGAGCTCTCAAGCCTGAGAGCGAATGTCCTGGCAAAAACTGGGATGGGTGGGAAAACAGGATGGGAATAATAACAACAAGTGATGTGCATACCATATAACAAGAAATAAACATACGTAACACATACATGAGCGAATGGTGGTTCACACAGGGTAGATAACAGGCATTATATTTATAGTTTAACATGTGGTGTACCACCCAACTGGTTAAGGGAAACATATCAACAATAGCCTTATATCCTAACTATCTATCTAATATATATAGTAATAAAGGGCATGAATAATTTAGCATTATTATTCATGTCGGGTCACTGTCTCTCCTTGTCCAAGGAAGACACGTTGGTGCAGGAACACCTAAAAAAAAATAAAATAAACAACAATGCAAATGCATCCTATCCCTATGATAATACAGTGTAATATTTACATAAGTGAACTTTAAGAAGTTGTTAATTGTCCTCTGCCAAGAACAGCATAGCAGTGTGGGTCCCATCCTCGTCTGAAGATGCCAACTCCTGCCACAACTAATCTAGAAACTTTCCTTAGCATATTTTATTATAACATGAATAAAGGCTCACTCAAGTTGGCACCGCTCACGCCACCTGGTGACCAACATAAGAACAGTCCTGGTACATTGATCAGTCCTTCATTCAAAAGTAGGGCGAGAATTTGCCCCTTTGCCACAGCTCATTCTACCTAACTAGCTAAACACCCCAATGTTCTTGACGTTTCACAATCCACTAAAGTTGTTTCATGTGGGGTGAAACAATATTTCCCAGCAGTTCCCCTTCTTCTTTTAAAGGGTAACTCCGGGGACAAAAGGGACCGCACTCTTGGACACAGGTCCCCTTGCAATAGTAGCCTCAGTCTGTCCACATGACAGCCGGGGACTGAGGAAGACTTCCTTATTTGTTGAGGAGCAAACCTGCTGAACGTCACATCAGCAGATTACTTTTCAAAGGGAGACACACTGGCAATTTTCAGAGCACTGGCCAGCATGACTCAAGTGGACACTCTCTGTATCTGCTGGCAGCATTCAGTCCAGCACAAGCTCAGCAGTACAGCCAGAAAGAATGTTCTCCACTAGCAATAACATTTTCTACAAAAGTGAAGTGGCTTCCAGCATAGCATCCTTGACTCCACACAGCACACATTTGTAATCCAAGGGTTTAGTGAACAGATACATAGAATTTACCAGTAGAATCTGGGATCTGGCAACTTCAAATCTTCTTCTTTTGTATTTACTGTAGTAATGAAGTGTTTAATGTCCTTCTTGCCTGGCCTACGAATAATCACACTGTCCAGATTGATTTTACGGCCGTAGCCCCAGGTGTGCAATACTGAAATATATCTCTCAGCAACTTTTGGTGACAGCTTCAGAAATTCTACCTGTAGAGGGATCCGGAGGAAGCTGTGCACAGGTTCATCTACCCATTGGGTCTCTTTATGCAGAATTTCCTCTTCTAGGTGAGATGGGATGTAGGGATACAGGTACCCGTATTCCTCAGCCACTTTCTTTATGATGATTTGCTGCACCTTGGACAGCCTGGGCAGGGTCTTAGGGTCTCCATACCCGGGTAGAACCCATGTGTCTGGAGCACGCTGAACCGGGTACCCAGCAACAACATCTGGCTTGCAATCAGAATTCATGGGCGTTTGCTTGGTATGGCGAGCTTTGGGGATCCATCGAGCCCACTGATCCTTCTCAAAAGATTTAGTAATGCATCCCAATGAAGCTGCATTGGCAGACAGCTCAATTTTAACACTAGCGGCAGTAGCAGAGGGAACTTCATCCTCTTCTATGTCACACATGTGCTCCTCATCACTGTCACTCCACTTCCCTTTCCAGGATACAGTATCCGAAAACAGTTTGGATAATCCTCTTAGATTGTAAGCTCTAAGGAGCAGGGCCCTCTGATTCCTACTGTATCAAAGTGTATTGTATTTGTACTGTCTACCCTCAAGCGCTACGTAAACTGTTGGCGCTATATAAATACTGTATAATAATAATAATAATAATCCATCAGAGGGGATGTCTGAATTGGTTATGGTGGAGCACTCTTCGGCCGGTAGATAGTTGTGTTTGGCACTGGCTTTACCGGCACAACCGTGTTTTATTTCCCCCCTAATTGCCACAGGTGCCCCTACAGGCACACTGCTTTCACCTCTTGCAGGCTTACCCGACTCCGGTACTCTTTCCCCAGTGACTCCGACATCAACGCGAGCAGATGGGTCCAACCGCGGCCTCGAGGAGCGACTAGTGTGCTGAGTCCTGGGAAAGCTGTTGAGACAGGGAGAGCAGTTTCCTGCACAACTCAAGTGACTCTTGATATCACTCCAGGCCGGGATAGTGACATTCTTGTCCCAATCTGTCTGCAGTAACCTCAGAGGTTGACCTGGTGAGACTACCTCAAGCAGGTGTTCCCTGCAACGTCCGCAGATGATCCAAGGCCTCAGGTATGTGGCCAGACCAGAACATTTCCCACAGATCAGTCCCAAGGCCTCATACCCTCCAGCCGTGTACAGGGCAAGACTACCCTTTGGTACATACCGCACTCCGGTGTCAGTCAGGACAGGTTTTGCCTCGCTCCAACTGAAACCAACACCCTGAGCGTACATCTTCCAATCCGCCATCGTACTTCCGAACTGCGCCATCTTCTCTAACCCACAACCAGGCAAACCTATATCAGTTTGATCAGATGCTTTTAAGAGTAGAGGAGAGTCCATCTGTCCGTTTTTCAGGCGGACCCGATCAGATCACCCATTGTTCTTTATTGAGCAGCGGACATGTGTCCCCTGAAACACCCACCGGCATCTGACCCGGTCCGCTTAAAACAGGTGGATGGGGATACATTTGCCGTTCGTCCAGAGGATCGGATGACAGCCAAATGGAAACGGACAGGCAGTCCGTTTCCAATAGACCGCCCCATAGAGAACAGCGAGCTGTGTCTGTGTCCGCTCTGCATAGTGGAGCTGACACAGACCTGTCATCCGCCTGTTCTGTGGGAATCAGCGGAGAGATCCCTGCTGAGCAGGTGGATCCGCTTGACGGCTTCCACTTCGTCTGAATAGAGAACCGGTCACTGCCCATGCTATCACAAGGGATGTTGTTCATCCTTTGTGACAAAAATAAAAGTGATCAAAGAAAAAAAATGTAAAGAGACAGTGTAAAAAAAAAAAAAAAATATATATATATATATATATATATATATATATATATATACATACATACATATACATACAGTATCTCACAAAAGTGAGTACACCCCTCACATTTTTTAAAATATTTTATTATATCTTTTCACATGACAACACTGAAGAAATTACACTTTGCTACAATATAAAGTAGTGAGTGTACAGCTTGTATAACAGTGTAAACTCGCTGTCCTCTCAAAATAACTCAACACAGCCATTATTGTCTAAAACGCTGGCAACAAAAGTGAAAATGTCCAAATTGGGCCCAAAGTGTCAATATTTTGTGTGGCCACCAATTTTTTTCCAGCACTGCCTTAACCATCTTGGGCATGGAGTTCACCAGAGCTTCACAGGTTGTCACTGGAGTCCTCTTCCACTCCTCCATGACGAAATCACTGAGCTGGTGGATGTTAGAGACCTTGCGTTCCTCCACCTGTCTGTTTGAGAATGCCCCACAGATGCTCAATAGGGTTTAGGTCTGGAGACATGCTTGGCCAGTCCATCACCTTTACCCTCAGCTTCCTTAGCAAGGCCATGGTCGTCTTGGAGGTGTGTTTGGGGTCGTTATCATGTTGGAATACTGCCCTGCGGCCCAGTCTCCGAAGGGAGGGGATCATGCTCTGCTTCCTTATGTCACAGTACATCTTGGCATTCATGGTTCCCTCAATGAACTGTAGCTCCCGAGTGCCAGCAGCACTCATGCAGCCCCAGACCATTACACTCCCACCACCATGCTTGACTGTAGACAAGACACACTTGTCTTTGAACTCCTCACCTGGTTGCTGCCACACACTCTTGCCACCATCTGAACCAAATAAGTTTATCTTGGTCTTATCAGACCACAGGACATTCCAGTAATCTATGTCCTTAGTCTGCTTGTCTTGTGCATCATCTTTAGAAGAGGCTTCCTTCTGGGATGACAGCTATGCAAACCAATTTGATGCAGTGTGCGGCGTATGGTCTGAGCACTGACAGGATGACCCCCCACCCCTTCAACCTCTGCAGCAATGCTGGCAGCACTCATATGTCTATTTCCCAATGACAACCTCTGGATATAACGCTGAGCATGTGCACTCAACTTCTTTGGTCGACCATGGAGAGGCCTGTTCTGAGTGGAACCTGTCCTGTTAAACCACTGTATGGTCTTAGCCACTATGCTGCAGCTCAGTTACAAGGTCTTGGCAATCTTCTTATAGCCTAGGCCATCTTTATGTAGAACAACAATTCTTTTTCTCAGATCCTCATGAGGTGCCATGTTGAATTTCCAGTGACCAATATGAGAGAGTGGGAGCGATAACACCAAATTTAACACAGCTGCTCCCCACACCTGAGACCTTGTAATACTAATGAGTCATGTGACACTGGGAGGGAAAATGGCTATGACTGGGCCCAATTTGGACATTTTCACTTAGGAGTGCACTCACTTTTGTTGCCAGCGGTTTAGACATTAATGGCTGTGTGTTGAGATATTTTAAGGGGACAGCAAATGAGTGTACAAGCTGTACACTCACTACTACATTGTAGCAAAGTGTGATTTCTTCAGTGTTGTCACATGAAAAGATATAATAAAATATTTACAAAAATGTGAGGGGTGTACTCACTTTTGTGAGATACGGTATATATATCTATATATATATATAGATATATATATATCTATATATATATATATACAGGGCTTTTTTTCAGGGGGAACTTGGTGGAACTCAGTTCCACCACCTCTGGCTCAGACCCTTGGGGGGGCTGCTCACCACAATCATTTGTAAACACAGAAGTCCACTTTCTGTGTTTACAAGTGACAGCTCTGCACTCTGTATGTAAAGCAATCCTGGTATTTAATGCCCCTTTAAGACCCTCCTACTGTTTGTGAAATTTGACTGACCACACCCACTATTTGATGTGATTTGGAGGGTGTGTGGGTGGAGGGGTTTTGTGGGGTCGTGGTTGAGTTCCAGCACCCGTTGTTGAGAAAAAAAGCCATATATATATATATATATATATATATATATATATATATATATATATATATATTAAATAATATAATTAAAAAAACGTAAAGTACCCCATCCCTCTCAAGCTCACACACAAAGGTAAACGCATACATAGGTTGTAAATGGTGTTTCCACCAATCGTGAGGTATCGCCGTGAACACTATAGCGAGAGCAATAATTCTAGCACCAGAACTCTTGTTTAACTCTAAACTGGTAACTGTAAAGGCTTTTAAAGTGTTGCCTACGGAGATTACAGCGCGGAAGACCGATTTTATATACAGTGGGGAAAATAATTATTTGATTCCCTGCAGATTTTGTAAGTTTGCCCACTTACAAATAAATGAAGGGTCTATAATTTTTTATCATAGGTGTATTTTAAATGATAGAGACAGAATATCAACCAAAAATCCAGAAAAAACACATGACACAAATGTTATAAATTGAGTTGCAGTTCAGTGAGTAAAATAAGTATTTGATCCCCAAGCCAAGCATGACTTAGTACTTGGTGGATAAACCCTTGTTGGCAAGCACAGAGGTAAGACAATCCTTGTAATTAGTGACCGGGTTTGCACACATCTCAGGAGGGATTTTGGTTCACTCTTCTTTACAGATCTTCTCAAAATCCTAAAAGTTGATGTAAACCTGATTCATGAAATTTGAGCTGGACACATTTATCTGCAGTGTTTTGTTATCTCTCTTCAAAGCACTATGTCCCAAAGCTGCTATTCTTCTGTTACCAGCCTGATAACTCCTGACAAGTTCTCCGCCACATATGTTAAAATCAGCCGGAGTTTTGTGTTGGGCAGGGTGCTATAAATAGATTAACAGAGCCCTGAACAATTCAACAAACAGAGCTGAAAGTCTCTACCTATGAGGAGAGGGGGTGTGTGCCTTTCCTCCAATCAGCTGTTGGCTGTATGCCCAGGCTTCACTGCAGTGCTAACCAGGAAGAGAACATCTCTAAACAGTAAATAAAGATAAAGACCATCCATGACTCATCTTCAGTGTTCTGGCTGAGAGAAGAAGGTTCTCATCCTAGATTTTACAATACATAGCCCCATCCATTGGCCCCTCAATGCGGCAAAGTTGATCTGTACCTTTAGCAGAGAAACAGCCCCGAAGCATAATGTTTCCACCTCCGTGCTTGACTGTAGGGATGGTGTTCTTAGGGTCATAGTCAGCATTTTTCTTCCCCCAAACACGCCGAGTCCCCCCTCAAGAAGGCACATGTACAATCATGCCAATGAACATCTAAATGATTCAGATAAGGATTGCGAGAAAGTGCTGTGGTCAGATGAGACCAAAATTGAGCTTTTTGGTATTAACTCGACTCGCCGTGTTCGGAGGAAGAAAAATACTGACTATGACCCTAACAACGCCATCCCTACAGTCAAGCACTGAGGTGGAAACATGATGCTTTGGGGCTGTTTCTCTGCTAATGGTACAGGCTGACTTTGCCGCATTGAGGGGCCAATGGACAGGCCCATGGATTGTAAAATCTTGAAAGAGAACCTTTTTCCCTCAGCCAGAAAATTGAAGATGGGTCGTAGATGGGTCTTACAGCATGACAATGACCCAAAACATACCGCCAAGGCAACAAAGGAGTGGCTCAAGAAGAAGCACATTAAGGTCATGGAGTGGCCTAGCCAGTCTTCAAACCTTAATCCTATAATCCTATAGGACCAAAATCCCTCCTGGGATGTGTACAAACCTGGTCACCAACTACAAGAAAAGTCTTACCTCTGTGCTTGCCAACAAGGGTTTCTCCACCAAGTACTAAGTCATGTTTTGCTTGGGGATCAAATACTTATTTTACTCACTGAACTGCAAATTAATTTATAACATTTGTTTTATGTGTTTTTCTGGATTTATAGTTGATATTCTGTCTCTATCATTTAAAATACACCTATGATAAAAATGATAGACCCTTAATTTCTTTGTAAGTGGGCAAACTTACAAAATCTGCAGGGGATCAAATATTTATTTTCCCCACTGTATATATACAGTAAAACCTTGTATTGCGAGCATAATTCATTCTAGAAACATGCTTGTAATCCAAAGCACTCATATATCAAAGTGAATTTCCCCATAAGAAATAATGGAAACTCAGATGATTCATTCCACAATTATTTATTCATAAGTCCTTCAGTTTTTAGTCCACATAAAAAGATTATAGCAATGTGATAGATTGTGTAACCATAAAATGTCCATCTACAAATGACAGCTTCGACAAGGGGATTAGAAACAAAATCCAGCAGGAGCTACAGAGTATAAAAGAAATAAGAGGCGCCTCTAGGTGTAGCAATATGGTTACATTTAATGAAGGTTCAACATTTAGCAACTTGCATGGTTGATGATTAAAAGAGGCACTTTTAAGTATGCAAGCATCCGGTGAGAGCCGGCGGTGCGGAGGATGGTCTATGAGGACAGCTTTACCCCAGATGCCTGCATACTTAGATGTGCCTATTTTAATCATCAACCATGTGAGTTGCTAAATGTTGTACCTTCATTAAATGTAACCATATTGCTACACTTAGAGGCACCTCTCTTCTCTTTTATACTCAGTTGTGACACGAGGCTACTCATATATCAAGACATCGCTTGTATGTCAAGTAAAAAAGATAACACATTTTTGCTTGTCTTGCAAAACACTCTCAGACCAAGTTACTCCCAATCCAAGATTTTACTGTATGTATATATACAGTGCCATGAAAAAGGATTCATACCTCTTGACATTTTCCACCTTTTGTCATGTTACAACCAAAAACATAAATTTATTTGATTGGGATTTTATGTGATAGACCAACACAAAGTGGCACATAATTGTGAAGTGGAAGGAAAATGATAAATGGTTTTCAAAAATTTTTACAAATAAATATGTGAAAAGTGTGGTGTGTATTTGTATTTGAGTCAATGTTTTGTAGAACCCCTTTCTCTGCAATTACAGCTGCAAGTCTTTTTGGGGATGTCTCTACCAGTTTTGCACATCTAGAGAGTGAGATTTTAGGCCATTCTTCTTTGCAAAATAGCTCCAACTCTGTCAGATTGAATGGAGAGCATCTGGGAATGGAAATAAATATAAAAAAAAGTGTGGCGTGCATTTGTATTCAGCCCCCTTTACTCTGATACCCCTAACTAAAATCTAGTGGAACCAATTGCCTTCAGAAGTCACCAAATAATTAAATAGAGTCCACCTGTGTATAATTTAATCTCAGTATAAATACAGCTGTTCTGTGAAGCCATCAGAGGTTTGTTAGAGAACCTTAGTGAACAAACAGCTTCATAAAGGCCAAGGAACACACCAGACAGGTCAGGGATAAAGTCGTGGAGACGTTTAAAGCGGGGTTAGGTTATAAAAAATATCCCAAGCTTTGAACATCTCACGGAGCACTGTCCAATCCAATATACCGAAAATGGAAAGAGTATGGAACTGCAAACCTATCAAGACATGGGCGGCCACCTAAACTGACCGGCAGGGCAAGGAGATCATTAATCAGAGAAGCAGCCAAGAAGCCCATGGTAACTCTGGAGGAGCTGCAGAGATCCTCAACTCATGTGGGAGAATCTGTCCACAGCACAACTAATAGTCGTGCACTCTACAAATCTGGCCTTTATGGAAAAGTGGCAAGAAGAAAGCCATTGTTGAATGAAAGCCATGAGAAGTCCGGTTTGCGGTTTGCAAGAAGCCATGTGGGGGACACAGCAAACATGTGAAAGAAGGTGCTCTGGTCAGATGAGACCAAAATTGAACTTTATGGCCTAAAAGCAAAACGCTGTGTGTGGTGGAAAACTAACACTGCACATCACCCTGAACACACCATCCCTACCGTGAAACATGGTAGTGGCAGGATCATGTTGTGGGGATGCTTTTCTTCAGCAGGGACAGGGCAGCCGTTTAGAGTTGATGGGAAGATGGATGGAGCCAAATACAGGGCAATCTTATGTAGCGCCACCCCCGAAGGAGCCGGTTGGTGAATTTGGATTCTCTGATCTCCGCCTCAACTCCAAGAATGACCTCAGCACCTCTGACACACCTGGTTAAATAACATTACTGCAGACACATTTAAGGACACATGTGGTAAATACCGTTTATCCTGGCTGTGGATTATCACCAAAAATAGACACACACCTGGTAGAGATAAACAAGTTGAATATATTAGCCCGGTTTAAAGTATATGGAAACTTACAACACTGTTAAACCTTGCTACAAATAACTAATACATTGGAAAGGACAACCTTCAATATTTAGCAACTGCAGGTATAGAAAGGGCACGAATCTATATGCCCTTAACACAGGCGCTGAGAGGGAGGAGAGAAGACTTGTCAACCTCTCAGCTCCTACTGGGCCGCAAACACCTTTGAGAGGTAAACACACAATGAAAAGAAAAGGGTTAAACAAGTACAGTAAGCACAGTTCTGTAATGTTGCAGGTCCTGAGGCAAAGAATACTAGTGTCTTCTGCTAGCAAACAGTGGGGCCCTTGTTTTAACAGAAGGTTTAAACAAGCTTGCATGGAGCAGTAATCCTCTAGAATGTTCCGTTAGAGATTTAAAAGATCAAACTACTAGAGATGGTAGCTCCAAGCAAGCATCCCATGGCACTAAAAAGGGAAATTGGTGTCTGCATGCAGTGTCAGTATGGTGTCAAGAAGGATGTTGGGTTTACACCCGCTCACCAGTCCTCTGTGCGATGACACAATAGTCCCAGGTGCTGGTTCAGGCTCCTGATGCTCCTAGTGATGTTGTAAGGCACTGGATCTCTTGCTGAGGGCCGATCGAGATGACTGGTAGCAAAACTCGCAAGGTGAACAGGCAACAGCCGACCCAATACCCGGATGGGTATCTCGATCCCTGAAAGGCGTGGGTTGTCTCTGCTGAGCTGAGTGGTGCTCGACTGCTGAGTAGGGTCCCTGGACTAAATTGTAGTGGACCACATCGCTGTCTCTGCTCCTGACTCCCCTGGCAACAGGCAACAGTCTCCTGGCAGTATTTGGAAAAGCTTGGCTTTCTCCCCCTCTGATGCTGCCAGAGTCTCCTCACCACTCTCTCTCTCTCTCCCTCTCTTTCTCCTCAGACCGCTCTCCTTATTCTCCTCACAGACTCTTTTTTCTGGGCTTCAGGATGTCCCTCCTCCTCTGTTAGGGCACACAGTCCCTGGTGTCAGCATGTCTCTCTCCTCACTCTGGCACCTCAGTTCATTCCCCTCACACACTCCTCCTCTCCTCACTGTTAAGTGTCACTGTGTCCCAGCAAAGGACTTTTTGAGCCTTGGTATCTCTCTCTCTTTTAAGAAATCTCTCCTCTGTCTCCTGTCAGCACTGTCTCCCCTTTACCTCAGTACTTCCCTTTCTTCTGTCCCCTCAGCACTTCCTGAAACTCCCCTTTTCCCAGTGTTCTCTCTCTCTCTCAGTTTTCTGGAAGGACCAGTCAGCATCTCTCTGTCTCCATCTCGTGACCAAAAGGAGAAATTGCATTACAACATGCCTGCTACATTAGAAGAATACCTGTTAGAGCCTGCAAAAGACTTGAGACTGGGGCGGAGGTTCACCTTCCAGCAGGACAACGACCCTAAACATACAGCCAGAGCTACAATGAAATAGCTTGGATCATAGCATATTGATGTGTTAGAATGGCCCAGTCAAAGTCCAGACTTAAATCCAATTGAGAATCTGTGGCAAGACTTGAAAATTGCTGTTTACAGAAGCTCCATCCAATCTGACAGAGCTTGAGCTATTTTGAGAAATGAGAAAAAATGCCACTCTCTAGATGGGCAAAGCTGGTAGAGACATACCCAAAAAGACTTGCAGCTGTAATTGCAGCAAAAGGTGGTTCTACAAAGTATTGACTCAGGGGGGCTGAATACAAATGCATGCCACACTGAGAGCTGTCTTAGCTGATCCTACTTTATAAAACTACGACTTTATAAAACGTTCCTGCACTACTTTGGTCTGACTTGGGTACAATTTTAGCCCTTGTACAAGCTCATAAATAGCATGCAAGTCAGATGAAGTCAGAAGGAAGTCGCAGGCAATGTTGTATGACATTGCCATTGCAGCAGCATGAACCGAGCCTGTGTAGCATCACATATGGCGACCCATCACATTTGGCTATGGAAGTGACGTTCCGCTTAGAAATTTCGTACTGCGCATGCGTAACTTGCTGATATGCGTTCCAAAAGCTCACGGAAGTGACCTTACAGACAAGCTTTTCTTCTGTATAATTATTTTTTTAACAACAAGGTTGGTCTTTATTGAGAAGACATCATATAACAATTAACAGTCATATATTGCTCTATTATAAACAATCCAGGAATAAAAGACAAAGGAATAGGAGGAGTAGGTAAACCGTACACATCAGCACAATTAGCGTTACATACAACTTTCTATATGTCCACATTCTAGAATGACAAGTTAAAGCTGTACCCCTTGTCTGGGGGGGGGGTCATGGCCAGTTTATGCTAGTGTCCCACTACTTTGGGGCAGTTCCCCATTCCCTATTCAGCAGAGTAATTAAAGTTGTTCAGTCCAGAGTAACCATATCTGGTCAAATTTCTGTGGGCATCCTCTGTTTGCGTAGGTCATCTTATACATGCAATACTGCATACACAGTGGAGTCCCATGAGTCTACCTTTGGGGGGGAGGAGGAGGCCCATTTCTTTAGGACCTCCTTCTTGGCATAGAATAACAAAAATGATATGAGTATCTTCGTATACCGCGGGCTCTGTTCATCCTCATGGATGCCTAACAGAGCCATTTCGGGCCATACCGGTAACGTTAGTTGTAAGCGGATGTTGATACTCTCAAATACCTCTGCCCAGAAATTCATAATAAGAGGGCAGGTCTAAAACATATGTATATATGTACTATCAGGGGACTGACATCTGGGGCAATTTGATGACCTATGAGGGTAGAACTGATGTAGTCTCTGCGGCGTGTAATATACTCGATGCATGAATTTATTTCGCAGCAATTTATCTCTAGAGGATACCAGTAGTTTAGACCCATCCTCAAAACACTCCTCCCAGGTCTCCCTGTCCAGATTAGGAATGTCAACCTGCCATTTTTCCCATAGGGCGTTTATTTTTGGTGAGTCGATTCCTAATAGGGCAAGGTATAGTGTAGAAAGGGTCTTCTTAAGGGTTTCCTGTGCCAAAATTGCCTCAATAGGGTCTGTTTTTAAGCTTATAGGCCGGGGGAATTGGGCCCTGGCTGCATGCCTCTTCTGTATAATTATTGATTGTAAGACACCACTTTGCAACAGGGCCGCTCGCCGCGCATCGGGCACAGCCTCGCTTCGCTCGGCACAATTATAATCTAACTCTATGTCCACTTGGATGGTGGGGCTTGAACCTGGACTTAGGGGTGGAGCCACATAACTGTCATAAAAGTGTTGGAACGCATATGGCGGTGTCGCACATGCGCTCTCCTGCGGGTAGTCAAATGTGATGGGTCGCCATATGTGATGCTACACTTGCACCCTGTTCTTTCTAAATAGGGAATAAGTATGGCAATAAAAATATAATAATAAAACAGTTCAGAAAAACAAAAAGCAGTATATACTGTGAAAGAAATATAAACTTACTTTCTGTAGCGTTTAAAGCTTGATATGTTGCAAAGAATCCTATATCTGATACTGTACCGGCGACAAATAGAATAGTCATCTGAGCCCCAGAAGAAGTAAGGGTTGGAGGGATTTCAGAACCACAGAACCTAAATAAACAGATTAGTATATAATATTGTACGCACTGTGGGAGAGTAAAATCTGTTATCAGATTTATTGTGGTTATTTAACTTCAAGGACAATAAGCACATATTTTAAAGGCCTGTCAATAAGGCTACTTTCACACTGAGGTGCTTTACAGGAGTTTTAGCTCTAAAAATAGCGTCTGTAAAGCGCCTCTCCTGTCACTCCAGTGTGAAAGCCCGAGTGCTTTCACACCGGAGCCGGTGCACTTGCGGGACGTTAAAAAAAGTCCTGCAAGCAGCATCTTTGGGACGCTTTAGGAGCGGTATATACACCGCAAGAGCCCCTGCCATTGAAATTAATGGGCAGCGCCCTCAAAGCACCTGCTAAGCGATTCGGCAGCTGCGCTTTTAACCCCTTCATCGGCCACTAGAGGGGGTTAAAAGTGCCCCGCTAGCGGCCGAAAACTGCTAAAACGACGGTAAAGCGCCACTAAAAATAGCCCATAGTGCTTTGGGACTCATTTTTCACACATTCCTTGTTTATAAAATAAGGAATGTATACATATTATGAGACAAAATATCAAATCAGTGCCAAAAACATTAGAATTAAAAGCTTAGAAAATAAAATTAAATTGATCCCACATTATTCCCATTTAATGGCTAGCGTTACACTTTGTAGTACAAGCCTTAAGAGTACCTAATGCAATCACACATAGGGCAGGATTTTTATTTCCCCTCCTAAAAGTAACTGGCTGGTGCTGTCCCTACTTTTACCCTTTTTAAATGGTTAGTCTGCGTAACACATTAACAAAACATCATTGATACACAAGGCACACAGATGCTGGAGCTGGAGTTTTGCTCACTTTGCATTAAAACTTCTAGAACCACTGAGAAGAAATTTATGACAAACTAACATCATAAAATGAAAAAACATAAAAAACACTTAGTGCTAAAATGTACTCTGTGCACAAAAATCTGTAAATACAAACAATAGCAACATCCTAGTCTAATAGCAGATTGTTTCTACTAAGGCATATACAGTAATGGCCCGTATACACGATCCAAATATCGTACGACAGATCGTACGACCTTTTTCGCTTAATAGTCGCAAGTAGAAATTGAATAGGTAAATAAAGTCAGGAAATTCTCGTACGACAGGAAAAAAAATTGGAAGTGATGTCATGTGTTGTAATGTATTAGTATTGTATTTTCGGACGACAACTATACTGACTAAACGAAAATCGTACGATCTGGAATCGTACAAGGAAAATTTTCGTGCATGTCCGATTGAATAATATCGGATGAACTGTCGTGATCGGCTGTTGAAAGTAGTGTACACACGATCCGAAAATCGTACGATCCTTCCTCGGACGACAGTTTTCATACGATATTCGGATTGTGTGTACGGGCCATAACTCAGTATATGTACAGTGCATTATTTGACCAACAACAATACACAAATTGTGCAACACTGAGGATTCTGATAGTTGCACTGACAGTAATGGCAACGGAATGGAACTTTTTGTTAAACATTGAAATGTGTTACTGACAATCAGACATGATTTTTAGTTGTTTTTTTAAGCAAGTATAAAGGTAGCCTGATTAGACACACAGTAAGGAGGAACTCTAAATTACTCATTTACATGACTATGTAATTTTGGAAGAAAATGTGCCACAAGTAGTCCTGTCTAGCAAAATTTACCTACCTTCCCATCAAACTGGCAATTCCAAATCCAGCACTGTCATGGACCTCAACATAATCATAACTGCAGCCTTTCTGGGACACCAGGCTAAAGTTGTGGAACTGCAGCTGGATAGTCAGTCCATCTGATACAGAGATAAGCCACCGACAAACAGTTTTACCAGGATAAAGTTCAGGATGGCTGGGGGAGAAGAGAGACCCTTGGAGTTCATTTAAAGAGCCCCCACAGTCTGAAAGAACAGAAATAAATGACTGTATATTTTCTTCCTCTATAAAAAATTTAAATTGGTGCACAATACTGTGTTAGCGGCAATTAGGTGTCAGTCCATTTTAGTTCACTGTCAATCCAGACATCGTGGGGAGAGGGGGAGGGGAACTGCGCAGCTCCTTGAGATCAGGGATGATCCAGCACTACAATGGGAAACAGAGAAGAAGGGAGCAGGTCTAGTGTAGTAAAAGTAGCTTCAATTGACAGAATAGCATTGATGTACGCATCACTTACATCAAAAGTAATACTGAAGCACTTGCATCAGGACAATCAAGATAGCAGCCAGTTGTGTAAAGATCCGCAGCTGCGGTAGTCAGAGGTAAAACCAGCCTTCAGCTTGTGCAGTATCTTCCAAGCAGGATCCACTTAAAAGGTGTCAACAAATCTCTTGGCCAGTAAGGCTATGGGAATGTTGGCCATGCAAGGCAATGCATTTTGGGGCTCTGCCCTTTTCTCAAGCCTAATGAGTAGGCAGCCGAGGGCTGTTTTAACTCTAATTAGCATGGGGGACACAACAGCATACATCTTAATAAACAATGTAGAAAGTGGGAATAATTGTAAATAAGGCTTAAACCCATTTTTTTATACAAAATAAATTGTAAAAATGGAAGGAGAACTAATGTGGAAAATCCTATATGTACCATGCAATTCCAGAAGAGAGGGATATTAGCGTGGACATACTGTAGTTTATATGTGACATGCTACACCTTCTGGACACCCTGAAATCCAAAAAATGGACCCCAACTATACATGGCTGTCATTAGATATAAACTATCGCTATACCTCTATTTCCCACGAGGTAGGCCTTACAGCTCTTAATCAGTTCCTGGACATCAACTACAACAATCTTAGTTTAAACCTGATTTTACAAAGGTTGCCTTTGAACACAATTGCTTTACAAGATGAATACAGTATTAGCTATAGGTATAAGGCACAGTGATGAGGTAGAGAGTATGGGGTATTGGGAATATCTGTACATCACCAACAATAATCCCTTTACTTCTCATACTGTGTTTTTTTTAATTGGCGCTACATTGATGATATTCTGGCTATTCAGAGCAAATCCCTTTATTTGTACAATTCTATCATAATAAGATACTTGGTCTTAGCTTTACATGTACTGTATATAATAAAGAATATGTTCCTTGACTTAGCGTTTAGTCATCAAAATACCAATGTAACATCTGTTAACCACCACAAGGAACTCTTATCCCAAATTTGTATATGTGCTTAAATATTAATTCACTAAAAAGGGAGATCCCCTGGAAGTTAAAAAGGGAGCTTGAAGTACATACAGTATTTAGAACCTACCACCAAGACAACGGCACAGGATAAAAGCTCTACTTCTGATATCAAATTCATTAATCAAAAATACTGCTCTATACAACGCATTATCAAGAAATATTGTCACATTTCCCTCCAAGATCCAAAATGAGGTCCTATTCCACCACAAAACCTAGATTTGTTTATAGGAAAGCCCCCACCATAAAAAACAAAGCTGTACTCATTAAAGTACAAATAAGTACAAAAATCAAGCATCCACCACTAATCTCTTTTGCAGTCACCTACAGGTGTGTACCAATGTAGAAAACTGGTGTATTCTCCACCGTGCTACATTGCACACATAAAACCACAAATAGTTTCAGGATTAGCATAAAAGAATCCATTCTTTCCCTACTCATCATTAGCATTAAAGTTTAAGGCCTCATGCACACTGGACGTTTTTTGATGTTTTTACAGCAGTTGTTTTTGGCTGTAGACGTTTTTTTTCTACAGTCATTAAATTCTCCATCATGTTATCCTATGTGTCCATGCACAAATAGGCTGTTATCAGCAGTTTTGGGCAGTGGCATTTTTGAGCAGTCAAAAAAACCCAAAACTGGTGGGTTCTGATAGACGTTTTTCAGCTGTAAAAACTCTCTAACGCTGATAAACGTCGATAAACGGTCAAAAACGTTGCTCACCAGCGTTTTTTAATGTTTTTGATCAATTGAAAAAAAAATGTCTCTAAAAAAAAAACCAAAACGCTAAAACGCTAATAAACGCTAAAAAAAAAAAAACACTATTGCAAAAACGTTGAAAAAAGTTAAAAAACTCACTGCAAAGTTGATGTTTTATGTTTTTATAACGTTATTTTAACGTCCAGTGTGCATGAGGCTATAACACAGGAAATTTTTTTTATTTATATCTTGAACATCTTAGCTAACGCATATCTTTTAGCTGCATTTTTATAATGAACTATGTCTCCCCCCAGTGGGTCCCTTCTACAATTGCATGGTATCTGGCACAGAATTTTCAACATTAGTTCCCCCAGTTTTTATTACTTGTTTTGTACAATTTTTGTATTATTTTATCTTTATTCACAATGATTCTCACTTTCCACATTGTACACTTTTTTTTAAATATTATCAAAACATATGATAAGCCTACTTGCACCACCATAATCTTATTAGATTTAAAGTTCACCTTGTAAAACAACCCATACAGTTTGAAATAGGAATGAAAGGTAAAACATGTGTGTATAGATATATATATATAAAAAAAAAAAACATTAAATACCTTTATTCACCTTTTTTACACATGATCACATACCCTCTGGGACTGGCAGGAACACCAGGGATTTCATACAAAGGAAACAATACAAAGAGAACAGGGTACATTCTTATACAAGTACATGGTATAGCAGGCACATATCAGGAATATGAAATGCTGGGTTTACATGTTCTAAGGCAGCTGTTTGTTGTCTTCCCACCAGGCTTGAGAAATGCATTACCTTGTTTGACCAATTCTGATCAGATTGAAGCCCTGTGGATGCTCACTGTTTACACCTTTTAAGTGGGTCCTGCTCTAAAGATACAGCATGAGCTGGCTGCTGGTTTCACCTCTCTTCGCCACTCCTGCTGATAATTACATGGCTTACTGCTATCCTGTTATTTCTGATAAAAGTGCTGCAGTATTAGCTTTGATGTAAGTGATTTTATATTATTTTGTCAATTGAAATGGATTTTAATATACCAGATCTGCGGTCTCCTTCCCTCATTTTCTCTCCTTATTTTTTTTTCTTTTTACTGCTGTCATCAATATAGACATAAGGTATTATACTAGAAATAGGAAGTCATAATATATAGCCATACATTTAGTTATTAGATTCTAATATTAAGGACACAAAACAAGGGGAGGAAAGTGCACCAGAGATAAGCCACGTCCATAAAACATTGAGGATACAAAATAAGGTAGTATTACCAGGGAGACGGACTTTTTAGGCTAAGAAACAGTGGAGAAGATATAGCAGTATAAAAAATATAAATTTATTGAACAATACAAATATCTAAAAAACAAAATGACAGTTGTAACATGAAGCATCTATGATTATTGTGCAGTGAGCCCTTGTATGTCTACGCGTTTCGCCGTTAGGCTTCCTCAGGACATGGCCAAGGTTCACAGATGAGACAGAGAAGGAAATATGTCTCTCTATCTTAAATTGAAATGCAAAAACATGCAAATCACGGTAGGATGAGAAAGTTCAATCAGCAGTTAGAAAGTATATTGGATATAGCTAAATATCTCAGCAGGGGCAAAAACAGGGACTTTTTTTCCTTAATGCAGGGGATGCATTAAGGCAATTAATATTTTGAAAAGTATAGGGTCAGTTACAGCAAGAGTGGGGCTGTACCTTGACAGTTTTTTAAAAACAAGTGTCCTGCAGACAAAAGCCTACTTAAAAGATACAAAGAATTTCTTACAGTTAATCAGTGGAATTAACCTGTCAGGAAAGTCTGACGGTTAATTGGTGACAGCAGATGTGTCATCTTTGTACACCATCATCCAGCATGATGATGCTCTGCTGGCCCTAAATTGGACCCTTAGCAGGAGAGACGATATACCATTCAAACAGAAAGTATTTTGAGACAGGTGTTAGATTTCTGCCTGTCTCATAACTACTTCTGGTATAACCATCAGTTCTTTTCACAAAAAAGAGGTGTTGCGATATGGGCAAAGTTTGCCCTTAGCCTAGAAAACCTTTTATGGGGGAGTGGGAAGACAAGTTCGTGTTTGCTAAAAAGAGAGATGGTTTACTTTTTTTATAAAAGGTACATTGACGACCTAATCTTTATTTGGGAGGGAGATGAGAGCTCATAAACACATATTTTGTCAGAACTCAACTCTAATAATAACAATATAAAATTGCATTATGAATATAATAGAGAACAGATTCACCATCTGGATGTAAATGTGTCGAGACAGGGGGACCTACTGTCAACTACAGGAGGGTTGGGACTTTAAATGAGGTGAGCAAAAGAGGCCAGAGAGACAGTCAAAATTGCATAAAACACTTTATTGATACATGTTAGTATAATGACACAATTTGAGTTCAAGTGGAGATTGTAATAACAAATCATATAGCAGTCACATCCTAACCGATACATGGCAGACATGGTAAACAGCGCCCAAATGATGCAGGGCAAATAATCCTAATCTGGAAAAAATATTCACTTGAGTAGCATAAAATCACAAAATAGTTAAAAACTTGTAGGTATATGAATGTCTGGTGCATGCCGTAAGTCCGACGCGTTTCGTGTATTAAACACTCTTCAGGGGTGATATAGCACCAGGATATGCCACAGGATAGTGAATCTCAGGGGGTCCGCGACTGCAGGCCACCAAATAGCTCGGGTCCGGGAGCTGAGGGAGGAGCTCAAAGGGAGAGGTCGGGAGAGACTCAGACACAACACAAGGGTCCCCAAAAAGTAATGGGTCCACACTGGTAATTGGTGAGGATGAAGTTCTAAGGATGATGAAAATTGGCCAGCCGTATCTGACCCGGTGATCTACATGCTGCCTGAGAACAGGCTGAACATGAATGGGGACCCTATATACAGCCAGTCCCCACCCCAATCAGAGAGCTCCCCCCAGAATCACGTGGTGCAGGCACACAAGCGGACGGAGGACTCCTCCAGCGCAGCGGCAGCCGCCGCCCACAGCTGCTGGGGAGGACGCCATCCAAGGTGACCTTTTTTTGTATTGTTGACATATTGGTCAGGCAACGCACTGAAACCTTTGCTGCCATTGTGCAATGTGCTGGGTGTTCAGTGTGTTCCTGTGCCTTTAAGGGGGGTTGGGCTCCCTCCAGGAAATTATTTGATTTTATTTGACATGCGTTTGCCCTTCCAGTGCTCCTTGCCGTGAAGACCAGTTATTGGTGGGGGCAGTGACCTTTTTTTGTTTTGCTTCAGCCTTAATCGGCTACGAATTTTTCACCCATTAAGGGAATATTTTTTACCAATTATGAAAACACACGATTTTTCCCCTATCCCATAAGCGCTTGAATTTGTAGGAAGTGGCCCGATTGTCTACAAGTTGTCTTAAATAAATATCTAGTTTATATAGTACCACTTTCATTTTTGTTTGCCCAGTGAACTGTGAGAGGAAAAATTCACCCTGCTGCCAGTTCTCAGGTTTTAAACGTCAAATTAAAGCAACTCAAAGAACTAATTGAGCAATACACACACACACTACTGAAACACAAATTGTACTCAGCTTTAAAACTGCATTAGGAATGTTCTACAGCCTACACCCGCATTTGTAGCTTACCAACTTGCAAATTTATTTTCCAGAGCCTTGTAAAAGTATTCATACCCCTTGAAATTTTGCACATTTTGTTATGTTACAACCAAAAATGTAAATGTATTTTATTGGGCTCTTGTGTGATAGACCAACACAAAGTGGTATATAATTGTGACGTGGAAGGAAAATGATAAATGGTTTTCAAAATGTTATATAAATAAATATCTGAAAAGTGTGGTGTGTATTTGCATTCAGCCCCCTTTACTCTGATACCCCTTACTAAAAGCTAGTGGAACCAATTGCCTTCAGAAGTCACCTAATTAGTAAATAGAGTCCACCTATGTGTAATTTAATCTCAGTATAAATACAGCTGTTCTGTGAAGCCCTCAGAGGTTTGTTAGAGAACCTTAGTGAACAAAAAGCAATATGAAGGCAAGGAACACACCAGACAGGTCAGGGATAAATTTGTGGAGAAGTTTAAAAGCAGGGTTAGGTTATAAAGAAATATCCCAAGCTTTGAACACCTCATGGAGCACTGTTCAATCCATCATCCGAAAATGAAAAGAGTATGGCACAACTGTAAACCTACCAAGACATGGCCGTCCACCTAAACTAGAGGCATCGCATACTAGCACATTATGTTAAACTTATCTGAAAATGAAGCCGGCACTTCCATCTTCACCTGGTTTTCCTTCCGGGTCCATGGACTCCGGCTGTGCGACTGACCAGAGCCGCGATGATGTCACTCCCGCACGTGCATGCGGGATCCGCCATTTATGGCACAGGACTCTGAAGGAACATTCCTTCAGAGCGCAAGTGTTGGTGAGGTCACCGGCTGCATATACAGTAAATATCTCCTAAACGGTGCACGTTTAGGAGATATTTACAGTACCTATAGGTAAAAGTCAGAGATGGGACTTTACTTCCACTTTAACATCCGATGTGGCTCAGTGGGAGCGAGATCTGGATACGGAGATCAACTCGGGGGTTTGGAGCAAGGCCTGGTCTTCAATTGCTAAATGTTTAGTTTAAAATTGCCACTTTAGAGGCAGCGTATAAAGTGTTATTGCGGTGGTATTGGGTTCCAGCCCATATTGCCCATGTTAATCGGACTTATATTGATCGCTGCTTCCAGGGGTGTGGCCATCGTGGGGATGCTCTACATATCTGGTGGACCTTCTGGTCCCGAGTGTTTGGTCTGCTGTATTCCTTGTTCCATTTAAATACTCAGAAGGAGGCTAACTTTGCTTTGTTGCATTGCCCCATTCTGGGCCTATTCACGCGTCAGCAAAAATTGCCATCTTACTTGTTCATAGCAGCCAAAAAGACGATTGCCCAGGCCTGGAAAAAACCCACAGTCCCCTTCCAGGGAGTGAGGGACCCTCTTACGGTCATGATGCTAAATGAACAAATGTCTAGTATTCTCCACGACACACACGCCAAGTTTCTCAAGTTCTGTGAACCATGGTTGGCATATGCCTTCCCTGATCTTCCCTTGTCAAGCGTGGTTCGGCTCTAACTGATGTCTCAGGCGACCCCAGGTCCCTACCCCTCTTCTTTCTTTTCTACTTTACTTTTCCCTCTCTCCCTTGTCTTGCTCTCTGGTTTTCTCCTTTTGATAGATTTTCCAGCCTTCTTTGTCTGCCTATCGATGTCAGGACTGCCCACTAAGTAAGTGTTGACATAAAGGTCCTGACCACCCTGGCTATAATGGGGTTTCCCCCAAAATGCACATATGTTTTGTTTAAGTTGGATATACCTGTTTGAGAAGGAGGCCTTTCCTCCTTTGCTTATGCTGTGTATGTACAGTTATGTTCTCTATGTTGCCAGTCGCAGCCCCTGCGCTGGTGGACAAGGCGCATTTGTATTGTTATACATATTTTATATACCTACAATAAAAAAATATTGAACAAGAAATTTCAGTTGGCTAAAAACATTACTGAAGCATCAAAACAAAAGGTGTTCAGAGTCTGTGGAGTCAGAGCTAGAACTCTCCAATCAGCTGGGAGTATAAGCTTTGCTGATTGAAAAGCTATACTGCAAGTCTGACTCAGCAGGGTGTGTGTTGGACTGTCACAGAGGGGCCATTGCTTCCCAATAGAGAGAATGGGTTCTTCTTTACAGCATATAGGCAGAGGACTGGCTTTGCTGCTCGGGCTGTGCCTGATTTCTAAGAAAATGAACTGTAATGCCCTGTACACACGATCGGACTTTCCAACAACAAAAGCATGGATTTTTGTTCGAAGGTTATTGGCTCAAACTTGTCTTGCATATACACGGTCACACAAATGTTGGCCAACAATTACGAACGTAGTGACATACAAGACGTATGGCGAGCCGATAAAAAGGAAGTTCAATAGTGATTCGGAGCATGCGTGTTTGTACTTTGGACTGTTATCCGACGGACTTGTGTACACACGATCGGAAAATCCGACAACAAACATTTGTTGACAGAAAATTTGAGAGCATGCTAGCCAACATTTGTTGGTGGAAAGTCCGACAACAAATGTTCGATGGAGCATAGACATGATCGGAGTTTCCGCCAACAAGCTCACAGCCAACATTTGTTGTCAGAAAATCCAATCGTGTGTACAGGGCATAAGACTTTGCACCTTTTGTTTTAATGCAGCAGATATATATAAAGCTAATTTAACCTGAAGGTTCAGCTGGACTCCAAAGCTGAACTCTGGGCTAAACAAATATTATCTAAAGGCAAGGGCCTTATTTCTTCTTATCAGAATCTCCGAGTTCTTTGTTCATTTCCTCCAGATCTACGCAGTAATTCTGTATAAAACAGCTCCCGCACTTTGCCTTTGTGCAGGAGTTTCTTGTTATGAAGACCAGGTACTGCTGCCCTCTCTCATCATACAGAATGACTGGTCTTGTCTCCACCCCCTACCTGTAGTTTTCTGCAGGCAGCTTGTAGTGGGTGAAGCTGATGGGGCCCTCCTACAGCTCTTCTCTCTGCACTGGCTATGTACAGCAGGGTAATATCTGGGTCTGTAAATGCACTTACTGCACACAAAGTGGATTTAAATAGTTTGTAATTATTAAGGAATATATTTAGATAAACATTTATATGCACCGAGTTCAGCCTCAATAATGGTGATATGCACATTGTCATGTGCAGTACAGTCACAGTGTCCATACAATTGTGGCAATAAACATTGTTTACATGAAAGAAGCCCGTGGTGTATGTGCCCCTGGGGTTGCAGTCCAGAGGTGCCATAATTCTCACAGGTGGGGACGCTCATCTTGAGTTTTTGGCATGAAGGTCACTGCACCACGTACACACTTTATTCACACCTGCCTCTAGGGCCGGGCCTTTTGGCTAGGACCAGAGACATTTTCTACTCTTGGACGAAGGGCCTGCCATGATATCTCACTATGGCACATGCACTTATCCACTTCCCCTTTTCCCTTTTTTTTAATGTGTGTCACTGTACTTTTTGCACAGCACGTATGCACCTCCCAGTTAGTAAGGTGTAGGGCCTCGGGCCTGTCCTGAAAGTCTTGGAGTGGAGGGCACGTGGCCTTCTGGTCAAGTTCTCCCCCTCCCATGGGGTCTCCCTTTGGGGGAGCCCACCTAGTACTTGGTTGTTCAGTTTCAGCAGGCCTCCCAGAGAACAGGGTCTGCCTGGTTTCGGCCAGGTGGGCCAGTAAGTACTCCAGTCCCTGTCAGGGGCCTTGCGCCCTGGGGGATCAGGGCAAGGGTCATTTATTTTTGGAGGAGGACCATGTGTACACTCTGTGCACTTTTTTGTGTTCTCACTTTTGTGTGCACACTTTTTTTTATTGCACCAGGTGTGAAGTTTTCGAGTGTGTTTCACTACACCACAGGACTTAAAAAGCAAAAAACAAGCTTGCAGCATGGGTGTGAGGGGGGAGACTGCTTGGAGCAGCTTATATGTGGCTGTTTATCAGAGACATACCCCATTGGCTCTGACTGCAGTTCTGTTCATCTGTCCTGTCAATGCAGTCAAAGATTCCATCACAGAGGGCTGGAAGCAAGACACAACGTCGTCCATCACATAAGAATTCATCCCAGGAACAGCTTCCTACCAAAACACAAATGTCCACATTCTGAAAAGTACCTCAAACACATTTAAAAGATTTTAGATGATGTTTAATCCTGCCATGTATCACTGATCACTGGGATAGAGAAAATTAACACCTAGTTCACACGGGGAATACAAAACCGTGTCTGGTAAAGCTGTGTTAACATGCACAAGGATGCACAGATGTTCAGGCAGTCCCATTGCTGTCAACTGGGACACAGCCGCTTCTCCCAATCTTATATCCATGTGCATGCAGGACCACAAACTCACCCAGGCAGTGCAGCTACTGCGTCCCAATTGACAGCAATGGGACTGTCTGTACAGGGATGCACGGAACACCTGCGCATCCCCATACAGGTAAACACGGTCCTCCATGGGGATATGCTTATGTACGTGTAAACAAGGCCTAAAACTCACAATTATGTAAATTATTAAGAATTAGACGGTAATCTTGGACTTGTATCTGGTGTAAAATGACTACAAGAATGAATACTAAAATTTCACCAACAACTTGAGGATCTTTTTCTTCAGATATGGTGTCTTTAGTAATGTTTTTTGGAATTAGCTTTCAGCACACGGCTACTACAAATCCTAAAATTTTGATTATGTTTCTGTTTTATTGTATGTAATTTAAGACTTACCTTTATGACATACAATAAAACATATTTCCAAACTTTGACATTAATTCACCTTGTGTTTTACTCTGGTAAGATGCAGTCTAATAATTTGAATTTATAAATGTATTTAATCATTATGCAGTCAAAATATTGCTCAAAAGCCACCAATCCAATTCAAACTTTAAAGCGGTATTAAACTCCAAAACAAAAAAGTTATACTGTATGTACCTGGTGATTGGGCCAGTAACACACTTCCTGTCTTAAGCTGGCTTTGCACTGGTAGATATTTAAACGAACATTCGTTCAAAAATTCTCTGTACATTCAATGACTTTGCGAATGCTGTTCGAAAGTACCTAAAAATTTAGTTTTAAAGTGGTTCTAAAGGCTCAAGGTTTTTTTCACCTTCATGCCCCTCTTATACTTACTTGAGCCCCATCGCAATCCAGCGATGTGCACAAGAGCCTCTGCTCTCCGGGGACTCTCCCTTCTCATTGGCTGAGACATCAGCGTTAGCCATTGACCAATCACAGCCAGTGAGTCAATGAGAAGAGAGAGGGGGCGCAGCTCTGTGTCTAAGTGGGCACGTAGTGCAGGGGCTCTGCAGCAAGCCTGCTTGCTATGGGGGCACAAGGCATCGAGGGCTGCTCCGTCTGTAGTTAACGGTGTCACTCAAAACATAAAAGCAAAGAGAGCTCCCATAGTGCAGTATGTAAGTAAAATTTATTGAACTCAAAAAGAATTGCACTTAAAAAAAGCGGCTGAAATGAGCGCAATCACAGGCGAGCATGTCAATGTGTCCGAACGGAGGCATCTCCCGAGGCTTCCTTCACACACTATCCGCTAACAAACCATCTCCTCCGAAGAGGAAGCGTGATGACGTCAGAGACGCTGGCTCCTCCCTACGCGTTTCGTCACTAGCGGACGTCATCTGGTAATTGGCTGCTATTTATATCCTATGACTTTGGGTTTTGTAATGTAGACTCTTGGTGCTGGCCTCATGTTTTGGAATTTTTTATTCATTTAAAATTCTTTTTGATTCAGGGGGCGGGGTGAGCCGTAGCTCTGTGTCTAAGTGGTTCAAGTGTAATTTTAGCGCAGCGCTTGGCCAATTGGCCTCTTTTTTCTCCAAAGCTAGACTCCAGCCAACACTTTTTAAGAAGGTGCAACAACAGTTTTCACCTTTTGAGATAAACGTTTTACATAAATGAATAAAATCTGATCATTGCAAGCACCCCTGTCAGTGTAAATGGTTTGTCTCTCAACCCTTCAACTGCCACTTTTGCTGGACAGCTTGGTCTGTTAAAGTGTAAGTTCACCTTTACAGAAAAATCTGTAAGGTGAACTTACGCAGGACCCCCTCCTCAGCCCCCCCAGTCCCACTGACCTGCAGCGCGGTGATCTCCCGATCTGACCCCTGCTATAGCCGCCTCACCGGTCCGAGGCTTAGAAATCCCCCCAGCAATCACGTGTCTTCTTCCCCGATGAGAGGATGGGCTATGTGGGTCCTGATTGGTCGGAGCCGCCCATGTTACCAATTAGAATGCTCCTGACGGGGTACGTTTAGGAGATTAAGCTTCGGGGATTTCTAAGCCCCGAAGCGGTGAGGCGGCTATAGTAGGGCTCATAACGGGAGATCGCCGCGCTGCAGGTAAGCGGGACTGGAGGGGTTGAGGAGGGGGTCCTGTGTAAGTTCACCTAACAGATTTTTCTGTAAAGGTGAACTTACCCGTCAAGAAACTTAATAAAATAACCAACTTTTGTGTTTAATACCGCTTCAAAGGTTCATGTTTTTTAGGGTGGAACATGTAACACTTTCTATTAGCTGAAGCCCCTCCCCACCCGTTACAGTGACAACGAGTGGGGATCTTTTCCCAGCGCCCACTGTCACTATTGGAAAATAACATGGCTGTGCGGGGGGGCTCCGTCCACACGGCCGCGTCATTCATTCATTCAGTTGCCTGTGAATGACTAGAACTACAGACCTACAACTACTTTGCAGCTGACGGCTTGTAGTTCTGAATGGACTGTAAGGTCGTTGATGGGCGGCTTCATAGTTCGTTCACAAGCCTTGAAGCTTGTAAACAGCCAGTCTGTATGCAGGTACGGGCTGAAAGCTTGTCTGCAGGAGTCTGGCATTGCACCCCTGATCCACTGATCACAGGTGCAACGCTTTCAGTCTCCTTAAGGAAAAAATAATAAATGCACTTTTTCCTGCAAAAATATGTGTATTTATTATTGTAGCGCTACCCCGTAGGAGCCGCTGGTGAATAGGATCCCCCACCCTGCACAGCCAGGCACACTGCACTTTCCACAGCACACAAAGTCAGGAAACAGTCTGAGCAGCACTTGATCAGTGTAGTAAAGTCTTCAGGGACAACTATATATACACACCCCTTTTCTCAATTTATATACACACAGTATATACACTCCTCTGCCTCCTGCAAAAAGTTGCTTGCAGATCTCCTTTACCTTCTCCCAGCACAACTCTTGCTCCTGGAACTACAACACCCAGGACCAGCTGGCACTGTAAGGATGGTTTGACAAGAGCACAATCAGACCATAACAACTGCCCTTTACAGGTATGGACAGCGGGCCCCTTTGGTGTAAAAAAGTTCTAGTGCTCAGCTGTCCTACTCCTGTGGCTACAGATCCCAGTACCACCTCTTCAGGCACTACCAGCCCACCTGGCTGCAACTGCCCCTTTCTCCTGCCAATTCCACCACAGTCCTTCTGACTGACTCTGCATTCATCCCAGACTGCTCTCACCCAGTCCTCTCAGGCTGCCTCTCAGTCCTCACAACTGTGTCACTCACCAGCCCACCTGGCTGTCTTCCTTCCTGGAGATTTGCCCGACAGTGTTCTGCTGTCTGTCTCCTTGCTCCCATGCCTCCCCCTGTGTGTCCTGAAGAGGGGTCCCTTCTGCACCCGAGCCCAGGCCTGAGTTCACCCCCCCCCCCCACAACTAGGGGGTTACTCTCAAAGGCCTCTGGCAGCTAACACTCCGTCTCCAGCTTCCACCTGAATGCTACTCCCCAGCTGGGCTGACTCTAAGTATTTGAGGGGGCCTGCACCCTGCCAACCTATCTGTTGGGGATTGGTCAGGGCCCTCATGAATATTCCAGGCTGCTCCATCCTACTTCCCCTCCCATTCTTCTAGAAGTCTCCAGTGAGTTCTAGAAGTAGGGGGGAGGTCTCAGTGATGTTGTCTGTGAGTCACCCAGCTCTCCCTGGATCTCTGCCCAACCCAGGAAAAAACACAAAGGCTTGGCAGCCAAGCCTGAACAAATGTACATACACTAAACAAAAATCTAAACTTTAGCACTATAGCAATGCTAGGGGGTGCTACATTATTTTTTTTTACAAAAGGCGAACTTAGCCTTTAACTGCCTTTTCCTAGGGCTAATTTTAATACAATTCACAGATATTTGTAAAAACTGCTTATAAAGTTAAATAACATACCTTGGTTAGGTTCAATCATTTGGTATTTTGCAAAGAAGCCTACGCCTTCAGTAAGGTAATCAGATACAAACTGGACTTGTAACCAATGTGAGCTAGAAATAAATGTAGTGGGAGTGACAGAGCCACAGTACCTGCAGCAACGGAGAAAGCCACCATGAATCATTTCATTCATCTGAGACATTTAATGAAATGGTACTGTGTGTGAGAGCATACCTGCTTGATGTGTTACCATCTCTGAGCTCCAACCAGTCAAAAAGACAAAATCCATAGGGTTCCACATCTAAGTATTGCACTTTAAAATGGACAAGCCTTCCTTCTCCTGCATCCAGCATCCAGGAGCAGTGAGAGTTGGGAGGGTAATGAAAGGGATAATTCGGAGAGCTTAATATTCCCTCGGAGGCACTCAGGAATCCTCCACACACTATGGAGAAAAGGCAGACAAAATTTTATCAATCATATTCTGGAAAAAAGTAAGCTTGTTAGTAGAGGGGCTTATAAAGTTAGAGTTTAGTCCTTAACAATGTATTCAATGCAAAAGAGGATGCAGCGCTAACCAGGTTTTCAACAATAAGTCTCTGATATAAAAGTCTCCATGATAAAATACATATAATAATCCCAAATAAATGATGGATAGTATAGAGTCCCCACACCAGCTACTATGGAAAAGAAGTACATGCACACTCGTCACCACTGTGAGGGAGGCAAGTGCACAGTGGAGCTGTTGAACTTTCAGCCGGTCATATCCAACCTATTTGTTATATATAGCGTGCTTATGCCTGGCCGTCACGCCTCTGAAGACATTAGAATATGACAAAATGCGTAAGTCAGGACTGGATCTTATGATGTAAGCATGCCACTTGCCGTGGTCATCTTTGAAATGTGTTTGCTGTGCCTATATATTTTTTATCGCATGGGAGTGTATTTCCTTTAATAAATAGTGGCTTTTAGCTTCTTCAACGTACTGCACTATGGTTGTGTCATTTACATCCCTCTGGGGTACTATTAATGCTGTTGATCACATAAATTCATAATTTGGATTTCCTTGGGTGATGACCATTAGACCTACATACCACAGTGACCAGTAGTGATGGATAATGCGATGATCTGGGTGGTTTCATCTTGCCCTAGATTACTGATATGCTGTTGTTGACCACTCTATAATTTGAGGGTCAGTGGGCTGTGGTAAGCAGGTTTGCCTCCCTCACAGTGGTGACCAGTGTGCATATACTTTTTTTGCACAGAAGCTGGTGTGGGGACTATACACTATTCATCATTTATTTGAGATTGTTATATGTATTTTATCATAGAGACTTTTATATCAGAGACTTATTGAAAACCTGATTAGCGCTGCACCCTCTTTTGTATTTTATATGCTGTGTATTGTATGTAATCAACCTACTGGTGCTGGCTGCTAATGAACATTTTTATCCAAGTGCAGATAATTTTTGTAAGTTTATAGTCCTGAACAATGAATTTTAGGTATGGACATTTTTATATACTATATATTTTATACACCACAATTGTGGGATGCCCCTGAAAGCTACAAATTACTGTAGTGGACACAGCTACTCCAGTCATCTCCACTACCTTTCAGGTCCTGTGCTGCTTACTAAACGCAGGAGGATGCTTGCTCGGTGCAGGCATCAGTCGGGGAATATTGCAGGTTGTTAATGAACAACTGCAGGGGGAAGCCACAGGTATGGTGGACCAATGTAAATATGTAAAAATATCCACACCTGAAATTCATCTTTAACCACTTGAGCTCTGGAACATTTTACTCCCTTCATGACCAGGCCATTTTTTGCTATTCACACTGTGCTTATTTAACTGGCAATTGTGCAGTCATACAACACTGTACACAAATGAAATTTATATAATTTTTTCCACACAACTAGAGCTTTCTTTTAGGGATATTTGATCACTACTGGGGTTTTTTTATATTTTATTATATCAATAAAAAAAGACCAGAAATTTTGAAAAATTTTTTTTTTACTTTCTGCTATAAAACTTTCATCCAATAAAAACAAAAAATAAAAAAAAATTAATTTCTTCACGAATTTAGGCCAAAATGTATTCTGCTACATGTCTTTGGTAAAAAAAAAAATCCCAATTTGCGTGAAAGTTATAGCGTCTACAAATGATGGTATATATACTGGGATTTGTATTTATTTATTTTTTTAATTCTAGTAATGGCAGTGATCAGCGACTTATAATGCGGCGGAAAATCTGATAATAACTGACACTGTGGGAACTGACTAACTGCCACTGACATTATTATTATTATTATACAGGATTTATATAGCGCCAACAGTTTACACAGCGCTTTACAATATAAAAAGGGAGACAATACAGTTATAATACAATAAAATACAAGAGGATTAAGAGGGCCCTGCTCGGAAAAGCTTACAATCTAATAGGGTTGGGCAGGTGGTACAAAAGGTTGTAACTGTGGGGAATGAGCTGATGGAAGTGGTAAAAGATTCATTGGAGACGTGATAGGCTTCCCTGAAGAGATGAGTTTTCAGGGATTGCCTGAAGGTAGCAAGAATAGGGGATAGCCGGACAGGTTGAGGTAGTGAGTTCCAGAGGATGGGAGAGGCTCTGGAGAAATCCTGGAGATGAGCATGAGAGGAGGAGACGAGGGAGCTTGAGAGTAGGGGGTCTTGAGAAGAGCGGAGAGGGCGGTTTGGGTGATATTTGGAGACAAGATTGGTGATGTAGTTCGGGGCAGAGTGGTGAATGGCTTTGTATGTTGTGGTTAGTATTTGAATTTAATTCGCTGGGTGATTGGGAGCCAGTGTAGGGATTGGAGGAGAGGGTTGGCAGACACTGAGCGGTTGGTAAGGTGGATAAGTCTGGCGGCAGCTTTCATGATAGACTGAAGACAGGATAGCCTATGGAGAGGCAGGCCAATGAGAAGGGAGTTGCAATAGTCAAGGCGAGAGATAACGAGGGAGTGAATGAGGAGCTTGGTGGTTTCATTTGTTAAAAAGGGTGAATTTTAGAGATGTTACGAAGGTGAATTCTACAAACTTTTGACAATGATTGGATTTGAGGCTTAAAGGACAAGTCAGAGTCTAGGATTACACTTAGTGGTGGCTGGTGCTCAAAATGTTTGGGGGGGTGCAAACAAACTGGAAAATCCTGAAAAAAACCCCCATCAATTGCAGCCTCACTGTGCCCATCAAACGCAGCCACTGTGCTATCAAACGCAGCCACTGTGCCCAAGGGCTGCCACTGTGCCAATCAAACGCTGCCACTGTGCCCATCAAACTTGAATGCTGCCACTGTGCCCCCCTGCCCGCCATCTGCCCGGCACTTACCCTGTCTCAGTGGGGCAGCAGGGGATGGTGGCAGGCAGCGAGCGATGTCCTCGATGTCTTCTTCTCCCGTCCTCTCCTATAATTAGAAGCCTGATAGGCATCCATTCACAGCGCCTGTTGTTTCAGCCAATCAGGTGACAGGTAACAGAGCCGAGCACCTGATTGGCGGAGAGGCGGTTCAGTGTTAGGAAAGCAAAAATGTATTTGCTTTTCTAACACAGCTGGGTGAACTGCGAGTGCCAAGTATGGCGCTCGCTGTTTACCTTTTTTGACGCCTAATAGAGCCTTTGGCTTTAATCAGGTGCTTCAAACCCCCCCGCCGCTGTAATTCAGGCGCCCGGCGCCCGAAAAGGGATCACGGGATCCCTGGACAGGTAAATGTTCATATATTAAAAGTCAGCAGCTACAGTATTTGTAGCCGCTGACTTTAATTTTTTTTTTTTTTAAATACAGGCTGTTACCCCTCTTTAAAGAAGCATCACCATAGTTTTTACATTTTTATGGAATTACTCAGGGGGCTGAGTGCATGGAGTATGTGTTCCTGTTCTGATCCAATCTATACCACATCACACAGAGAGGAGGAGGAAGGGCAGCGACTTACTGGCGGGCATGCAGGGCTCTATTTGAGATACACATAGGCATTGAGTATACAGAATGTACGGGTGATGCTGGTGCTGGGCATGCTCAGGAAAGGGGGGGTCCACATACAAGGATGTACAGACTACTACTGTGCGGGGGTTGGGCAGTGTCACACAGACTTGGGGCTGGGATGTAAACAATGCAGGAGCCTGTACATTGCACATGACACTCTGATTGTGGCTGCAATGCTCTACAGCAGGGATCTGAAATTAGCGGACCTCCAGCTGTTGCAGAACTACAACTCCCATGAGGCATAGCAAGACTCTGACAGCCACAAGCCTGACACCCAGAGGCAGAGGCATGATGGGACACCAGCACTTAAAGTGGAGGTTCCCTTTTTGGGTGGAACTCCGCTTTAAAGTGTAACTAAACCCACATCATAGAAAACTACCAATAAATGGTGTTTTACATGATGTTCATATTCACTCAGTCACTAATAGATTTGGTTTTTGTATTCTGCAAAAAAACCTAGTTCATCCTGCTTTCTCTGCCCCCCCCCCCTCCCCCCCCGTCCATGTCCCCACTGCAGTTGGGGATTTTGCAGAGCAGTGTTGGCAGATATGCTAGGCAGACTGAGGACACGGTCCCCAGACCAAGTCTGTCCCTGGTTTTGTCCTCAGGTTTGGGGCCGGATTGACCTAGACAGGGCATCTCATGCTGGCTGAGAAACACCCTGGTGGCTTGGATGCATATGTCCCCTGCTGGACGATCTCACTGCCGCTCCTGCTGCTGTTCAGTGAAGGAGAGAGGCAGAGCCAAAAATGACTGTGTAGACTGTAGAGGGCTGAGACCGGGAGGTGAGCAGATTGGGGGGGTCTGTTAGTACACAGGTGAGGGCAGTGGGGAAGCAGGGGTCAGAGCTGATGCGGCTGCATAGAGAGATGGAGAGTTTAGCTGTTGTGGGGGAAGAGCTAACAGGTGGCTGCAGAGATAATCTGTGAGAGATGAGTGAGGAGGTGAGCTATGAATGTGGGGGCAGAAGTGTCCTCTGTGTAAAGCAAACCTCTGAACCCTGAACTCTATGGCTAACTTTGTATTATGTAGTCCTGTGCCCAGAGCTCTGTGTATTATGCAGTCCTGTGCCCAGAGCTCTGTGTATTATGCAGTCCTGTGCCCAGAGCTCTGTGTATTATGCAGTCCTGTGCCCAGCGCTCTGTGTATTATGCAGTCCTGTGCCCAGCGCTCTGTGTATTATGCAGTCCTGTGCCCAGCGCTCTGTGTATTATGCAGTCCTGTGCCCAGAGCTCTGTGTATTATGCAGTCTTGCACCCAGCACTCTGTGTATTATGTAGTCCTGTGCCCAGCGCTCTGTGTATTATTAGTATCATTATTATTATACAGGATCTATATAGCGCTGACAGTTTATGCATCGCTTTACAACATTAGGGCAGACAGTACAATTACAATACAATTCAATACAGGGGGGAATCATAATGATACATAATAATCAATTATTATGTAGTCCTGTGCCCAGCACTCTGTGTATTATACTATCCTATGCCCAGTGCTCTGTGTATTATGCAGTCCTATGCCCAGCATTCTGTATATTATGTAGTCCTGTACCCAGTGCTCTGTGTATTATGCAGTCATGTACCCACCACTCTGTGTATTCTGTAGACCTGTGCCCAGTGCTCTGTGTATTATGCAGTCCTTTGTCCAGCACTCTGTGTATTATGTAGTCCTGTGCCCAGCGCTCTGTGTATTATGCAGTCTTGTAACCATCACTCTGTGTACTATGTAGGCCCGTGCCCAGAGCTCTGTGTATTATGCAGTCCTGTGCCCAGCACTCTGTGTATTATGCAGTCTTGTACACAGCACTCTATGTATTATGTAGTCCCGTGCCCAGAGCTCTGTGTATTATGCAGTCCTGTGCCCAGAGCTCTGTGTATTATGCAGTCCTGTGCCCAGCGCTCTGTGTGTTATGCAGTCCTGTGACCAGAGCTCTGTGTATTATGCAGTCCTGTGCCCAGAGCTCTGCGTATTATGCAGTCCTGTGCCCAGAGCTCTGCGTATTATGCAGTCCTGTGCCCAGAGCTCTGTGTATTATGCAGTCCTGTGCCCAGCGCTCTGCGTATTATGCAGTCCTGTGCCCAGAGCTCTGTGTATTATGCAGTCCTGTGCCCAGCACTCTGTGTATTATGCAGTGCTGTGCCCAGCACTCTGTGTATTATGCAGTGCTGTGCCCAGCGCTCTGTGTATTATGCAGTCCTGTGCCCAGAGCTCTGTGTATTATGCAGTCCTGTGCCCAGCACTCTGTGTATTATGCAGTGCTGTGCCCAGAGCTCTGTGTATTATGCAGTCCTGTGCCTAGCACTCTGTGTATTATGCAGTCCTGTGTATTCTGTAGACCTGTGCCCAGTGCTCTGTGTATTATGCAGTCCTTTGTCCAGCACTCTGTGTATTATGTAGTCCTGTGCCCAGCGCTCTGTGTATTATGCAGTCTTGTAACCAGCACTCTGTGTACTATGTAGTCCTGTGCCCAGAGCTCTGTATATTATGCAGTCCTGTACCCAGTCCTCTGTGTATTATGCAGTCTTGTACCCAGCACTCTGTGTATTATGTAGTCCCGTGCCCAGAGCTCTGTGTATTATGCAGTCCTGTGCCCAGCACTCTGTGTATTATGCAGTCTTGTACCCAGCACTCTATGTATTATGTAGTCCCGTGCCCAGAGCTCTGTGTATTATGCAGTCCTTTGCCCAGATCTCTGTGTATTATGCAGTCCTGTGCCCAGAGCTCTGTGTATTATGCAGTCCTGTGCCCAGAGCTCTGTGTATTATGCAGTCCTGTGCCCAGCGCTCTGTGTGTTATGCAGTCCTGTGACCAGAGCTCTGCGTATTATCCAGTCCTGTGCCCAGAGCTCTGTGTATTATGCAGTCCTGTGCCCAGAGCTCTGTGTATTATGCAGTCCTGTGCCCAGCGCTCTGCGTATTATGCAGTCCTGTGCCCAGAGCTCTGTGTATTATGCAGTCCTGTGCCCAGCGCTCTGTGTATTATGCAGTGCTGTGCCCAGAGCTCTGTGTATTATGCAGTCCTGTGCCTAGCACTCTGTGTATTATGCAGTCCTGTGCCATTTGCCAATAAAAAAAAAATGTCCCCAAATTTCATTTTAAAAATCTGGTCACCTTAAGATATGTACAGCCTCAGTTTTCAGTGTATTTCTGTGCTAAGCATTTCCTCCCTATCACATCTGAGCATGCCCATGTGACTATAGAGTTACACATGTGGGTGTATACACAGTGGTAAATGATAGTCCACTCCCTCCCTCCTCCTCCATGCCCACTAACCAGGTAAACACAATGGGAGCGGGATATTACATCTTGATTGATAAAGGCTTTGCCTCCCTCTTATTCCATAGTTGCCAATAGTCCCGAATTTCCCGAGACATTCACGGGATTTAGACCCTTTTCCCGATTTTAGGGTTTCCCTGCAAATGTCCCGGGAAATCCTTTTTTTCACGATTTTTTTTTTTTGGTAGAGGTCCGCGGCCGGCGGAGATAATGTCTCTGCCAGCCGCCATTTTCCAGAAGACCGTTCCTGTCAAAATCCATGCCGCTGCGCTCTGTGTTTGAGCCGAGCTTAGCATGAATGAGCAACGGTGGGTGTCCTGTGATTGGCCGAGCAACCTGCTCGGCCAATCACAGGACACCCACCGCTGCCCATTCATGCTAAGCTCGGCTAAAACACAGAGTGCAGCGGCATGTGCGGGACAGAGGAGGACGTAATTGGAGGAGCGGGTCACATGTGGATGCAGGGCTGGACTGTGTCTGTGAGTAATCGCGCCAGCCCTGCATGCTCCCGGAGTGCCCTATAGTGCTGTGTGTCTCTCATCTGCTCTGTTAGGCGCCCCCCTCTCCTCTCTGTCAGCTGCCCCCCTCTCCTCTCTGTCAGCCGCCCCCCCTCTCCTCTCTGTCAGCCGCCCCCCCCTCTCCTCTCTGTCAGCCACCCCCCCTCTCCTCTCTGTCAGCCGCCCCCCCTCTCCTCTCTGTCAGCCGCCCCCCCTCCAGCCGCTCCCCCTCTCCTCTCTGTCAGCCCCCCCCTCCAGCCGCTACCCCTCTCCTCTCTGTCAGCCGCCCCCCCTCTGCTTATCCCTTAGTCTCTATCGAAAAGCCAGTGGCGTGCAAAACACACCTCAAAAACTTCCACCCGGTGCCAAAAAAAAGTGCCCACACATAGAGAGTGAAACACAAAAAAGTGCAACGGGTGTACAGAGTCCTCCACTAGGGAAGGACCTTACCCTGATCCCCCGGGGCGTTAGGCTCCAGACAGGGACTGAGGTACTCAGACAAAGGGTCCATCTGGCCGAAACCAGGTGGACCCCCACAACTGGAAGGTCTGCCGAAGCAGACCGACCCAAGTACAGTGGGGCTCCCCCGAAGGGAGACCCCTCAAAGGAGAGGGCGAACCAAGCCAAAAGGCCTATGTCCACCCCCTCCCAAGACTTTCAGAGTAGGCCCGAGGACCCACACCCTACTCGCCACACAGTGACAAAACGTGTATACAAAGACAACCAAAAAAAGACAAAAAGGTGACAAACAGGGGTAAAAGAAAGAGTGGGGAAGATAGTGAGATGGGAGAGTGAAAGTGGCCATTGTGCTATACAATGGCCGGCCCTCCGGCCAGGCATAAAAATTTCCCCTGGTCCTGGCCAAAAGGCCCGGCCCAAGAGGCAGGTGCGAAAAACGTGTGTTGTGGTGAAGTGACCATGGTGCCATAAAATCAAGTGCTTTCACACCGTGACTATACGGCACCCCTGAACTGCCACTTCAGGGGCACATTCACCACTGGCTTTTCGAAAAAGCCCTGACCCACAGCCCAGACCACAGCAGCCCCCACCCCAGGCAGAAAGGTATGGAGTTCTGGAAGCTTGGAGAGAGCCCTTGCCATCAGGCTTCACCGTCGTTCCGTCCCTCCTACCTAATTACATTTGGGAAATACTGGCCGCTCCCCCGGTGGGAGCAAGGGGAGCCAGCGTTCTCTCCCAAATAACTGTCCAGAGCTAGAGCTGCCCCAATCCAGGCCAGAAGGCCAGGATCCCAACCCTCCGCCAAGACCGAATGGTTCTCCGTCCCCATCAGAAGGCTTCCCTTTCGGCTACAAACCGCTCCGGGTTACCTTCACTCCAGCAGGTTTTGCATAGCAACCGCAATCCCATCTCTATCTCGCCATAGATCAGGGACAGAAGCAAGCGCCACCTCCTGGAAACTGATAAGAACAGATACTAGATTTGATCTTAGCCAAAGGGCCGAGAAGCAATTAGCAATAATCACGCCTCAGTTGAACCTCATTGGCTATGATACTGCCACTGCACAAAGCTGCGCAATCCCTTAGTGCCAAACGTACACACATATGCGGCCTCAGCATTTCAGGGGTTATACCAGGGTCACCCCGGTACTGGTGTGATCCGGCCCCTTTCCCGGCTAGAGAGAGACTGAATCAAAGCCGGAAACTGCTTCGTTCCAGTCTCTAATGTGTAAAAACGGAAGCGACGTCACAATGTCACTTCCAGTTTACTTGGCTGTCAATGGCGACAAATTTTTAAAAAATGACAGTATTTAGAATCGCCGTTTTTGGTGTTCTGAATACTTTGAAGTGCAAAGGAGGGATTTGGGGTCTTTTAGACCCCCGGTCTCTCCATAAAGAGTACCTGTCACCACCTATTACTGTCACCAGGGATGTTTACATTCCTGGTGACAGCAATAAAAGTGATCAGCATTTTTTTTTTTTAAAACACAATGTAAAAAAATAAAAATAAATGAAATTAACAAAAAACAATTTTGAAAGCGCCCCCGTCCCCGCCCGTATTATGCAGAGTATTGCGGGGTATTATGCAGAGTATTGCGGGGTATTATACAGAGTATTGCGGGGTATTATGCAGAGTATTGCGGGGTATTTATGCAGAGTATTGCGGGGTATAATGCAGAGTATTGCGGGGTATTACGCAGAGTATTGCGGGGTATTACGCAGAGTATTGCGGGGTATTACGCAGAGTATTGCGGGGTATTATGCAGAGTATTGCGGGGTATTATGCAGAGTATTGCGGGGTATTATGCAGAGTATTGCGGGGTATTATGCAGAGTATTGCAGGGTATTATGCAGAGTATTGAGGGGTATTATGCAGAGTATTGCGGGGTATTATGCAGAGTATTGCGGGGTATTATGCAGAGTATTGCAGGGATGGCTGAGCATGGAGGGATGGATGGATGTGACTGCAATTGTCACTGAGCACCACTGTGGGCACTACACATGCAGCCCACAGCGGTGCTGCCATCCGATCCCTCCCCCTCTCCCCTCACACTGCTCCTCACACTGTACCGATCGGTACAGAGAGGGGAGGGAGGAACCGGCGTCATGACATGACGCCGGTCTGTTGACATGTGATCACTCCGTCATTTGACAGAGCGATCACATGGTAAACGGCCGCAATCAGCGGCCGTTTACCGTGATCCGTGATGCGCCGGGTCCTCTGGACCCGGCGGTCACGGAAGTTCTCGGGTGCGCGCCCCAGGGGGCACGCGAGAGCAGTATTCTGGGAGGACGTCCCACGGACGTCCACCCAGAACTAGCCGACCGCGCTGCAGCCGTCTTTCGGCTATGGCCCGGTCGGCAGGTGGTTAATTACTGCTGTTTTTTTATTTTTTACACACAAAAAAAGACCACAAATTTTGAAAAAAAAAAAGTGTTTCTTAGTTTTTGGCAGTAAATTTTGTAAATAAGTAATTTTTCTCCTTCACTGATGTGTGCTGATGAGGCTGCACGGATGGGCACTGATGAGGAGGCACTAATATGCCACACTGATAGGGGGCACTGATGAGCACGGATAGGCGTTACTGATAGGTGGCACTGGTGGGCAGCACCGATAGCCAGCACTGACATAGTTTGTAGACGCTATAACTTTTGCGCAAACCAATCAATATATGCTTATTGGGATTTTTTTACCAAAAATATGTAGCAGAATACATATTGGCCTAAATTGATGAATACATTTGATTTTTTTTCCATTTTTTTTATTGGTTGATATTGATTTATATGTTGTATAGCAGAAAAAATATTGTTTTTTTCTCTTTTTTCAAAATTGTCTTTTTTTTTGTTTATAGCACAAAAAATAAAAACTGCAGAGGTGATCAAATACCACCAAATGAAAGCTCTATTTATGGGGAAAAAAGGACACAAATTTTGTTTGGGTACAGTGTCGCACAACCATGCAATTGTCAGTTAAAGTAACGCAGTGCTGTATTGCATAAATGGTCTGGTCATTAAGGGGGGGTAAATCTTCTGAAAAGCAAGTGGTTAAATAACGCATGTTTAGTATAACTTTGGTGCAATCCTTGCGTCAAGGTAAAAACTCCCCACTACTTATCCTACCACCCCCCAACACTTACCTGACTCCTCTCACTGCTCCAGCCCTGTCCTGATTGCAGCACCACTCTCCTCCTGGTCTCACAGTAGCCAGTGGGAGCAATTGGCTGCTGCTGCCAGTCAAATCTAGTGAGGAGGGAGCAGGGGTGGGGCTGAGCCATGCTGTGTGTGTGTCTATGGATGCACACAGCCCAGCTTGAGTGCATGTCCGCACCGTGCCCCCTCAGCGGGGGGCTTACTATGGGGGCACCCGTGGGAAAGGAGTGGACAGCGCTGGCGGGAGGAGACTTGGGCTGCTCTGTGCGATACTGTTGCACAGAGAAGGTAAGTATATCTTTTTTATTTTGTCAGAATAGGCGACCCATCAGAATGTATAACAAAAGTGACGTTCAGTCTCCGCCATCTTGCTACACCCCGCAATCCTCCATAGTATGGATACACTGAGAAGGGGGAAAGCGGACATCTTGTTACACCCACTGGAGTTTTGCATTTTACACTTATTTTTAACAGTAAACTGAGTTTATATAGTGAAATACAGTACTTAGAACTCCGTCTGACTGGTTAGATGTTGAATTTTAAAAGCAGCGGCAAGCGTGCTGATCTCACAGGTTTGCTAATCTAACAGAAGTTTGCTGTTTTTACAATTTAACATCTAAACATTCATACGGAGTTCTAAGTACTGTATTTACTATATAACCTCAGTTTACTGTTAAAAATAAGTGTAAAGTGCAAAACTCCAGTGGTTGTAACAAGATGTTCGCTTTCCCACTTCTCAGTGTATCCTTACTATGGAGGAGTGCGGGGTGTAGCAAGATGGCGGCGATGAAACGTCACTTCCGTAACACATTCTGACGGGTCGCCTAATCTGATGAAACACCGTACAGAGGAGATTCTGGAATGTCGCTATTTTCACAGACAGATGCAGCAAAGGAGACCACCTGGAAGTATTACACGTGACAAAAAACAAGCACTTCATTTATGTCATCCATCCATGTGCTCCGGAAAGAACAAACACAGAACACAATGCTGTATATATCTGAGCCACACCCCGCCGCTGATCACCATCCTCCTTCGGCCACTATACACCCCGCTATGATATTTTTCCTCTTTATCATTGTGTTCACCGACACGCCCACCATGTTGTAGACCAAAATAAACCACTCCCCCTTCTTCCTAGGTACTACGTATCCAGTGACGACACGACGTATTCAAATTAAGGGAATTCTGTTACCCATAATGCTTTTCACTCAAATAAATGCTTCACAAACCTTGTGTGGAAACAATATAAGGAGCGTATTACTTTTTATGAGTATTCTTTTAGTAAAAGCGAGCAAATAAAGCCTTTAGAGTAGTGACTGATATATGTACGTACTGAGGCGATTTTGTTTTTCTCTCTCCATAAGGTGTATGAAGGGGAAGTACAGGGGGGTTCCTGTCTGTAGCAATCGGAAGGTATGCCTTAAACTAATGAGTAAGGAAAATAACGAACCGGGGTGATGCCTGGTTCCTCACTACTTGTGAGAAGAATTTTTGAACGGGTCAAAGGTCTTCCCGTGGAGGATCTGCTTACTTTGCAGGACCTTCTGGTGCTGAGATCTGCCCGCCCCCTCATATAGTATAATAATAGATCAATGTTGTTCTTCTCTTTTCTGATCTCTGTTACATCTTATATACTTGTCAGTGTGGTGGATCTCGGGGTTCTGCATTTTCAATCTGACATAGGTGTGCGCAGTTCAAAGCCAGTGAGTTTACGGATAGGTACACACAGAGAGCCCGTGTGAATGAACACTTCATTTGTTGTACTATTTTGTCCATTTTTTTATTTGTTGCAATTTTTTCATTTATTTTCTTTTCCCACAATGCTTTTTAACAGGGGTCCGGCGCTAATGGTGATTAGGGTGTGCCCTGGCACATCTGGCACACCCTGTGCGCACGCCCATGCTATCTGATTAGTGTTTACTGTCTGCCCTGACACGTTACATGTCTTTGTTCTCAGGACACCCAGGCCTTTCAATTGGTGGTAAGTTTTCATACACAGACATTTGTTTACTTTCAATTTTTGGGCATGAATACAAAATAAACTAATATAATAAATAAACTATAAACCAGTTGCATTTTTTTGTGATTTTTTTTCCAAATACATTTATGTCACCTACTCATCTACTGCAAACTATCCTCCACAAAGTCTGCTGATATGAGGTCACCTCACTACCACTCTCCTGTCATGTCAATGGGAAAGCTCAAAAACATATCCAATAAAAAAAGTGTAATAATCACATTTCTTCATAAATGTAGGGCATTACGTATTCTTCTGCATGTTTTTGGTAAAAAAAAAAACTCCCAATAAGCGCATATTGATCAGTTTGTGTAAAAGTTATAGTGTCTACAAACTATGGGATATATACTGGATTTGTTTTGTATATACTACTAATGGTGGTGATCAGCAATTTACAACGGGACTATGATAAGGTGACAATCTGACACTAACTGGCACTGAGAGAGAACTAACTGCCACTGACATCACCAGTGACACTAATACAGTGATAATACTATACACTGTCACTGTACTAATGACAATGACTGGGAAGGAATTAACCCCTTGAAGCCAGCACCTTTAAGGGGGTTAGGATGCTGGGAGGCGGAGTGGGGCTTATGATCATGTGACTGTTGTAATAGGCTGTCACAGCAGTCACGTGATTGGAAAGCCCCCGATCGCTACGATTAGCTTTCTGTTATCCACCAGTAACTGTGCTAGGAGCACACTAATTCATGCAAATATGCAGCCGTTTGGCACTAAGGCCCACCCACCGAGAGGCCGCATATTTGCGTGCAGCCAGTGCCAATGGGCTAAATGTGTGCCTAACAATGTGTATTGTGTGCTGATTGTTACTAAAGATCTCTTTGTTTCTTCTCCCTGCGCAAGTGGTTAAAGAATATGTAAACCCAACATTTCATATTACTGGTATCTGTCTGTTGTACCATTTACTTGTATGAGAAAGTCTCCTGTTCTCTTTGTATTGCTTCCTGTGTGTGAAATCCCTGGTGTTCCTACCAATCCCTCTGCTTTCCTATTAAAAACTGACCACACTAAGCAGGAGAGCACACTGTGGTCAGTTCTCTCGATATGCTGGGAACTCAGGGTGCTCTCCTCCAATGATCAGACTTGTCCTGACACCCCCTCTCCCTGCATAGCCTTTCACTGGGAAGATCAGTGTGCCCCCCCAGTTCTTATGCATCTGAGAACTGAGGGATGTGATATAAAAAATGTATCTATACTGTGTAACCTCGGATTGCGAGTAACAAGCGTTCCGCAATACGAGCACTGTATTTTTAAAAATCGTAACTCGCTTGCGAGTGTTGTCTCACAAAATGAGCAGGATTCAGGCCAAAGCGTGTGCAGTACCGCATTTGGCCTGAGGTGGGGGGGTGCCGAAACCGAGCGGCGCCGACTGGTGCCTTTTCGGAAATGCAGGGAAAGGCCCAAGGACAGCTCGGCTGACATCGGCAAACCTCAGGAACGGAGTCTTTCAGAGGTTTGCCAAGGTCAGCTGAGGTGTACTCGGGCCTTTCCTTCCGTTTCCAAGGCTCTCCGCAGCCCCCCCACCTCGTAAATGTATTTTATTGGGATTTTATGTGATAGACCAACACAAAATGGCACATAATTGTGAAGTAGAAGGAGAATGATAAATGGTTTTCCAAATTTTTTACAAATAAATATCTGAAAAGTGTGGCGTGCATTTGTATTCAGCCCCCTTTACTCTGAAAATCTAGTGGAGCCAATTGCCTCCAGAAGACACCTATATAGTACATAGAGTCCATCTGTGTGTAATTTTATCTCGGTATAAATACAACTGTTCTGTTATGCCCTCAGAGGTTTGTTAGAGAACCTTAGTGAACAAACAGCGTTATGAAGGCCAAGGAACACACCAGACAGGTCAGGGATAAAGTTGTGGAGAAGATTAAAGCAGGGTTAGATTATAAAGCATGTCCCAAGCTTTGAACATCTCACAGTTCAATCCATCATCCAAAAATGGAAAGAGTATGGCACAACTGCAAACCTACCAAGACATGTCCATCCGCCTAAACTGACAGGCCGAGCAAGGAGAGCATTAATCAGAGAAGCAGCCAAGAGGCCCATGGTAACTCTGGAGGACCTGCAGAGATCCACAGCTCAGGAGAGAGAATCTGTCCACAGGAAAACTATTAGTCGTGCACTCCACAAATCTGGCCTTTATGGAAGAGTGGCAAGAAGAAAGCTATTGTTGAAAGAAAGTCATAAGAAGTCCTGTTTGCAGTTTGTGAGAAGCCATGTGGGGGACACAGCAAACATGTGGAAGAAGGTGCTCTGGTCAGATGAGACCAAAATTTAACCTTTTGACATAAAAGCAAAACGCTATGTGTGGCGGAAAAATAACACTGCACATCACCCTGAACACACCATCCCCACTGTGAAACATGGTGGTGGCACCATCATATTGTGGGGATGCTTTTCTTCAGCAGGGACAGGGAAACTGGTCAGAGTTGATGGGAAGATGGATGGAGCCAAATACAGGGAAATCTTAGAAGAAAATCTGTTAGAGTCTACAAAAGACTTGAGACTGGGGCAGAGGTTCACCTTCCAGCAGGACAATGACCCTAAATGTACTGCCAGAGCTACAATGGAATGGTTTAGATCAAAGCATATTCATGTGTTAGAATGGCCCAGTCAAAGTCCAGACCTAAATACAATTGAGAATCTGCGGCAAGACTTGAAAACTTCTGTTCACAGGTGCTCTCCAATCCATCCAATCTGACAGAGCTTGAGCTATTTTGCAAAGAAGAATGGGCAAAAATGTCACTCTCTAGATGTGTAAAGCTGGTAGAGATATACCCAATTAGACTTGCAGCTGTAATTGCAGAGAAAGGTGGTTCTACAAAGTATTGACTAAGGGGGGCTGAATACAAATGCACGCCATACTATTCACATATTTATTTATAAAAAAGAAAATGAACTATCTTAACTGCTTAGCGACCGCCCCGCACACATATACTGCGGCAGGGCGGCCTCTCTGTGCCAGATCACGTACCTAGTATCCAAGTCTTCCAAATCTGGAGCACATGCATGCACCGCTGGCGACCCACTCCAGCTGTGATTGGACACAGCGGGAGCCAATCATTGGGTCTGGCGATCATGCGTTTAAGTGCTGGTGATCGCCTGACATGCCACATTTGGCATGTCATTTTTTTTGAGGGAGGGAGCGAGTGCCCTGTTTTTACAGGCACCTAGATCCCACTTCCTCCCCTGGCACCACGGCGCCAGAAGGAAGATCACCTCTCCTCCCTCCCTGCAATCTTCTGGGACACGTCACAGGTCCTAGAAGATTGCCCGGCCATTCACAGCGCGCAGCGCAGCTCATGCATGTGCTGTGCATGCCCGGCCGTGAAGCCACAGCCGGGCGCCACCGTTAGAATGCCGGCGGAGAGGAGGGGACGAGGGGACCGTGGGACAGGTGAGTGTCCGATTAATAAAATTTTAGCTGCTGACTTTTAAATGGGTGGAACGCAGCTTTAATGACTTGGATATGATCTACAAATAGGAGTGGCACAAAATCCCTTCTGAGATGTGTGCAAACCTGGTGACCAACTACAAGAAATGTCTGACCTCTGTGATTGCCAACAAGGGCTTTGCCACAAAGTACTAAGTCATGTTTTGTGAAGGGGTCAAATACTTATTTCACTCAATAAAATGCAAATCAATTTATAACTTTTTTGAAATGCGTTTTTCTGGATATTTTTGTTTTTCTGTCTCTCACTGTTAAAATGAACTTACCATTAAAATTATAGACTGATCATTTCTTTGTCAGTGGGCAAATGTACACAATCAGCAGGGCATCAAAAACTTTTTTCCCTCACTGTATATATATCTATATATATATAGTATATATAGATATATCTATATACACACACACATACAAACACTACATGTTTATATATTGTTTAACTCTTTTTTTCATTTTTTTTTTCTTAAAGCGGAGTTCCACCCAAAAATGGAACTTCTGCTTTAAGTGAAGGTGACCCCCTGACAGGCCACTTTTGGCATGTCATTTTTTTGGAGGGGAGCGGAAACTCTTTTTTTAGAGGGATCCCACTCCCACTTCCTCATGGGGCACCGCGGAGCCGGAATCAAGTTCACCTCTCCCCCCTCCCTCTTGGCAATCATCTGGGACACGTCACAGGTCTCAGATGATTGCCCGGCCAGTCGCAGTGCGCCCACAATGACAATGACGGCGCCGCAGAGAGGAGTGGGGCTTCCTACTCCCGCATCGCTGGACCGTAGGACAGGTGAGTGTCCGATTAATAAAAGTCAGCAGCTACACTTTTTGTAGCTGCTGACTTTTATATGGGTGGAACTCCGCTTTAAGTAATTTTAGCAGCTTTTTGTTTTTAATTTTATTTTGTGGCTGATTTGAGGTCAGCAGCCACTTTTAGCAGCTTTCCCATCTACAGCAAGCTCTTTTTCTTCCCCCCAAAAAGAGGATTTTCATTCATTCTGGGGGTTTATTGGATATTAGTTTTGTTCATGGGGCTTTTTTTGTAAAGCGGAACTTCACTCTCTTAATTAACATTAACTATTTTTAGTTCTTATGCTGCTAGCATTAGTAAATGGATATGAAAGTATATCATATTTGCTTGTTTTCAAAATTTTTTTATATTTCTTCAGTTACTTCCTGGTTTCCATGCCTAGGCAAATGATGTCATACATCCCAGGAGTCTTCAGTAGGGGAGGAGGGTCTTTCTCAGCTAAGCACACACTCTCCTCTTGCATGCCTGATCTAAAGGCAGATGGATTCCAGTAAGTTGATGCTGCATGAATGATCTGCCCTTGCTCAAGATGACCACAGCCTGAAATGCTAGGGGGTGTTTTTCAAAGGGATTTCTCAACAAAGTAAAGCATGGCGACAGGGCTGTCTTTAATATTGATTGAACCCTGGGCAAACATTGCCTTTGGCTCCACCGGACTCAAAATCAGGTCAGACAACAATTGAGATTAGTTGCCAGAGGTTACAGCATATCATTACTGCTCATTGACTCGATGCTAGAGGTTACAGTATACATTACGACTCATTGATTAGTTGCTAGAGGTTACAGCACATCATTCTGCTAACTCATTGGTTGCTAGAGGTTACATGTTTACCGCTCACTGATTGATTGGTTGCTAGAGGTTACTGTGCATAATTACCATTTACTTATTGGTTGCTAGAGGTCGCTGCACATCAATACGGCTCACTGATTGGTTGCTGGAGGTTACAGCACATCATCTCCTGAGCTGTGTACGGAGTGCAGGATTGAGAGGTGAGCTGGGTACAGAGTGCAGGATTGAGGGGTGAGCTGTGTACGGAGTGCAGGATTGAGAGGTGAGCTGGGTACAGAGTGCAGGATTGAGGGGTGAGCTGTGTACGGAGTGCAGGATTGAGGGGTGAGCGGTGTACGGAGTTCAGGATTGAGAGGTGAGCTGGGTACAGAGTGCAGGATTGAGGGGTGAGCTGTGTACGAAGTGCAGGATTGAGGGGTGAGCTGTGTACGGAGTGCAGGATTGAGGGGTGTGCTATGGACAGAGTGCAGGATTTAGGGGTGAGCTGTGTTCAGAGTGCAGGATTGAGAGGTGAGCTGGGTACGGAGTGCAGGATTGAGGGGTGAGCTGTGTACGGAGTGCAGGATTGAGAGGTGAGCTGGGTACAGAGTGCAGGATTGAGGGGTGAGCTGTGTACGGAGTGCAGGATTGAGGGGTGAGCGGTGTACGGAGTGCAGGATTGAGGGGTGAGCTGTGTACGAAGTGCAGGATTGAGGGGTGAGCTGTGTACGGAGTGCAGGATTGAGGGGTGAGCTGTGTACGGAGTGCAGGACTGAGGGGTGAGCGGTGTACAGAGTGCAGGATTGAGAGGTGACCTGGGTACAGAGTGCAGGATTGAGGGGTGAGCTGTGTACGGAGTGCAGGACTGAGGGGTGAGCGGTGTACAGAGTGCAGGATTGAGAGGTGACCTGGGTACAGAGTGCAGGATTGAGGGGTGAGCTGTGTACGGAGTGCCGGATTGAGGGGTGAGCTGTGTACGAAGTGCAGGATTGAGAGGTGAGCTGGGTACAGAGTGCAGGATTGAGGGGTGAGCTGTGTACGGAGTGCAGGATTTAGGGGGGATCTGTGTATGGAGTGCAGGATTTAGGGGTGAGCTGTGTATGGAGTGCAGGATTTAGGGGGGATCTGTGTACGGATTTTCTTGTGTTTTTTTTTTAATACATTTACATAATTTGCACAGATCTGTATATTTACCACAAAATATAATCAGCAAAGTCTGATTTGATAGACTACAAGAAACGTGTGCACCCAAACCACCTCACATTATATCACTCACATTCATCCCCCATCCCCTATAGTATAATGTAAAATAAATAAAAATACAAGAATAGCGTGCACCTAAACCATCTTACGTGATATCACTCACATCAAATTCACTGCACCCCAACATAGTAAAAATAAACTTTAGGCTGACCATACATTATAGATTTATTTTCAGCTATGTAGCCTGGCTGATTGGCTACAAATTGAAAGTGTTTTTTTTTAGGTTTGACCTCTTATAATATGTTTTTTAGAAAATCTAAAGGAAAATTGTACGATAAGATTGTATAATGTATGACCAGATTTAGATATACATTGGTTAACAATACACCTGCGTGCACTTTGTGTCAGTTGTACATTTTGGCCTATTCTTCCTTCTTCCTATTGTCCTGCTGATGGCACAACATTAACAATGCAAATGACATACTGGGGACCATCACGTATTCCACTACAGCTATTCATCTGCAAACATCCTGTAGTAAAAATATTGTGCACATCACATTTTTTTAATTTTAGTTTTTTGGGAAAATATAAAGAAGTAAAAGAGTAATATTTGATACACATAGGTAAAGATAATTTTTATTTACATCTGTTTTTTCTCCCCATAAATTGAATTGAGGTGAAGCACAGGGGGGTCTGGTCAACACTTTCCTGACTGAATGCCTTAAACTAATAAGTAAGGAAAACAACAAACTGGGGTGATGCCGTGGCGCCTCATAGCCAATGAGGTTCAACTGAGGCATGATTATTGCTAATTGCTTCTCGGCCTTTTGGCTAAGATCAAGTGTAGTATCTGTTCTTATCAGTTTCCAGAGGAGGTGCTGTGTCACTCTCGTTGGGGAGGACCGGCAAATCCAATGGTGTCATAGTACCTGGAAAGGCGATACTCAGCAGGGACTACGCCGAGTTGCCCGACAGTATACTGGGGACCGGCCAATGGTTGAGTCTGAGCCGTCTGGAAGGGTGCTCCTGGTAGGGATGGGTGCTGCATTTTGGTCTGGCCGGAGGGTTGGGTCCCTGGCCTTCTGGCCTGGATTGTGGCAGCTCTAGCTACGGACAGTTATTCGGGAGAGAACGCTTACTACCCCTTTGAGGGGGGGGGGGAGTGGCTAGTACTTCCTGAATGTAATTAGGTAGGAGTGATGGGAGCGACGATGGAGCCTGATGGTAAAGGGCTCTCACCAAGCTTCTGGATCTCCACGCCTTTCTGCCTGTGGTGGGGGCTGCTGCGGGTCGGGGTTGAACTTGAAAGCCTATGGAGTAGTGCCCCTGGAGTGACAGGCCAGGGGTGCCATAGAATCACTGTGTGTGGCAGACACTTTGATTTTGGGCACCAAGGTCACTACACCATATAACACGCTTTTTAAGCACCTGCCTCTTGGGCCGGGCCTTTTGGCTAGGACCAGAGGAATTTTTTATTCCTGGCCGGAGGGCCTGGTCATTGTGTTACACAATGGCCACTTCTTTCACTCTCCTCTTCTCTATCCCTTCCCCCACTTTTTATTTATTTTGATTGAAACCCTATGTTTGTCACGTTTTGTCTTACACGTTTTTGCACGTTTGACTAGTAAGGATGCGGGTCCTCGGGCCAGCCCTGAACGTCTTGGGTGGGGGTGGACATGGCCTTTTGGCTTAGTTCGCTCTCTCTCATGGGGTCTCCCTTCGGGGGAGCCTCACCTAGTACTTGGGTGGGTCCTATTTTGGCAGGCCCTCCAGAGAACGGGGTCTGTCTGGTTTCGGCCGGATAGACCATTGTAAGTACCTTTGTCCCCGCAGGAGCCTAACGCCCCGGGGGATCAGGGAATTGGCACGTCTGTGTACCCATGGCACTTTTTTGTGAGCACTCTTTATGTGTGTGCACATTTTTTATGCACCGGGTGAAGTTTTTGGGGTGTGTTTTGCACGCCATAGGCTTTCAAATAAAAAAAAAAAAAAAAAAAAAAATGCCTGGTTTTCTCACTTAGTATGAGATAAATTTTTGAATGGGTACAGGTTTCCCCTTGGAGGATCTGCCTACTTTGTGGAATCTTCAGGTGATGAGATCTACCCATCTCCTAATAGGTTTAATAATAGATAAATATGAAATGTGTCTTTGTATACACGTTTTGTCACTGTGTGGTGAGTAGGGTGTGGGTTCTCGGGCCTACTCTGAAAGTCTTGGGAGGGGGTGGACATAGGCCTTTTGGCTTGGTTCGCCCTCTTCTTTGAGGGGTCTCTCTTCGGGAGAGCTCCACTGTACTTGGGTTGGTCTGCTTCGGCAGTCCTTCCAGTTGTGGGGGTCCGCCTGGTTTCGGCCAGATGGACCCTTTGTCTGAGTATCTCAGTCCCTGTCTGGAGCCTAACGCCCCGGGGGATCAGGGTAAGGTCCTTCCCTAGTGGAGGACTCTGTACACCCATTGCACGTTTTTGTGTTTCACTCTCTATGTGTGGGCACTTTTTTTTGGCACTGGGTGGAAGTTTTTGAGGTGTGTTTTGCACGCCACTGGCTTTTCGATAGAGTGAGAAAAAGAAGGAAAGATGCCTGGTTTTCTCACTTAGTATGAGATGAATTTTTGAATGGGTACAGATTTCCCCTTTGAGAATCCAGTTACTTTGCAGAATCTTCAGATGATGAGATCTGCCCATCTCCTAATGGATTCAATAATAGGAAAATATGAAATATTTAGTTTCTTAAAAGTTTTTTTTTTCTTTCTAAGTCCTATTTTTGGTAATATCTAAGCTCTGTACTTTATGTATTTGAGATATTTATTTTTATACTTTGGGGGCAGACAGACCTTTAATTTAGTGATAAATATAAATACATATATTTTAATTTCTTTGGGGATAAATAGTAACATACTAGAAAAAAAATGCATTTTCCTGTGATTTTTTTTTTCCAATATATTTACATAATTTGTACAGACCCATATATTTACCACTAAAGGCGGATCCCTGTTCTGATGGGACAATACTGAGATCTGCTGTTCGTAGCAATCAGGAATAGAGATCTTTGTGTTGTCCCAGTAAGCCCACCCCCTCTAAAGATAGAACACACCCAGGGAACACAGTTACATACTTACCAACTGTCCTGAATTTCCCGAGACATTCCCGGGATTTAGACCCTTTTCCCGGATTTCGCCATTCCCTGGAAATGTCCCGGGAAATTCTTATTTTCCCGATATTTTTTTTTTCCGACGCCGCCGCTAGAGATCTGTGACTGACGGAGACAATGTCTCCACTGGCCGCCATTTTCCCGAAGACCACAACAAACAATTACTGTTTAGTAATGGCCAGGGGGCTGCCAATAGAATTTGAGCTGTGGCACCGCCCACCTCCTGCCTCGCTGCCGTCTGTCTGTGACCTGATGTGGGAAGGGGCTACTGGCAGCCACCCGGCTATTCTGTCCCATTCTGTTTAGTAATGGCGGCAGAGAAAGTCTCCACTGCTGGGAATGCCTGATGTAAGGAAAGGGGGGGCTCCATGGGGGAATGCCTGGTGTAAGGAAGGACTCTGCTGGCAATGTCTGGTGTAAGGGAGGACTCTGCTGGCAATGTCTGATATAAAGGCGGACTCTGCTGGCAATGTCTGATGTAAAGGCGGACTCTATTGGCAATGTCTGATGTAAGGGGGGACTCCGCTGGCAATGTCTGATGTAAGGGAGGACTCTGCTGGCAATGTCTGATGTAAGGGAGGACTCTGCTGGCAATGTCTGATGTAAAGGAGGACACCGCTGGCAATGTCTGATGTAAGGGGGACTCCGCTGGCAATGCCTGATATAAAGGGGGACTCCGCTGGCAATGTCTGATGTAAGGGGGGACTCCGATGGCAATGTCTGATGTAAGGGAGGACTCTGCTAGCAATGTCTGATGTAAAGGAGGACTCCGTTGGCAATGTCTGATGTAAGGGGGGACTCCGCTGGCAATGCCTGATGTAAGGGGGACTCCGCTGGCAATGCCTGATGTAAGGGGGGACTCCGCTGGCAATGCCTGATGTAAGGGGGGACTCCGCTGGCAATGCCTGATATAAAGGGGGACTCCGCTGGCAATGTCTGATGTAAGGGGGGACTCTGCTGGCAATGCCTGATGTAAGGGGGGACTCCGCTGGCAATGCCTGATGTAAGGGGTGACTCTGCTGGCAATGTCTTCTGTAAGGGGGAATTCTGCTGGCAATGTCTTCTATAAGGCTGACTCTGCTGGCAATGCCTGATGTAAGGGAGGACTCCGCTGGCAATGTCTGATGTAAGGGTGGACTCTGCTGGCAATGCCTGATGTAAGGGGGACTCTGCTGGCAATGCCTGATGTAAGGGGGGACTTCGCTGGCAATGTCTGATGTAAGGGGGGACTCTGCTAGTAATGCCTGATGTAAGGGGGGACTTCGATGGCAATGCCTGATGAAAGAGGAACTCAGATGGCAATGCCTGATGTAAGGGGGACTTCGCTAGGAATGTCTGATGTAAGGGGGGACTCCGCTGGGAATGTCTGATGTAAGGGGGGACTCCGCTGGGAATGCCTGATGTACGGGGGACTCCGCTGGGAATGTCTGATGTAAGGGGGGACTCCGCTGGCAATGCCTGATGTAAAGGAGGACTCCACTGGCAATGTCTGATGTAAGGGGTGACTCTGCTGGCAATGCCTTATGTAAGGGACTCTGCTGGGGACACCTGATGGCATCTGGTGGCAGGCGACGTGGCAGGTGACTCGCTCAGGGCTTCAACTGATTCTGCATTATGGTGAGTTGAATCATTTAATTCTATATTACAATGTAATAATATAAATAATGCACTTCAATCATCCTGACATCATAACAACCATGGTGCCGGGATGATTGAAGCGATAACACCAGGTGTTTGGAGTATCTTTATCTGCTGATTGTTAAACTTTCTGGAATACACATATTTCTATTGTGGTGTAGGATCTGGGCCTGCTGTCCCTCCATCCCTCTTTCTTTCTCTCTTTTTCTTTTTTTCTTTCTTTGTTTGTTTGTTTCTTTCTTTCTTTCTCTCCCTCTTTCTTTCTTTCTTTCTCCATCCTTCATTCATCTCATACCACACCCCTTCCGAGCCACGCCCATTTAGGACACGCCCACTATTCCGATCAAACCACGACGATCTGCCGCCGCCGCGCGCAGAGCGCGCCACGTTTTTTTGTTTTGTATGCCCCACCTACAAACGAATTCCACAGCCCCTAATTATGGCAAGGCTCTGCCTACATGCAAAAAAGAGTCCCAAAATGTTTTTTTGCACTTTATATATTTGAGGTTTTGTAGTCTACCCCAACTTATTATATTTTGCAGGGCAGGCAGGGCTTTAATCTGGTAGTAAATATAGATACATATATTTTAATTTTCCCGGGAATAAATAGTAAAAAAATTAAAAAAAAATAATTTTCTTGTGTTTTTTTTTTTTTTTAGTACATTTACATAATTTGTACAGATCTGTATATTTACCACAAAATATAATCAGCAAAGTATGATTTGATAGACTACAAGAAAAGTGTGCACCCAAACCACCTCACATTATATCACTCTCATTCATCCCCCATCCCCTATAGTATAATTAAAAAAAAATAAAAATACAAGAATAGCGTACACCTAAACCATCTCACATGATATCACTCACATAAAATTCACTGCACCCCAACATAGTAAAAATAAACTTTAGGCTGACCATACATAAAAGATTTATTTTCAGCTATGTAGCCTGGCTGATTGGCTACAAATTGAAAGTGTTTTTAGGTAAATCTAAAGGAATATTGTACAATAAGATTGTATAATGTATGGCCAGATTTAGATCTACATTGGTTAACCTGCCTGTACTTTGTGTCAGTTGTACATTTTGGCCTATTCTTCCTTCTTCCTATTGTCCTGCTGATGGCACAACATTAACAATGCAAATTACATACTGAGGACCATCACGTATTCCACTACAGCTAATCATCTGCAAACATCCTGTAGTAAAAATATTGTACACATCACATTTTTTTTATTTTAGTTTTTTGGGAAAATGTAAAGAAGTAAAAGAGTAATATTTGATACACATAGGTAAAGATAATTTTTATTTACATCTGTTTTTTTCTCCCCATAATTTGGATTGAGGTGAAGCACAGGGGGGTCTGGTCAACACTTTCCTGACCGTATGCCTTAAACTAATGAGTAAGGAAAATAACAAACTGGGGTGATGCCTGGTTTTCTCACTTAGTATGAGATGAATTTTTGAATGGGTACAGGTTTCCCCTTGGAGGCTCTGCCTACTTTGTGGAATCTTCAGGTGATGAGATCTACCCATCTTCTAATAGGTTTAATAATAGATAAATATGAAATGTTTAGTTTCTTTAAAGTTTGTTTTTTCTTTCTAAGTTCTATTTTTGGTAATGTCTAAGCTCAGTACTTTATGTATTTGAGATATTTATTTTTATACTTTTGGGGGGCAGACAGACCTTTAATTGAGTAGTAAATATAAATACATATATTTTAATTTCTTTGGGGATAAATAGTAACATACTAGAAAAAAATGCATTTTCCTGTGATTTTTTTCCAATATATTTACATAATTTATACAGACCCGTATATTTACCACTAAAGGCGGATCCCTGTTCTGATGGGACAATACTGAGATCTGCTGTTCGTAGCAATCAGGAATAGAGATCTTTGGGTTGTCCCAGTAAGCCCACCCCCCCTAAAGTTAGAACACACCCAGGGAACACAGTTACATACTTACCAACTGTCCCGAATTTCCTGGGATTTAGACCCTTTTCCCGGATTTTGCCATTCCCAGGAAATGTCCCGGGAAATTCTTATTTTCCCGATATTTCTTTTTTTTTCTCCGACGCCTCCGCTAGAGGTCCGTGGCGGACGGAGACAATGTCTCCACCGGCCGCCATTTTCCCGAAGACCACAACAAACAATTACAGTTTAGTAATGGACGGGTGGCTGCCAATAGAATTTGAGCTGTGGCACCGCCCACCTCCCGCCCCGCTGCCGTCTGTCTGTGACCTGATGTAGGAAGGGGCTATTGGCAGCCACCCGGCTATTCTGTCCCATTCTGTTTAGTAATGGCGGCGGAGAGAGTCTCCACTGCTGGGAATGCCTGATGTAAGGAAAGGGGGGGGTCCATTGGGAATGCCTGGTGTAAGGGAGGACTCTGCTGGCAATGCCTGGTGTAAGGGAGGACTCCGTTGGCAATGTCTGATGTAAAGGCGGACTCCGCTGGCAATGTCTGATGTAAAGGCGGACTCCGCTGGCAATGTCTGATGTAAAGGCGGACTCCGCTGGCAATGTCTGATGTAAGGGGGGACTCCGCTGGCAATGTCTGATGTAAGGGAGGACTCCGCTGGCAATGTCTGATGTAAGGGAGGACTCTGCTAGCAATGTCTGATGTAAAGGAGGACTCCGCTGGTAATGTCTGATGTAAGGGGGGACTCCGCTGGTAATGTCTGATGTAAGGGGGGACTCCGCTGGCAATGCCTGATGTAAAGGGGGACTCCGCTGGCAATGCCTGATGTAAGGGAGGACTCTGCTAGCAATGTCTGATGTAAAGGAGGACTCCGCTGGCAATGTCTGATGTAAGGGAGGACTCCGCTGGCAATGTCTGATGTAAGGGAGGACTCTGCTAGCAATGTCTGATGTAAAGGAGGACTCCGCTGGCAATGTCTGATGTAAGACTGGACTCCACTGGGAATGCCTGATGTAAGGGGGGACTCTGCTGGCAATGCCTGATGTAAGGGGGGACTCCGATGGCAATGCCTGATGTAAGGAGGTTCTCCGCTGGCAATGCCTGATGTAAGGGGGACTTCGATGGCAATGCCTGATGTAAGGGGGGTCTCCGATGGCAATGCCTGATGTAAGGGGGACTCCGCTGGCAATGCCTGATGTAAGGGGTGACTCTGCTGGCAATGTCTTCTGTAAGGGGGAACTCTGCTGGCAATGCCTTCTCTAAGGGGGACTCCGCTGGCAATGCCTGATGTAAGGGGGGACTCTGCTGGCAATGCCTGATGTAAGGGTGACTCCGCTGGGAATATCTGATGTAAGGGGGGACTCTGCCGGGAATGTCTGATGTAAGGGGGGACTTCATTGGGAATGTCTGATGTAAGGGGGGACTCTGCTGGCAATGCCTGATGTAAGGGACTCTGCTGGGGACACCTGATGGCATCTGGTGGCAGGCGACGTGGCAGGTGATTTGCTCAGGGCTTCCACTGATTCTGCATTATGGTGAGTTGAATCATTTCATTCTATATTACAATGTAATAATATAAATAATGCACTTCAATCATCCTGACATCATAACAACCATGGTGCCGGGATGATTGAAGCGCTAACACCAGGTGTTTGGAGTATCTTTATCTGCTGATTGTTAAACTTTCTGGAATACACATATTTCTATTGTGGTATAGGATCTGGGCCTGCTGTCCCTCCATCCCTCTTTCTTTCTCTTTTTTTCTTTTTTTTTTTCTTTTTCTTTCTTTGTTTCTTTCTTTGTTTCTTTCTTTATTTGTTTGTTTGTTTCTTTTTTTTTCTTTCTTTCTTTCTCTCTCTCTTTCTTTCTCTCCCTCTTTCTTTCTTTCTTCGTCCCTCATTCATATAATACCACACCCCTTCCGAGCCACGCCCATTTAGGACACGCCCACTATTCTGATCAAATCACGCCGATATTCCGCCGCGGCGCGCAGAGCGCGCCACATTTTTCTGTTTCGTATGCCCCGCCTACAAACGAATTCCATGGCCCCTAATTATAGCAAGGCTCTGCCTACATGCAAAAAAGAGTCCCGAATTTTTTTTTTTTGCACTTTATATATTTGAGGTTTTGTAGTCTACCCCAACTTATTATACTTTGTAGGGCAGGCAGGGCTTTAATCTGGTGGTAAACATAGATACATATATTTTAATTTTCCTGGGAATAAATAGTAAAAAATTTGAAAAAAAAATAATTTTCTTGTGTTTTTTTTTTTTAGTACATTTACATAATTTGCACAGATCTGTATATTTACCACAAAATCTAATCAGCAAAGTATGATTTGATAGACTACAAGAAAAGTGTGCACCCAGACCACCTCACATTATATCACTCACATTCATCCCCCATCCCCTATAGTATATTTAAAAAAAAATAAAAAAACAAGAATAGCGTGCACCTAAACCATCTCACATGATATCACTCACATAAAATTCACTGCACCCCAACATAGTAAAAATGAACTTTAGGCTGACCATACATTATAGATTTATTTTCAGCTATGTAGCCTGGCTGATTGGCTACAAATTGAAAGAGTTTTTTTACGTTTGACCTCATATTATATGTTTTTTGGTAAATCTAAAGGAAAATTGTACGATAAGATTGTATACTGTATGACCAGATTTAGATATACATTGGTTAACAATACACCTGCGTGCACTTTGTGTCAGTTGTACATTTTGGCCTATTCTTCCTTCTTCCTATTGTCCTGCTGATGGCACAACATTAACAATGCAAATGACATACTGGGGACCATCACATATTCCACTACAGCTAATCATCTGCAAACATCCTGTAGTAAAAATATTGTGCACATCACATTTTTTTTATTTTAGTTTATTGGGAAAATATAAAGAAGTAAAAGAGTAATATTTGATACACATAGGTAAAGATAATTTTTATTTACATCTGTTTTTTCTCCCCATAACTTGGATTGAGGTGAAGCACAGGGGGGTCTGGTCAACACTTTCCTGACTGAATGCCTTAAACTAATAAGTAAGGAAAGCAACAAACTGGGGTGATGCCGTGGCGCCTCATAGCCAATGAGGTTCAACTGAGGCGTGATTATTGCTAATTGCTTCTCGGCCTTTTGGCGAAGATCAAGTGTAGTATCTGTTCTTATCAGTTTCCAGGAGGTGGCGCTTGCTTCTGTCCCTGATCTATGGCGAGATAGAGATGGGATTGCGGTTGCTATGCAAAACCTGCTGGAGTGAAGGTAACCCGGAGCGGTTTGTAGCCGAAAGGGAAGCCTTCTGATGGGGACGGAGAACCATTCGGTCTTGGCGGAGGGTCGGGATCCTGGCCTTCTGGCCTGGATTGGGGCAGCTCTAGCTCTGGACAGTTATTTGGGAGAGAACGCTGGCTCCCCTTGCTCCCACCGGGGGAGCGGCCAGTATTTCCCAAATGTAATTAGGTAGGAGGGACGGAACGACGGTGAAGCCTGATGGCAAGGGCTCTCTCCAAGCTTCCAGAACTCCATACCTTTCTGCCTGGGGTGGGGGCTGCTGTGGTCTGGGCTGTGGGTCAGGGCTTTTTCGAAAAGCCAGTGGTGAATGTGCCCCTGAAGTGGCAGTTCAGGGGTGCCGTATAGTCACGGTGTGAAAGCACTTGATTTTATGGCACCATGGTCACTTCACCACAACACATGTTTTTCGCACCTGCCTCTTGGGCCGGGCCTTTTGGCCAGGACCAGGGGAAATTTTTATGCCTGGCCGGAGGGCCGGCCATTGTATAGCACAATGACCACTTTCACTCTCCCATCTCACTATCTTCCCCACTCTTTCTTTTACCCCTGTTTGTCACCTTTTTGTCTTTTTTTGGTTGTCTTTGTATACACGTTTTGTCACTGTGTGGCGAGTAGGGTGTGGGTCCTCGGGCCTACTCTGAAAGTCTTGGGAGGGGGTGGACATAGGCCTTTTGGCTTGGTTCGCCCTCTCCTTTGAGGGGTCTCCCTTCGGGGGAGCCCCACTGTACTTGGGTCGGTCTGCTTCGGCAGACCTTCCAGTTGTGGGGGTCCACCTGGTTTCGGCCAGATGGACCCTTTGTCTGAGTACCTCAGTCCCTGTCTGGAGCCTAACGCCCCGGGGGATCAGGGTAAGGTCCTTCCCTAGTGGAGGACTCTGTACACCCGTTGCACTTTTTTGTGTTTCACTCTCTATGTGTGGGCACTTTTTTTTGGCACCGGGTGGAAGTTTTTGAGGTGTGTTTTGCACGCCACTGGCTTTTCAAAAAAAGAAAAAAAAAAAGGAACGATGTCGGTTTGCACTTCATTCAGAAGCAGTTGATTGAAGACTTTTTTGGGATGCCGAAAGAAGCTATTTTTTGCATGCAGTGTTTTCCTACCACTGGAATGTATGACGTTACATTCTGGAAAAAGGAAGATCTGCAGACAGTTTTGCTACGGAAGAGCGAGAAAGAAGGCGACGAGATGCTGGAGGGGATCGTGTTCCTGTCGAGTGAGACGAAAGTGCGGGTCCCCATCACTGTGCATATGTACAATCCTTTTGTACAGGATGGGGAAATCGCTGCCTTTTTGTTCCGGTACTGCGAGTCAGTTTCAGCAGGCGTGAAGCTGACGAATGTGCTAGGTACCTTCAACGGGCAGCGTAAATTTTGGGTAACCTTTAGGGCGGATCCAGAGGGCATCGGTGGCATCAGGCACCCCCCTCAGTCCTTTTCCATTGGGAGGAATCGTGGCTACCTGTGGTACCCTGGTCAGCCCCTCTTTTGCAGGCAGTGTTTTGCTTTCGGGCACACCAAAGACCAGTGCGAGGCCGGGTTGACATGCCGCAATTGCTTCAAGCAGGGTCACGGAGCCGGTCAGTGTCCGGAGAAGAAGAGCTGCCACATCTGCGGTAGTAGGACGCACCTTGCGAGACAGTGCCCGAAGGTTAACAGGTCTGAGCCCACTCCAGAAGCTGTGGCGGTTAAAGCTGTGGAGGCGGGGGGCAAGCAGGTGTTGTCCTACGCGGATGTGGCTAGACTGGGATCCATTCCTACCACCGTGGTGAACTCTGAGCAGACCATAGTGCTACCCGAGGAAGTGGTGGTGCGGGCTGATGTCTGCCTGCCTATGGAGGGTGAGCCAGGTCCCTCCCCTGTTGACGCCGTAAGGGAGGAGGGGGCCTCTCCTGCACCTGAGGAGAGTGTCCCTGGGCACCTCCTGGCCAAGGGGGAGTCGGAGGGGAGCGGTGAGGAATCGGAGGACTCAGAGGAGGAGGAGGAGATGGAGGTGGGACAGCTGTCCCTGAAAAGAAAGATAGCTGAGTCCTCCCAGGTCATAGGCTCCTTCCCGGACTCTCCGGGCCCTGAAGCATCGGATGTGGTGATCGACTCGGACTCCTCGCAGGCACCATCCTATGTAAGCACTGGTCAGGTGTCCGAGCTGCAGGAGGTGATAGGGTACTGCAGGTTGCCAAAGGGGAAGGCAAAGAAAAAATCTGGCGGGGTGAGCCTTGGGACAGGGGTGGGACCGAGGACTAGGGCCAGGGATAAAGGTGGGAAAAAGAAAAAGTCGTGACAGGAACATGATCCCTTCCTAATCTTCTATGGCCTTACGGGTATCTTCCCTCAATTGCAGAAGCATTGGGATGGCATCTAGACGGGCAGCAATTTTTAAAATCTTGTCTGGCTATGCTAATGATGTTTTTTGCTTACAGGACTGCAACATGAGGGAGGAACCACATACTGCAAGATGGACCCAGGGGGATGCAGTATGGTCATTGGGTCGGAATAGGAATAGTGGTGTGGGGATTCTTATTAAAAATAAAAAAATTAAGATTTTAAGGAAGGTGGAGGTGGAGGTGGGACGATGTTTGTTTGTTATTTTGGAGTATGGGGGTGTTTGTTTTAAATTATTTTGTGTATATGCACCGGTTGATAAAAAGGGGAGGTTGGAATTGTTTGAAAAAATGAAGTTTTTTTGGGGGGGGAGGGATCCTATTATTGTGTTGGGGGATTTTAATTGTATTTTGCGTAATGGGGATAGATGTGGGGAGGGAGGTGGTGGTGGGGATGTTGATAAGTCTGGGAAAGAGTTGGGTGAGATTTTGCGGTTGTTTGGGTTAAGGGATGTGGGTGAAGGTGGTGGTTTTTCTTATTTTAGCGATAAGGGTAATGTGAAATCAAGAATTGATTTTTGTTTTATTTCCAAAAATTTGCAGCCGGAATCCTTTATGATTCAGCGGGAGCCTTTCTCGGACCATGGTCGGATCGAGTGTGTTGTGAGTATGGAATCGGAGGTAACGTATGGTAAAGGTGTGTGGAAGTTGAATGTGGAGTTATTGGAAGACGAGGGTGTGAAAAGAGAGTATGGTGAGTTTTTTGGGAAACTTAAAAAAAGGAGGAATGATTTTTTAAGTGTTATCAAGTGGTGGGAGTGGGTGAAAGGTCAGACTAAGAGGTTTTTTGTAAGAAAGGGTTGTGAGATTGCGAAAAAGGAACGTGAGGCGTATGAATTGTGGCTGAAAAGATTGGAATATTTGGAAGAACTAAGGGAATGGGGAGAGAATGTGGGGTGTGAATTAGTGGAAGCAAGGGGAAAATTGAGAGTCTTTATGGAGCGGAGGGGGAGAGAGATTATATCGCAAGCAAGGATGGTGGTGAAAGAGAAGGATGAGAAGTATACGCGGTTTTTCTTTAAAAAGGTGTATGGTGGGAAGACGGATTTGTCAAGTGTGTTGGATGAGAATGGACAGGTGGTAAGTGGGAAAAAGAGGTTGGGAGATGAAATCTGGAAATTTTATTCCGATTTGTATATGGAAAAGAAGAGGGATGAGAGGGTTGAGAAGGAAGTGTTGGAGCAGGTGGAGATGTGTCTGGATATGGAGGATAAGAGTATGTTAGGGGAGAAAGTGAGTAAAGGTGAAGTTGATGAATGTCTGGGGAGTATGAAAAAAGGTAAGACGCCTGGGAGTGATGGTTTGCCAGTTGAGTTTTATTGTGCGTTTTGGGAAGTGATTGGTGACTGTGTGTATGAGATGGTGATGAAAGTTTTGGAGGAGGGGAGGATGCCTGAATCTATGTCAAAAAGTGTGATTGTTTTGCTGTATAAAAAAGGTGACAAGCAAGAGTTGAAAAATTGGAGGCCTATATCATTGTTGAATGTAGATTATAAGGTGGTGGCGAAGGTATTAGCAAATAGGTTGCGTGCAGTGGTGGAAAAATTGGTGGGGGAGGAGCAAGCGTGTGCGGTGCCTGGGAGGTCTATTGCAGAAAGTTTGGTGAGCTTGAGGGATGTGTTATGGTTCTGTAAGGAGAGGAAGCAGGAAGTGGCGGTGTTGGCTGTGGATTTTGAAAAGGCGTATGATAGAGTGTCGCATGATTTTATGTTTAAAGTATTAAGGAGAATGGGGTTACCTGAGGTGTTGATTGGGTGGATTAAGTGTTTGTACAGAGGTATGGTAAGTAAGGTGTTGGTGAATGGATGGATGACGAATGATATAAGCATTAGGTCGGGTGTGAGGCAGGGTTGCCCGTTATCACCCGTGTTGTTTATTTGTGTGATTGAACCTTTGTTGAGGATGTTGATGAAAGATAAGTGTGTGAGAGGGGTGGAAATACCAGGGAGTGGTGGTAGGGTTTTGAAAGTAATAGGATATATGGATGATGTTACAGTGATTTGTAGAGATATGGCAGGACTGAAAAGAGTGAAATTGTTGATTGAGATTTTTTGTATGGCAAGTGGTTTCAGTGTGAATATAGGGAAAAGTGAGTGTAAATTGTTTGGTGTATGGAGGGGGATTGAACAGTGTGGTTGGAAGTTTTGTGAGGGAGGAGTGAGGATTTTAGGTGTCAAGTTTGATTCTGATTTGTATGGGAGAGAGAGTTGGCAGGATGCTTTGGTGAAAGTTAAAAAGAAAATTGACTTTTGGTCTTTAAGGACTTTATCGTTGGAAGGGAAGGTGTTGATTGTGAAGGCTGTTGTGATTCCGATTCTGTTATTTTTATACTACGTGTTTCCGGCTCCAGGTAGAGTGATGAAACAAATTGTGAGAGTGTGTTTTTCCTTTTTTTGGTCGTCTAAGATGGAGAAGTTGAAAAGAGAGAAAGTGATGAAAGGAGTAATGAATGGCGGGAAAGGTATGGTGAGTATTGAGAAATTTCTGGTGGTGAAGTATGTAAGTATGTGTGTGAGATTAAGTGAGAAAGAGAATGTTGCAGGGTGTATGGTAAAATATGCATGTGGGAGTGTGTTACGGAAATATAAGTTGTGTGAAGTTGATTTGAGGAAACCTGTATGTTTTATTGCACCTTGGTTTTATGTGAGGATTGAAAGGTGTATGAGGAGGTATGGGTTGCAGGATGTGACACGAGATAAATGGTGTGAGAGTAAAAAGGTTATGCAGATACTGAATGAAAGGGAAGAGATGGAAGGAATAGGTGGTTTAAGAGTAGCCGAATGTAAGAAAGTCTGGAGGAATGTGTGCTGTAAGGGAGTGGATAATAGACAGAAGGATATTGCATGGATGGGGGTGCATGGGTGTTTGCCTACAAGAGAGTTTCAGAGAAGGAGAAGGTTTGTGGACAGTGAGGTGTGTCCAAGGCTGGGGTGTGGGGGGATTGAAAGGGTGGTACATGTGTTCTGGGAATGTCGCTATGCGAAGAAAATATGGAAAAGGATGGAAAAGATGATTGAGGGGTTGACTGGTGTGAATAGGGTAACGTATGAGATGGTATTATATGGTTTGTGTGATCTGGGGAAGAATGAGGAGAGGCTGTTATGGATTGTTGTGAGTTGTATTAAAGAGTGTTTGTGGGATGTTCGGAATATTTTGATTTTCAAGCAGGAAGTAGTTAAAGTGAAAGAATGCGTGGCCATGGTCCGAGGAAAGATTTATAATTACGCATATTATGATTATAAAAAGTTAGGGGAGAAGGATGCAAGGAAATTATGGAAATTGGAGGAGTGGAAACAATGGTGTATATAATGTAAATATGTGAATTATGTTATTGATGTTTTGAACGATTAACCTTTTATTTTTTGTTTTTCAGGGTGAGCACAGATGGTGATAAAGGGACAGTGTGGAGAAAGAATTTAGGAGTGTTTTTTGTTTGTGTAGGGATAGGGTGGAGGGATAGTATATAATAGGGATAGTTTGTCATTTTTCGCTATGAGGGATGGGAGTGGGTTGTTTTGTTATTATTCTTGTTATCTTTATTGTTATTTTGGAATTTTCATGATATTTTTATTGTTGATGTGAGATGTCTATTTTCTTTACTGTTGTTATGTATAATTTTGGTTTTTGTGGGTGGGTTTGGGAGGGAAGTGGGTGGGTTTTGGGAGGGAGGTGGGAGGGTTATGTAAATATTGTAAATACTTGTCTGATAATGTACCTCAATGTTTATTTTATTTTTGATTTATGTTATCATTGTATTTTACTTGTGAAATTTTAAATAAAAGAATTAAAAAAAAAAATCTGTTCTTATCAGTTTCCGGGAGGTGGCGCTTGCTTCCGTCCCTGATCTATGGCGAAATAGAGACGGGATTGCGGTTGCTATGCAAAGCCTGCTGGAGTGAAGGTGACCTGGAGCGGTTTGTAGCCGAAAGGGAAGCCTTCTGATAGGGATGGAGAACCATGGGGTCTGAACCGGAGGGTCAGGACCCTGGCCTTCTGGCCTGGATTGGGGAGGATCTTGCTCCGGACAGTTATTCGGGAGAGAATGCATACTTCCCTCTTACAGGGGGAGGGGAGTGGTTAGTACTTCCTGAATGTAATTAGGAGGGAGTGATGGGAGCGACGGCAGTGCCTTGTAAAGGACTCTTTCCGGCTTCCTGATCTCCATATCCTTTCTGCCTGTGGTGGGGTCTGTTGTGGTCTGGGCTGGGGGGGGGTGTCAGGGCTTTTTCGAAAAGCCAGTGGTGAATGTGCTCCTGAAGTGGCAGTTCAGGGGTGCTGTATAGTCACGGTGTGTAAGCACTTGATTTTATGGCACCATGGTCACTTCACCACAACACACGTTTTTCGCACCTGCCTCTTGGGCCGGGCCTTTTGGCCAGGACCAGGGGAAATTTTTATGTCTGGCCGGAGGGCCGGCCATTGTTTAGCACAATGGCCACTTTCACTCTCCCATCTCACTATCTTCCCCACTATTTCTTTTACCCCTGTTTGTCACTTTTTTGTCTTTTTTTGGTTGTCTTTGTATACACGTTTTGTCACTGTGTGGTGAGTAGGGTGTGGGTCCTCGGGCCTACTCTGAAAGTCTTGGGAGGGGGTGGACATAGGCCTTTTGGCTTGGTTCGCCCTCTCCTTTGAGGGGTCTCTCTTCGGGAGAGCTCCACTGTACTTGGGTTGGTCTGCTTCGGCAGTCCTTCCAGTTGTGGGGGTCCGCCTGGTTTCGGCCAGATGGACCCTTTGTCTGAGTACCTCAGTCCCTGTCTGGAGCCTAACGCCCCGGGGGATCAGGGTAAGGTCCTTCCCTAGTGGAGGACTCTGTACACCCGTTGCACATTTTTGTGTTTCACTCTCTATGTGTGGGCACTTTTTTTTGGCACTGGGTGGAAGTTTTTGAGGTGTGTTTTGCACGCCACTGGCTTTTCGATAGAGTGAAAAAAAAAAAAAAAAAAAAAAGATGCCTGGTTTTCTCACTTAGTATGAGATGAATTTTTGAATGGGTACAGGTTTTCCCTTGGATAATCCAGTTACTTTGCAGAATTTTCAGATGATGAGATCTGCCCAACTCATAATAGAAAAATATGAAATGTTTAGTTTCTTAAAAGTTTGTTTTTTCTTTCTAAGTCTTATTTTTGGTAATATCTAAGCTCTGTACTTTATGTATTTGAGATATTTATTTTTATACTTTGGGGGGCAGACAGACCTTTAATTTAGTAGTAAATATAAATACATATATTTTAATTTCTTTGGGGATAAATAGTAATGCATTTTCCTGTGATTTTTTTCCAATATATTTACATAATTTATACAGACCCGTATATTTACCACTAAAGGCGGATCCCTGTTCTGATGGGACAATACTGAGATCTGCTGTTCGTAGCAATCAGGAATAGAGATCTTTGGGTTGTCCCAGTAAGCCCACCCCCCCTAAAGTTAGAACACACCCAGGGAACACAGTTACATACTTACCAACTGTCCCGAATTTCCCGGGACATTCCCGGGATTTAGACCCTTTTCCCGGATTTTGCCATTCCCAGGAAATGTCCCGGGAAATTCTTATTTTCCCGATATTTCTTTTTTTTTTCTCCTACGCCTCCGCTAGAGGTCCGTGGCGGACGGAGACAATGTCTCCACCGGCCGCCATTTTCCCAAAGACCACAACAAACAATTACAGTTTAGTAATGGACGGGTGGCTGCCAATAGAATTTGAGCTGTGGCACCGCCCACCTCCCGCCCCGCTGCCGTCTGTCTGTGACCTGATGTAGGAAGGGGCTATTGGCAGCCACCCGGCTATTCTGTCCCATTCTGTTTAGTAATGGTGGTGGAGAGAGTCTCCACTGCTGGGAATGCCTGATGTAAGGAAAGGGTGGGGGCTCCATTGGGAATGCCTGGTGTAAGGGAGGACTCTGCTGGCAATGCCTGGTGTAAGGGAGGACTCTGCTGGCAATGTCTGATGTAAAGGCGGACTCTGCTGGCAATGTCTGATGTAAAGGCGGACTCTGCTGGCAATGTCTGATGTAAAGGCGGACTCTGCTGGCAATGTCTGATGTAAAGGCGGACTCTGCTGGCAATGTCTGATGTAAGGGGGGACTCCGCTGGCAATGTCTGATGTAAGGGAGGACTCCGCTGGCAATGTCTGATGTAAGGGAGGACTCCGCTAGCAATGTCTGATGTAAAGGAGGACTCCGCTGGTAATGTCTGATGTAAGGGGGGACTCCGCTGGCAATGCCTGATGTAAAGGGGGACTCCGCTGGCAATGCCTGATGTAAGGGAGGACTCTGCTGGCAATGTCTGATGTAAAGGAGGACTCCGCTGGCAATGTCTGATGTAAGGGAGGACTCCGCTGGCAATGTCTGATGTAAGGGAGGACTCTGCTAGCAATGTCTGATGTAAAAGAGGACTCCGCTGGCAATGTCTGATGTAAGGGGGGACTCCGCTGGCAATGTCTGATGTAAGACTGGACTCCGCTGGGAATGCCTGATGTAAGGGGGGACTCTGCTGGCAATGCCTGATGTAAGGGGGGACTCCGATGGCAATGCCTGATGTAAGGAGGTTCTCCGCTGGCAATGCCTGATGTAAGGGGGACTTCAATGGCAATGCCTGATGTAAGGGGGTCTCCGATGGCAATGCCTGATGTAAGGGGGGACTCCGCTGGCAAAGCCTGATGTAAGGGGTGACTCTGCTGGCAATGTCTTCTGTAAGGGGGAACTCTGCTGGCAATGTCTTCTGTAAGGGGGACTCCGCTGGCAATGCCTGATGTAAGGGGGACTCCGCTGGCAATGCCTGATGTAAGGGGGAACTCTGCTGGCAATGCCTTCTGTAAGGGGGACTCCGCTGGCAATGCCTGATGTAAGGGGGGGACTCCGCTGGCAATGCCTGATGTAAGGGGGGACTCTGCTGGCAATGCCTGATGTAAGGGTGACTCCGCTGGGAATATCTGATGTAAGGGGGGACTCTGCCGGGAATGTCTGATGTAAGGGGGGACTCTGCTGGCAATGCCTGATGTAAAGGACTCTGCTGGGGACACCTGATGGCATCTGGTGGCAGGCGACGTGGCAGGTGATTTGCTCAGGGCTTCCACTGATTCTGCATTATGGTGAGTTGAATCATTTCATTCTATATTACAATGTAATAATATAAATAATGCACTTCAATCATCCTGACATCATAACAACCATGGTGCCGGGATGATTGAAGCTCTAACACCAGGTGTTTGGAGTATCTTTATCTGCTGATTGTTAAACTTTCTGGAATACACATATTTCTATTGTGGTATAGGATCTGGGCCTGCTGTCCCTCCATCCCTCTTTCTTTCTCTTTTTTTTTTTCTTTTTTTCTTTTTTTCTTTCTTTTTCTTTCTTTGTTTCTTTCTTTGTTTCTTTCTTTATTTGTTTGTTTGTTTCTTTTTTTTCTTTCTTTCTTTCTTTCTCTCCCTCTTTCTTTCTTTCTTCATCCCTCATTCATATAATACCACACCCCTTCCGAGACACACCCACTATTCCGATCAAATAAAGCTGATATTCCGCCGCGGCGCGCAGAGCGCGCCACATTTTTCTGTTTTGTATGCCCCGCCTACAAACGAATTCCATGGCCTCTAATTATAGCAAGGCTCTGCCTACACGCAAAAAAGAGTCCCAAATTTTTTTTTTTTTGCACTTTATATATTTGAGGTTTTGTAGTCTACCCCAACTTATTATACTTTGTAGGGCAGGCAGGGCTTTAATCTGGTGGTAAACATAGATACATATATTTTAATTTTCCTGGGAATAAATAGTAAAAAATTTGAAAAAAAAATTATTTTCTTGTGTTTTTTTTTTTTAGTACATTTACATAATTTGCACAGATCTGTATATTTACCACAAAATCTAATCAGCAAAGTATGATTTGATAGACTACAAGAAAAGTGTGCACCCAAACCACCTCACATTATATCACTCACATTCATCCCCCATCCCCTATAGTATATTTGAAAAAAAATAAAAAAACAAGAATAGCGTGCACCTAAACCATCTCACATGATATCACTCACATAAAATTCACTGCACCCCAACATAGTAAAAATAAACTTTAGGCTGACCATACATTATAGATTTATTTTCAGCTATGTAGCCTGGCTGATTGGCTACAAATTGAAAGTGTTTTTTTACGTTTGACCTCATATTATATGTTTTTTGGTAAATCTAAAGGAATATTGTACAATAAGATTGTATAATGTATGGCCAGATTTAGATATACATTGGTTAACAATACACCTGCCTGTACTTTGTGTCAGTTGTACATTTTGGCCTATTCTTCCTTCTTCCTATTGTCCTGCTGATGGCACAACATTAACAATGCAAATTACTTACTGAGGACCATCACGTATTCCACTACAGCTAATCATCTGCAAACATCCTGTAGTAAAAATATTGTGCACATCACATTTTTTTTATTTTAGTTTTTTGGGAAAATGTAAAGAAGTAAAAGAGTAATATTTGATGCACATAGGTAAAGATAATTTTTATTTACATCTGTTTTTTCTCCCCATAATTTGGATTGAGGTGAAGCACAGGGGGGTCTGGTCAATACTTTCCTGACTGTATGCCTTAAACTAATGAGTAAGGAAAATAACAAACTGGGGTGATGCCTGGTTTTCTCACTTAGTATGAGATGAATTTTTGAATGGGTACAGGTTTCCCCTTGGAGGATCTGTCTACTTTGCAGAATCTTCAGGTGATGAGATCTACCCATCTTCTAATAGGTTAAATAATAGATAAATATGAAATGTTTAGCTTCTTATAAGTTTGTTTTTTCTTTGTAAGTCATATTTTTGGTAATGTCTAAGCTCTGTACTTTATGTATTTGAGGTATTTTTTTATACTTTGGGGGGGGGGGGGCAGGCAGACATTTAATTTAGTAGTAAATATAAATACATATATTTTAATTTCTTTGGGGATAAATAGTAACATACTAGAAAAAAATGCATTTTCCTGTGATTTTTTTCCAATATATTTACATAATTTATACAGACCCGTATATTTACCACTAAAGGCGGTTCCCTGTTCTGATGGGACAATACTGAGATCTGCTGTTCGTAGCAATCAGGAATAGAGATCTTTGTGTTGTCCCAGTAAGCCCACCCCCCCTAAAGTTAGAACACACCCAGGGAAAACAGTTACATACTTACCAACTGCCCAGAATTTCCCAGGACATTCCCCGGATCTAGACCCTTTTCCCGGATTTTGCCATTCCCAGGAAATGTCCCGGGAAATTCTTATTTTCCCGATATTTCTTTTTTTTTTTCCAACGCCTCCGCTAGAGGTCCGTGGCGGACGGAGACAATGTCTCCACTGGCCGCCATTTTCCCGAAGACCACAACAAACAATTACTGTTTAGTAATGGCCAGGGGGCTGCCAATAGAATTTGAGCTGTGGCACCGCCCACCTCCCGCCCGGCTGCCGTCTGTCTGTGACCTGATGTGGGAAGGGGCTATTGGCAGCCACCCGGCTATTCTGTCCCATTCTGTTTAGTAATGGTGGCGGAGAGAGTCTCCACTGCTGGGAATGCCTGATGTAAGGAAAGGGGGGCTCCATTGGGAATGCCTGGTGTAAGGGAGGACTCTGCTGGCAATGCCTGGTGTAAGGGAGGACTCTGCTGGCAATGTCTGATGTAAAGGCGGACTCTGCTGGCAATGTCTGATGTAAGGGGGGACTCCGCTGGCAATGTCTGATGTAAGGGGGGACTCCGCTGGCAATGTCTGATGTAAGGGGGGACTCCCTTGGCAACAGACCTTTAATTTAGTAGTAAATATAAATACATATATCTTAATTTCTTTGGGGGATAAATAGTAACATTATATATATTATAACGCCGGTATATTTACCACTAAAGGCGGATCCCTGTTCTGATGGGACAATACTGAAATCTGCTGTTTGTAGTGATCAGGAACAGAAATCTTTGTGTTGTCCCAGTAAGCCCCTCCCCCCTACAGTTAGAACACACCCAGGGAACACAGTTAACCCCTTCCCTGCCAGTGTCATTTATACATTGATCAGAGCATTTATTTTAGCACTGGTCACTGTAATAATGTCACTGGTTCCCAAAAAGTGTCACTTGGGGTCAGATTTGTGCTCGCAAGGTCGCAGTCCCACTAAAAATCGCAGATCGCCGCCATTACCAGTTACCATTACCATCTATTTTGTAGACACTATAACTTTTGGGGGAAAAAAAAATCAATATATGCTTATTGCGATTTTTTTTGTACCAAATATATGTAGATGAATACATATTTGCCTATACTGATGAATAATTTTGTTTTTTTATATTTTTTTTTTTGGATATGTGTTATAGCAGGAGGTAAAATTTTTTTTTTTCAAAATTGTCAGTCTTTATTTGTTTATAGCGCAAAATATAAAAACTGCAGAGGTGATCAAATATCACCAAAAGAAAGGTCTATTTGTGAGAATAAAAGGACATCAATTTTGTTTGGGTACAGCCTCACACGACCGCGCAATTGTCAGTTAAAGCGACACAGTGCCGTATCGCAAAAAATGGCCTGGTCATTAAGGGGGTAAATCCTTACTGCCCTTTACAATCCCTTTAGAAAAGCTTATTTCCCTTTTCAGTGCTACATTAAAATGCATATGTAGCGATGGTGAACTATAATCGTAATACAGTATGTTTCCTCGTCATTCCCTACCTGTAGTTGTGTCTCTTTAATGCTGGGCGCCAGTGACTGTCATCATATTGGTGAGCCCAACACAATGGATTGTGGGATTAGTAGTCTTTCAGGTCCAGTTCACACCACAAATATGCATTCCGGATCAGTTTTTGCTTACAGTTCACACCACATGCAGTTCCAGTGCGTTTTTGATACAATTTGCTGTGCTCCTGTACATTTCTGTGCAGAAAAAATGCAGCAGGCTCTACTTTATTTTCTGCACCGGAAACTGACTGCACTGGTGTGAACTAGAGCTACTGGAATACATGGAATTCACTGCACCCCAACATAGTAAAAATAAAAGTTAAGCTGGCCATACATTATACAATTTTCTTGTACATTTTCTGTACAATCTCCTTTAGATTTATCTTCTACTATGTAGTGCAAGTACCTGCTTGATTCGATACAAACTGGAAATCTTGTTTAGGTTTGACCTCATATTATATGGTTTTTGGTAATTTGGTCAGCTTTGGACATACATTGGTTAGCAATACACCTGCCTGTACTTTGTGTCAGTTGTACATTTTGGCCTATTCTCCTTTGTTCCTATTGTCCAGCTGATGGCACAAAATTAACAATGTAAATGACATACTGGGGACCATCATGTATTCCACTACAGCTTATCATCTGCAAACATCCTGTAGTAAAAATATTGTACACACCTTATTTGTTATGTTTTTGTTTTTGGAAAAAATTGAAAGAAGTAAAAGTTCTGAGAAATAATTGATACACATAAGTAAGGAGTTTTTAATTACATCTGTTTTTTTCTCTCCATAACTTATATTACGGTGCAGGGGCGGATCCAGAGTCTAGTCTCGGGAGGGGCACTGCCAGAAAATATATTTTTTTGGGGTACATTTATCGGGGAAATTTTTGAATGGGTACAGGTTTCCCCTTGGAGGATCTGCTTACTTTGCAGAATTGTCACAACATAAACAATGTAAATGACATACTGGGAAGTGGAACCATCATTTGTTTTCCACTAAAGCTAATTAGTTGTAAAAGTCCTGTAGTAAAATATTGTGCACATTTTATTTTTTATTACTTATGTTTTTTGGCAAAAATTTAAAGAATCACACGTGATGTAATGAGTAATAATTGATATACATAGGTAAATATAATTATGAATTTCATATGTTTTTCTCCATATCTTGGATTGGGGTGAAGCACCAGGGGGGACTTGTCAAGACCATTCTGACTGTATGCCTTAAACTAAAGAGTAAGGAAAATAACAAACTGGGGTGATGCCTGGTTTCTTGCCAAGTATGAAATTCATTTTTGAATGGGTACAGGTTTCCCCTTGGAGGAGCTGCCTACTTTGCAGGGTCTTCAGGTGACAAGATCTACCCATCTCCTAATAGGTTTAATAATAGACAAATGTGAAATTCTTGAGTCCTTAAAGTTTTTTCTTTCTAAGTTCTGTGGGCAATGCCTGTCGGAGTTCTACACTTTATATATGTGAGGTTTAGTGGTCCAACCTAACTTACTATACTTTAAAGCGCAGAATGACCTTTAATTCAGTAGTACATATAGATACCTATAGTTTAATTTCTTTGGGGATAAACAGTATTAAAATAGAAAAAAATGCATTTTCCTGTAGTTTTTTTCCAATACATTTACATAATTTGCACAGACTCGTATATTTACGACAAAATATAATTGACAAAGTCTGCTGAATAAAATGATGTCACATTAGTGCAACTTTAAGGGCTCATGCACACAGAAAGTTTTTACAGCTGCTGTTACGGGCATTTGACATTTTTCTTTAACTGCCTCTAAAAACCCCTCCATGTTAGCCTATGTGTTTATGCACATATAAACTGTCAGAGGCATAAGCGTTTAGGAGCAGTAGAAAAAAAAAACTACAGCCTGTGTTTCCAGGAGCAGTAAAAACGAGCTGTAAAGACGAAATATTCTTAAAAACGCGGGTAAACATGTCAAGCCGCGTTTAGCGTTTTTAGGTGTTTTTACATTATAGGGAGTGTTTTTAATGAAAAACGCTAACGTCAAAAACATGGGAAAACGTACAAAAAAGTGAGTAGAATTATAGGGGTCTGATAATGTTGAGTTTATATATATATGTATGCAGGGCCGATCCTGAGCGGGGTGCACGGGGTGCAGTGCACCCGTGCGCCACAGAGGTGGGGGCGCTGAAGCGCCAGAGTGCTCCCCTCCCTCCTCCTCTCCTTGTCCATAGATGTCTCTCTCCGCCGGTCACCGCCGCTGTGTTTCTTGCCCAAGTCCATCCCCCCTCCCTCCTCCTGTCAGAGGAGGAGAGCGGTAACAGCTGGAGATCGGAGTGGCCACGCAGTGACGTCACGGGGGGGGGCGGTCCATGCCCGACGTGTTCCAGTTCTCTACCTCCTGTGTGTAACTCCCGCCTGCTGCCCAAGCCTGACACGCTCTGTTCTTCACCCGGGCGGCTGCACACTGTCCTCTCCTCTCCAGCTGCCGCCCGGGTGTTTTTTAATTAGCTTAATGGAGGGGTGGGGGTGGTTTGTCAGGGTCTATACTAATGGAGGGGGGTTTGTCCTGGGGGGTCTATACTAATGGAGGGGGGTTTGTCCTGGGGGGTCTGTACTAATGTAGGGAAGGTGGTTTGTCCGGGGGGGTCTGTACTAATGTGGGGGGGTGGTTTGTTCTGGGGGGGTCTGCACTAATGTAGGGGGGTGGTTTGCTCTAGGGAGGAGTCTGTACTAATGTAGGGGGTTTGTCCTGGGGGGTCTGTACTAATGGAGGGGGGGTGGTTTGTCCTGGGGGGACTGTACTAATGGAGTGGGTGGTTTGTCCTGAGGGTCTGTACTAATGGAGGGGGGTGGTTTGTTCTGGGGGGTCTGTACTAATGTAGGGGGGGTGATTTGTCCGGGGGGTCTGTACTAATGGAGGGGGGTAGCTTGTTCTGGGGGGTCTGTACTAATGGGGGGGTGGTTTGTTCTTGGGGGGTCTGTACTAATGTAGGGGGGGTTTGTCTGGGGGGTCTGTACTAATGGAGGGGGGGTTTGTCCTGGGGGGTCTATACTAATGTAGGGGGGGTTGTCCTGGGGGGTTTATACTAATGGAGGGGTTTGTCCTGGGGGATATATACTAATGTAGGGGGTGGTTTGTCCTGGGGGGTCTGTACTAATGGAGGGGGTTGGTTTGTCCTGGGGGGTCTATACTAATGGAAAGGGTTGGTTTGTCCTGGGGGTCTGTACTAATGTGGGGGGGGGGGTGGTTTGTTCTGGGGAGTCTGTACTAATGTAGGGGGGTGGTTTGTTCTGGGGGGTCTGTCTAATGTAGGGGGTGGTTTGTTCTGGGGGGTCTGTACTAATGTAGGGAGGGTGGTTTGTCCTGGGGGTCTGTACTAATGGAGGGGGGTGGTTTGTCCTGGGGGTCTATACTAATGGAGGGGGTTGGTTTGTCCTGGGGGTCTGTACTAATGTAGGGGGGGTGGTTTGTTCTGGGGGATCTGTACTAATGTAGGGGGGTAGTTTGTCTGGGGGGGTCTGTACTAATGTAGGGGGGTGGTTTGTTCTGGGGGGGTCTGTACTAATGTAGGGGGGTGGTTTGTTCTGGGGGGTCTGTACTAATGGAGGGGGTTTGTCCTGGGGGGGTCTATACTAATGTAGGGGGGGGTGTCCTGGGGGGGTTTATACTAATGAAGGGGTTTGTCCTGGGGGGTATATACTAATGTAGGGGGTGGTTTGTCCTGGGGGGGTCTGTACTAATGGAGGGGGTTGGTTTGTCCTGGGGGGTCTATACTAGCAGAGGGGGTTGGTTTGTCCTGGGGGTCTGTACTAATGTAGGGGGGGTGGTTTGTTCTGGGGAGTCTGTACTAATGTAGGGGGTGGTTTGTTCTGGGGGGGTCTGTCTAATGTAGGGGGTGGTTTGTTCTGGGGGGGTCTGTACTAATATAGGGGGGGTGGTTTGTCCTGGGGGTCTGTACTAATGGAGGGGGGGTAGTTTGTCCTGGGGGGGTCTATACTAATGGAGGGGGTTGGTTTGTCCTGGGGGTCTGTACTAATGTAGGGGGGGTGGTTTGTTCTGGGGGGTCTGTACTAATGTAGGGGGGTAGTTTGTCTGGGGGGGTCTGTACTAATGTAGGGGGGTGGTTTGTTCTGGGGGGGTCTGTACTAATGTAGGGGGGTGGTTTGTTCCGGGGGGTCTGTACTAATGTAGGGGGGTGGTTTGTCCTGGGGGGTCTGTACTAATGGAGGGGGGTTGGTTTGTCCTGGGGGGTCTGTACTAATGTAGGGGGTGGTTTGTCCAGGGGGGTCTGTACTAATATAGGGGGGTGGTTTGTTCTGAGGGGGTCTGTACTAATGTAGGGGGTGGTTTGTTCTGGGGGGGTATGTACTAATGTAGGGGGGTGGTTTGTCCTGGGGGGTCTGTACTAATGGAGGGGGGGTGGTTTGTCCTGGGGGTCTGTACTAATGGAGGGAGGGTGGTTTGTCCTGGGGGGTCTGTACTAATGGAGGGGGGTGGTTTGTCCTGGGGGGTCTGTACTAATGGAGGGGGGTGGCTTGTCCTGGGGGGTCTGTACTAATGGAGGGGGTGGTTTGTATTGGGGGTCTGTACTAATGGAGGGGGTGGTTTGTTCTGGGGGGTCTGTACTAATGTAGGGGGGGTGATTTGTCCGGGGGTCTGTACTAATGGAGGGGGTGGTTTTTTTCTGGGGGTCTGTACTAATATAGGGGGGTGGTTTGTTCTGGGGGGGTCTGCACTAATGTAGGGGGTTGGTTTGTTCTAGGGAGGGGTCTGTACTAATGTAGGGGGGGTGGTTTGTCCTGGGGGGTCTGTACTAATGGAGGGGGGGTGGTTTGTCCTGGGGGGTCTGTACTAATGGAGGGGGTGGTTTGTCCTGGGGGTCTGTACTAATGGAGGGGGGTGGTTTGTTCTGGGGGTCTGTACTAATGGAGGGGGGTGGTTTGTTCTGGGGGGTCTGTACTAATGTGGGGGGGTGATTTGTCCGGGGGGTCTGTACTAATGGAGGGGGGTGGCTTGTTCTGGGGGGTCTGTACTAATGGGGGGGGTGTTTTTTTCTTGGGGGGTCTGTACTAATGTAGGGGGGTTTGTCTGGGGGGTCTGTACTAATGGAGGGGGGGTTTGTCCTGGGGGGTCTATACTAATGGAGGGGGTTGGTTTGTCCTGGGGGTCTGTACTAATGTAGGGGGGGTGGTTTGTTCTGGGGAGTCTGTACTAATGTAGGGGGGTGGTTTGTTCTGGGGGGTCTGTCTAATGTAGGGGGTGGTTTGTTCTGGGGGGGTCTGTACTAATGTTGGGGGGGTGGTTTGTCCTGGGGGTCTGTACTAATGGAGGGGGGGTGGTTTGTCCTGGGGGGTCTATACTAATGGAGGGGGTTGGTTTGTCCCGGGGGTCTGTACTAATGTAGGGGGGGTGGTTTGTTCTGGGGGTCTGTACTAATGTAGGGGGGTAGTTTGTCTGGGGGGTCTGTACTAATGTAGGGGGGTGGTTTGTTCTGGGGGGTCTGTACTAATGTAGGGGGGTGGTTTGTTCTGGGGGGTCTGTACTAATGTAGGGGGGTGGTTTGTCCTGGGGGGTCTGTACTAATGGAGGGGGGTGGTTTGTTCTAGGGGGTCTGTACTAATGTAGGGGGGTGGTTTGTTCTGGGGGGTCTGTACTAATGTAGGGGGGTGGTTTGTCCTGGGGGGGTCTGTACTAATGGAGGGGGGGTGGTTTGTCCTGGGGGGTCTGTACTAATGGAGGGGGGTGGTTTGTCCTGGGGGGTCTGTACTAATGGAGGGGGGTGGTTTGTCCTGTGGGGTCTGTACTAATGGAGGGGGTGGTTTGTATTGGGGGGTCTGTACTAATGGAGGGGGTGGTTTGTTCTGGGGGGTCTGTACTAATGTAGGGGGGGTGATTTGCCCAGGGGGTCTGTACTAATGGACGGTGGTGGTTTGTTCTGGGGGTCTGTACTAATGGAGGGGGGGGGTGGTTTGTCCTGGGGGGTCTGTACTAATGGAGGGGGGTGGTTTGTCCTGGGGAGGTCTGTACTAATGGAGGGGGGTGGTTTGTTCTGGGGGTCTGTACTAATGTAGGGGGGGTGGTTTGTCCGGGGGTCTGTACTAATGGAGGGGGTGGGTTGTTCTGGGGGGTCTGTCTAATGTAGGGGGTGGTTTGTTCTGGGGGGTCTGTACTAATGTAGGGGGGGTGGTTTGTCCTGGGGGTCTGTACTAATGGAGGGGGGGTGGTTTGTCCTGGGGGGTCTATACTAATGGAGGGGGTTGGTTTGTCCTGGGGGTCTGTACTAATGTAGGGGGGTGGTTTGTTCTGGGGGTCTGTACTAATGTAGGGGGGTAGTTTGTCTGGGGGGGGTCTGTACTAATGTAGGGGGGTGGTTTGTTCTGGGGGGTCTGTACTAATGTAGGGGGGTGGTTTGTTCTGGGGGGTCTGTACTAATGTAGGGGGGTGGTTTGTCCTGGGGGGTCTGTACTAATGGAGGGGGGTTGGTTTGTCCTGGGGGGTCTGTACTAATGTAGGGGGGTGGTTTGTCCAGGGGGTGTCTGTACTAATATAGGGGGGTGGTTTGTTCTGGGGGGTCTGTACTAATGTAGGGGGGTGGTTTGTTCTGGGGGGTCTGTACTAATGTAGGGGGGTGGTTTGTCCTGGGGGGGTCTGTACTAATGGAGGGGGGGTGGTTTGTCCTGGGGGGTCTGTACTAATGGAGGGGGGTGGTTTGTCCTGGGGGGTCTGTACTAATGGAGGGGGGTGGTTTGTCCTGGGGGGGTCTGTACTAATGGAGGGGGTGGTTTGTATTGGGGGGTCTGTACTAATGGAGGGGGTGGTTTGTTCTGGGGGGTCTGTACTAATGTAGGGGGGGTGATTTGTCCAGGGGGTCTGTACTAATGGACGGTGGTGGTTTGTTCTGGGGGTCTGTACTAATGGAGGGGGGGTGGTTTGTCCTGGGGGGTCTGTACTAATGGAGGGGGGTGGTTTGTCCTGGGGAGGTCTGTACTAATGGAGGGGGGTGGTTTGTTCTGGGGGTCTCTACTAATGTAGGGGGGGTGGTTTGTCCGGGGGTCTGTACTAATGGAGGGGGTGGTTTGTTCTGGGGGGTCTGTACTAATGGAGGGTGGGTGGTTTGTCCTGGGGGTCTGTACTAATGGAGGGGGGTTGTCCTGGGGGGTTGTACTAATGGAGGGAGGTGGTTTGTTCTGCTGGGTCTGTACTAATGGAGGGGGGGTGGTTTGTCCTGGGGGGGTCCGTACTAATGGAGGGGGGTGGTTTGTTCTGGGGGGTCTGTACTAATGTAGGGGGGTGATTTGTCCGGGGGGTCTGTACTAATGGAGGGGGGTAGTTTGTTCTGGGGGGTCTGTACTAATGGAGGGGGGGTGGTTTGTCCTGGGGCATCTGTACTAATTAAGGGGGGGTGGTTTGTTCTGGGGGGTCTGTACTAACGGAGGGGGGGTGGTTTGTTCTTGGGGGTCTGTACTAATGTAGGGGGGTGGTTTTTCCTGGGGGCATCTGCACTAATTAAGGGGGGGTGGTTTGTTCTGGGGGCTCTGTACTAATGTGGGGGGGGTGGTTTGTTCTGGGGAGTCTGTACTAATGTAGGGGGGTGGTTTGTTCTGGGGGGTCTGTCTAATGTAGGGGGTGGTTTGTTCTGGGGGGTCTGTACTAATGTAGGGAGGGTGGTTTGTCCTGGGGGTCTGTACTAATGGAGGGGGGTGGTTTGTCCTGGGGGTCTATACTAATGGAGGGGGTTGGTTTGTCCTGGGGGTCTGTACTAATGTAGGGGGGGTGGTTTGTTCTGGGGGATCTGTACTAATGTAGGGGGGTAGTTTGTCTGGGGGGGTCTGTACTAATGTAGGGGGGTGGTTTGTTCTGGGGGGGTCTGTACTAATGTAGGGGGGTGGTTTGTTCTGGGGGGTCTGTACTAATGGAGGGGGTTTGTCCTGGGGGGTCTATACTAATGTAGGGGGGGTGTCCTGGGGGGGTTTATACTAATGAAGGGGTTTGTCCTGGGGGGTATATACTAATGTAGGGGGTGGTTTGTCCTGGGGGGTCTGTACTAATGGAGGGGGTTGGTTTGTCCTGGGGGGTCTATACTAGCAGAGGGGGTTGGTTTGTCCTGGGGGTCTGTACTAATGTAGGGGGGGTGGTTTGTTCTGGGGAGTCTGTACTAATGTAGGGGGTGGTTTGTTCTGGGGGGTCTGTCTAATGTAGGGGGTGGTTTGTTCTGGGGGGGTCTGTACTAATGTAGGGGGGGTGGTTTGTCCTGGGGGTCTGTACTAATGGAGGGGGGGTAGTTTGTCCTGGGGGGGTCTATACTAATGGAGGGGGTTGGTTTGTCCTGGGGGTCTGTACTAATGTAGGGGGGGTGGTTTGTTCTGGGGGGTCTGTACTAATGTAGGGGGGTAGTTTGTCTGGGGGGGTCTGTACTAATGTAGGGGGGTGGTTTGTTCTGGGGGGGTCTGTACTAATGTAGGGGGGTGGTTTGTTCTGGGGGGTCTGTACTAATGTAGGGGGGTGGTTTGTCCTGGGGGGTCTGTACTAATGGAGGGGGGTTGGTTTGTCCAGGGGGTCTGTACTAATGTAGGGGGTGGTTTGTCCAGGGGGGTCTGTACTAATATAGGGGGGTGGTTTGTTCTGAGGGGGTCTGTACTAATGTAGGGGGTGGTTTGTTCTGGGGGGGTATGTACTAATGTAGGGGGGTGGTTTGTCCTGGGGGGTTTGTACTAATGGAGGGGGGGTGGTTTGTCCTGGGGGTCTGTACTAATGGAGGGAGGGTGGTTTGTCCTGGGGGGTCTGTACTAATGGAGGGGGGTGGTTTGTCCTGGGGGGTCTGTACTAATGGAGGGGGGTGGCTTGTCCTGGGGGGTCTGTACTAATGGAGGGGGTGGTTTGTATTGGGGGGTCTGTACTAATGGAGGGGGTGGTTTGTTCTGGGGGGTCTGTACTAATGTAGGGGGGGTGATTTGTCCGGGGGTCTGTACTAATGGAGGGGGTGGTTTTTTTCTGGGGGTCTGTACTAATGTAGGGGGGGTGGTTTGTTCTGGGGGGGTCTGCACTAATGTAGGGGGTTGGTTTGTTCTAGGGAGGGGTCTGTACTAATGTAGGGGGGGTGGTTTGTCCTGGGGGGTCTGTACTAATGGAGGGGGGGTGGTTTGTCCTGGGGGGTCTGTACTAATGGAGGGGGTGGTTTGTCCTGGGGGTCTGTACTAATGGAGGGGGGTGGTTTGTTCTGGGGGGTCTGTACTAATGGAGGGGGGTGGTTTGTTCTGGGGGGTCTGTACTAATGTGGGGGGGTGATTTGTCCGGGGGGGGTCTGTACTAATGGAGGGGGGTGGCTTGTTCTGGGGGGTCTGTACTAATGGGGGGGTGTTTTTTTCTTGGGGGGTCTGTACTAATGTAGGGGGGTTTGTCTGGGGGGTCTGTACTAATGGAGGGGGGGTTTGTCCTGGGGGGTCTTTACTAATGGAGGGGGTTGGTTTGTCCTGGGGGTCTGTACTAATGTAGGGGGGGTGGTTTGTTCTGGGGAGTCTGTACTAATGTAGGGGGGTGGTTTGTTCTGGGGGGTCTGTCTAATATAGGGGGTGGTTTGTTCTGGGGGGGTCTGTACTAATGTAGGGGGGGTGGTTTGTCCTGGGGGTCTGTACTAATGGAGGGGGGGTGGTTTGTCCTGGGGGGTCTATACTAATGGAGGGGGTTGGTTTGTCCTGGGGGTCTGTACTAATGTAGGGGGGGGTGGTTTGTTCTGGGGGTCTGTACTAATGTAGGGGGGTAGTTTGTCTGGGGGGTCTGTACTAATGTAGGGGGGTGGTTTGTTCTGGGGGGTCTGTACTAATGTAGGGGGGTGGTTTGTTCTGGGGGGTCTGTACTAATGTAGGGGGGTGGTTTGTCCTGGGGGGTCTGTACTAATGGAGGGGGGTTGGTTTGTCCTGGGGGGTCTGTACTAATGTAGGGGGGGTGGTTTGTCCAGGGGGTGTCTGTACTAATATAGGGGGGTGGTTTGTTCTGGGGGGTCTGTACTAATGTAGGGGGGTGGTTTGTTCTGGGGGGTCTGTACTAATGTAGGGGGGTGGTTTGTCCTGGGGGGGTCTGTACTAATGGAGGGGGGGTGGTTTGTCCTGGGGGTCTGTACTAATGGAGGGGGGTGGTTTGTCCTGGGGGGGTCTGTACTAATGGAGGGGGTGGTTTGTATTGGGGGGTCTGTACTAATGGAGGGGGTGGTTTGTTCTGGGGGGTCTGTACTAATGTAGGGGGGGGTGATTTGTCCAGGGGGTCTGTACTAATGGACGGTGGTGGTTTGTTCTGGGGGTCTGTACTAATGGAGGGGGGGTGGTTTGTCCTGGGGGGTCTGTACTAATGGAGGGGGGTGGTTTGTCCTGGGGAGGTCTGTACTAATGGAGGGGGGTGGTTTGTTCTGGGGGTCTGTACTAATGTAGGGGGGGTGGTTTGTCCGGGGGTCTGTACTAATGGAGGGGGTGGGTTGTTCTGGGGGGTCTGTCTAATGTAGGGGGTGGTTTGTTCTGGGGGGTCTGTACTAATGTAGGGGGGGTGGTTTGTCCTGGAGGTCTGTACTAATGGAGGGGGGGTGGTTTGTTCTGGGGGGTCTATACTAATGGAGGGGGTTGGTTTGTCCTGGGGGTCTGTACTAATATAGGGGGGGTGGTTTGTTCTGGGGGTCTGTACTAATGTAGGGGGGTAGTTTGTCTGGGGGGGTCTGTACTAATGTAGGGGGGTGGTTTGTTCTGGGGGGTCTGTACTAATGTAGGGGGGTGGTTTGTTCTGGGGGTCTGTACTAATGTAGGGGGGTGGTTTGTTCTGGGGGGTCTGTACTAATGTAGGGGGGTGGTTTGTTCTGGGGGGTCTGTACTAATGTAGGGGGGTGGTTTGTCCTGGGGGGGTCTGTACTAATGGAGGGGGGGTGGTTTGTCCTGGGGGGTCTGTACTAATGGAGGGGGGTTGGTTTGTCCTGGGGGGTCTGTACTAATGTAGGGGGGTGGTTTGTCCAGGGGGTGTCTGTACTAATATAGGGGGGTGGTTTGTTCTGGGGGGTCTGTACTAATGTAGGGGGGTGGTTTGTTCTGGGGGGTCTGTACTAATGTAGGGGGGTGGTTTGTCCTGGGGGGGTCTGTACTAATGGAGGGGGGGTGGTTTGTCCTGGGGGGTCTGTACTAATGGAGGGGGGTGGTTTGTCTTGGGGGGTCTGTACTAATGGAGGGGGGTGGTTTGTCCTAGGGGGTCTGTACTAATGGAGGGGGTGGTTTGTATTGGGGGGTCTGTACTAATGGAGGGGGTGGTTTGTTCTGGGGGGTCTGTACTAATGTAGGGGGGGTGATTTGTCCAGGGGGTCTGTACTAATGGACGGTGGTGGTTTGTTCTGGGGGTCTGTACTAATGGAGGGGGGGTGGTTTGTCCTGGGGGGTCTGTACTAATGGAGGGGGGTGGTTTGTCCTGGGGAGGTCTGTACTAATGGAGGGGGGTGGTTTGTTCTGGGGGTCTATACTAATGTAGGGGGGGTGGTTTGTCCGGGGGTCTGTACTAATGGAGGGGGTGGTTTGTTCTGGGGGGTCTGTACTAATGGAGGGTGGGTGGTTTGTCCTGGGGGTCTGTACTAATGGAGGGGGGGTTGTCCTGGGGGGTTGTACTAATGGAGGGAGGTGGTTTGTTCTGCTGGGTCTGTACTAATGGAGGGGGGGTGGTTTGTCCTGGGGGTCTGTACTAATGTAGGGGGTGGTTTGTTCTGGGGGGTCTGTACTAATGTAGGGGGGTGGTTTGTCCTGGGGGGTCTGTACTAATGGAGGGGGGGTGGTTTGTCCTGGGGGGTCTGTACTAATGGAGGGGGGTGGTTTGTCCTGGGGGGGTCTGTACTAATGGAGGGGGGTGGTTTGTATTGGGGGTCTGTACTAATGGAGGGGGTGGTTTGTTCTGGGGGGTCTGTACTAATGTAGGGGGGGGTGATTTGTCCAGGGGGTCTGTACTAATGGACGGTGGTGGTTTGTTCTGGGGGTCTGTACTAATGGAGGGGGGGTGGTTTGTCCTGGGGGGTCTGTACTAATGGAGGGGGGTGGTTTGTCCTGGGGAGGTCTGTACTAATCGAGGGGGGTGGTTTGTTCTGGGGGTCTGTACTAATGTAGGGGGGGTGGTTTGTCCGGGGGTCTGTACTAATGGAGGGGGTGGGTTGTTCTGGGGGGTCTGTCTAATGTAGGGGGTGGTTTGTTCTGGGGGGTCTGTACTAATGTAGGGGGGGTGGTTTGTCCTGGGGGTCTGTACTAATGGAGGGGGGGTGGTTTGTCCTGGGGGGTCTATACTAATGGAGGGGGTTGGTTTGTCCTGGGGGTCTGTACTAATGTAGGGGGGGTGGTTTGTTCTGGGGGGTCTGTACTAACGGAGGGGGGGTGGTTTGTTCTTGGGGGTCTGTACTAATGTAGGGGGGTGGTTTGTCCTGGGGGCATTTGCACTAATTAAGGGGGGGTGGTTTGTTCTGGGGGCTCTGTACTAATGTAGGGGGGGTGGTTTGTCCTGGGGGTCTGTACTAATGGAGGGGGGGTGGTTTGTCCCGGGGGGTCTGTACTAATGGAGGGGGTTGGTTTGTCCTGGGGGTCTGTACTAATGTAGGGGGGTGGTTTGTTCTGGGGGTCTGTACTAATGTAGGGGGGTAGTTTGTCTGGGGGGTCTGTACTAATGTAGGGGGGTGGTTTGTTCTGGGGGGTCTGTACTAATGTAGGGGGGGTGGTTTGTCCTGGGGGGTCTATACTAATGGAGGGGGTTGGTTTGTCCTGGGGGTCTGTACTAATGTAGGGGGGGTGGTTTGTTCTGGGGGTCTGTACTAATGTAGGGGGGTGGTTTGTCTGGGGGGTCTGTACTAATGTAGGGGGGTGGTTTGTTCTGGGGGGTCTGTACTAATGTAGGGGGGTGGTTTGTTCTGGGGGGTCTGTACTAATGTAGGGGGGTGGTTTGTCCTGGGGGGTCTGTACTAATGGAGGGGGGTTGGTTTGTCCTGGGGGGTCTGTACTAATGTAGGGGGGGTGGTTTGTCCAGGGGGTGTCTGTACTAATATAGGGGGGTGGTTTGTTCTGGGGGGTCTGTACTAATGTAGGGGGGTGGTTTGTCCTGGGGGGGTCTGTACTAATGGAGGGGGGGTGGTTTGTCCTGGGGGGTCTGTACTAATGGAGGGGGGTGGTTTGTCCTGGGGGGTCTGTACTAATGGAGGGGGGTGGTTTGTCCTGGGGGGGTCTGTACTAATGGAGGGGGTGGTTTGTATTGGGGGGTCTGTACTAATGGAGGGGGTAGTTTGTTCTGGGGGGTCTGTACTAATGTAGGGGGGGTGATTTGTCCAGGGGGTCTGTACTAATGGACGGTGGTGGTTTGTTCTGGGGGTCTGTACTAATGGAGGGGGGGGTGGTTTGTCCTGGGGGTCTGTACTAATGGAGGGGGTGGTTTGTCCTGGGGAGGTCTGTACTAATGGAGGGGGGTGGTTTGTTCTGGGGGTCTGTACTAATGTAGGGGGGGTGGTTTGTCCGGGGGTCTGTACTAATGGAGGGGGTGGGTTGTTCTGGGGGGTCTGTCTAATGTGGGGGTGGTTTGTTCTGGGGGGTCTGTACTAATGTAGGGGGGGTGGTTTGTCCTGGGGGTCTGTACTAATGGAGGGGGGGTGGTTTGTCCTGGGGGGTCTATACTAATGGAGGGGGTTGGTTTGTCCTGGGGGTCTGTACTAATGTAGGGGGGGTGGTTTGTTCTGGGGGTCTGTACTAATGTAGGGGGGTAGTTTGTCTGGGGGGGTCTGTACTAATGTAGGGGGGTGGTTTGTTCTGGGGGTCTGTACTAATGTAGGGGGGTGGTTTGTTCTGGGGGGTCTGTACTAATGTAGGGGGGTGGTTTGTCCTGGGGGGTCTGTACTAATGGAGGGGGGTTGGTTTGTCCTGGGGGGTCTGTACTAATGTAGGGGGGTGGTTTGTCCAGGGGGTGTCTGTACTAATATAGGGGGGTGGTTTGTTCTGGGGGGTCTGTACTAATGTAGGGGGGTGGTTTGTTTTGGGGGGTTTTTACTAATGTAGGGGGGTGGTTTGTCCTGGGGGGTCTGTACTAATGGAGGGGGGGTGGTTTGTCCTGGGGGGTCTGTACTAATGGAGGGGGGTGGTTTGTCCTGGGGGGTCTGTACTAATGGAGGGGGGTGGTTTGTCCTGGGGGGGGTCTGTACTAATGGAGGGGGTGGTTTGTATTGGGGGGTCTGTACTAATGAAGGGGGTGGTTTGTTCTGGGGGGTCTGTACTAATGTAGGGGGGGTGATTTGTCCAGGGGGTCTGTACTAATGGACGGTGGTGGTTTGTTCTGGGGGTCTGTACTAATGGAGGGGGGGTGGTTTGTCCTGGGGGGTCTGTACTAATGGAGGGGGGTGGTTTGTCCTGGGGAGGTCTGTACTAATGGAGGGGGGTGGTTTGTTCTGGGGGTCTATACTAATGTAGGGGGGGTGGTTTGTCCGGGGGTCTGTACTAATGGAGGGGGTGGTTTGTTCTGGGGGGTCTGTACTAATGGAGGGTGGGTGGTTTGTCCTGGGGGTCTGTACTAATGGAGGGGGGTTGTCCTGGGGGGTTGTACTAATGGAGGGAGGTGGTTTGTTCTGCTGGGTCTGTACTAATGGAGGGGGGGTGGTTTGTCCTGGGGGGGTCCGTACTAATGGAGGGGGGTGGTTTGTTCTGGGGGGTCTGTACTAATGTAGGGGGGTGATTTGTCCGGGGGGTCTGTACTAATGGAGGGGGGTAGTTTGTTCTGGGGGGTCTGTACTAATGGAGGGGGGTGGTTTGTCCTGGGGCATCTGTACTAATTAAGGGGGGGTGGTTTGTTCTGGGGGGTCTGTACTAACGGAGGGGGGGTGGTTTGTTCTTGGGGGTCTGTACTAATGTAGGGGGGTGGTTTTTCCTGGGGGCATCTGCACTAATTAAGGGGGGGTGGTTTGTTCTGGGGGCTCTGTACTAATGTGGGGGGGGTGGTTTGTTCTGGGGAGTCTGTACTAATGTAGGGGGGTGGTTTGTTCTGGGGGGTCTGTCTAATGTAGGGGGTGGTTTGTTCTGGGGGGTCTGTACTAATGTAGGGAGGGTGGTTTGTCCTGGGGGTCTGTACTAATGGAGGGGGGTGGTTTGTCCTGGGGGTCTATACTAATGGAGGGGGTTGGTTTGTCCTGGGGGTCTGTACTAATGTAGGGGGGGTGTTTTGTTCTGGGGGATCTGTACTAATGTAGGGGGGTAGTTTGTCTGGGGGGGTCTGTACTAATGTAGGGGGGTGGTTTGTTCTGGGGGGGTCTGTACTAATGTAGGGGGGTGGTTTGTTCTGGGGGGTCTGTACTAATGGAGGGGGTTTGTCCTGGGGGGTCTATACTAATGTAGGGGGGGGTGTCCTGGGGGGGTTTATACTAATGAAGGGGTTTGTCCTGGGGGGTATATACTAATGTAGGGGGTGGTTTGTCCTGGGGGGTCTGTACTAATGGAGGGGGTTGGTTTGTCCTGGGGGGTCTATACTAGCAGAGGGGGTTGGTTTGTCCTGGGGGTCTGTACTAATGTAGGGGGGGTGGTTTGTTCTGGGGAGTCTGTACTAATGTAGGGGGTGGTTTGTTCTGGGGGGTCTGTCTAATGTAGGGGGTGGTTTGTTCTGGGGGGGTCTGTACTAATGTAGGGGGGGTGGTTTGTCCTGGGGGTCTGTACTAATGGAGGGGGGGTAGTTTGTCCTGGGGGGGTCTATACTAATGGAGGGGGTTGGTTTGTCCTGGGGGTCTGTACTAATGTAGGGGGGGTGGTTTGTTCTGGGGGGTCTGTACTAATGTAGGGGGGTAGTTTGTCTGGGGGGGTCTATACTAATGTAGGGGGGTGGTTTGTTCTGGGGGGGTCTGTACTAATGTAGGGGGGTGGTTTGTTCTGGGGGGTCTGTACTAATGTAGGGGGGTGGTTTGTCCTGGGGGGTCTGTACTAATGGAGGGGGGTTGGTTTGTCCAGGGGGTCTGTACTAATGTAGGGGGTGGTTTGTCCAGGGGGGTCTGTACTAATATAGGGGGGTGGTTTGTTCTGAGGGGGTCTGTACTAATGTAGGGGGTGGTTTGTTCTGGGGGGGTATGTACTAATGTAGGGGGGTGGTTTGTCCTGGGGGGTTTGTACTAATGGAGGGGGGGTGGTTTGTCCTGGGGGTCTGTACTAATGGAGGGAGGGTGGTTTGTCCTGGGGGGTCTGTACTAATGGAGGGGGGTGGTTTGTCCTGGGGGGTCTGTACTAATGGAGGGGGGTGGCTTGTCCTGGGGGGTCTGTACTAATGGAGGGGGTGGTTTGTATTGGGGGGTCTGTACTAATGGAGGGGGTGGTTTGTTCTGGGGGGTCTGTACTAATGTAGGGGGGGTGATTTGTCCGGGGGTCTGTACTAATGGAGGGGGTGGTTTTTTTCTGGGGGTCTGTACTAATGTAGGGGGGGTGGTTTGTTCTGGGGGGGTCTGCACTAATGTAGGGGGTTGGTTTGTTCTAGGGAGGGGTCTGTACTAATGTAGGGGGGGTGGTTTGTCCTGGGGGTCTGTACTAATGGAGGGGGGGTGGTTTGTCCTGGGGGGTCTGTACTAATGGAGGGGGTGGTTTGTCCTGGGGGTCTGTACTAATGGAGGGGGGTGGTTTGTTCTGGGGGGTCTGTACTAATGGAGGGGGGTGGTTTGTTCTGGGGGGTCTGTACTAATGTGGGGGGGTGATTTGTCCGGGGGGGGTCTGTACTAATGGAGGGGGGTGGCTTGTTCTGGGGGGTCTGTACTAATGGGGGGGTGTTTTTTTCTTGGGGGGTCTGTACTAATGTAGGGGGGTTTGTCTGGGGGGTCTGTACTAATGGAGGGGGGGTTTGTCCTGGGGGGTCTATACTAATGGAGGGGGTTGGTTTGTCCTGGGGGTCTGTACTAATGTAGGGGGGGTGGTTTGTTCTGGGGAGTCTGTACTAATGTAGGGGGGTGGTTTGTTCTGGGGGGTCTGTCTAATGTAGGGGGTGGTTTGTTCTGGGGGGGTCTGTACTAATGTAGGGGGGGTGGTTTGTCCTGGGGGTCTGTACTAATGGAGGGGGGGTGGTTTGTCCTGGGGGGTCTATACTAATGGAGGGGGTTGGTTTGTCCTGGGGGTCTGTACTAATGTAGGGGGGGGTGGTTTGTTCTGGGGGTCTGTACTAATGTAGGGGGGTAGTTTGTCTGGGGGGTCTGTACTAATGTAGGGGGGTGGTTTGTTCTGGGGGGTCTGTACTAATGTAGGGGGGTGGTTTGTTCTGGGGGGTCTGTACTAATGTAGGGGGGTGGTTTGTCCTGGGGGGTCTGTACTAATGGAGGGGGGTTGGTTTGTCCTGGGGGGTCTGTACTAATGTAGGGGGGGTGGTTTGTCCAGGGGGTGTCTGTACTAATATAGGGGGGTGGTTTGTTCTGGGGGGTCTGTACTAATGTAGGGGGGTGGTTTGTTCTGGGGGGTCTGTACTAATGTAGGGGGGTGATTTGTCCTGGGGGGGTCTGTACTAATGGAGGGGGGGTGGTTTGTCCTGGGGGTCTGTACTAATGGAGGGGGGTGGTTTGTCCTGGGGGGGTCTGTACTAATGGAGGGGGTGGTTTGTATTGGGGGGTCTGTACTAATGGAGGGGGTGGTTTGTTCTGGGGGGTCTGTACTAATGTAGGGGGGGGTGATTTGTCCAGGGGGTCTGTACTAATGGACGGTGGTGGTTTGTTCTGGGGGTCTGTACTAATGGAGGGGGGGTGGTTTGTCCTGGGGGGTCTGTACTAATGGAGGGGGGTGGTTTGTCCTGGGGAGGTCTGTACTAATGGAGGGGGGTGGTTTGTTCTGGGGGTCTGTACTAATGTAGGGGGGGTGGTTTGTCCGGGGGTCTGTACTAATGGAGGGGGTGGGTTGTTCTGGGGGGTCTGTCTAATGTAGGGGGTGGTTTGTTCTGGGGGGTCTGTACTAATGTAGGGGGGGTGGTTTGTCCTGGAGGTCTGTACTAATGGAGGGGGGGTGGTTTGTCCTGGGGGGTCTATACTAATGGAGGGGGTTGGTTTGTCCTGGGGGTCTGTACTAATGTAGGGGGGGTGGTTTGTTCTGGGGGTCTGTACTAATGTAGGGGGGTAGTTTGTCTGGGGGGGTCTGTACTAATGTAGGGGGGTGGTTTGTTCTGGGGGGTCTGTACTAATGTAGGGGGGTGGTTTGTTCTGGGGGGTCTGTACTAATGTAGGGGGGTGGTTTGTCCTGGGGGGTCTGTACTAATGGAGGGGGGTTGGTTTGTCCTGGGGGGTCTGTACTAATGTAGGGGGGTGGTTTGTCCAGGGGGTGTCTGTACTAATATAGGGGGGTGGTTTGTTCTGGGGGGTCTGTACTAATGTAGGGGGGTGGTTTGTTCTGGGGGGTCTGTACTAATGTAGGGGGGTGGTTTGTCCTGGGGGGGTCTGTACTAATGGAGGGGGGGTGGTTTGTCCTGGGGGGTCTGTACTAATGGAGGGGGGTGGTTTGTCTTGGGGGGTCTGTACTAATGGAGGGGGGTGGTTTGTCCTAGGGGGGGTCTGTACTAATGGAGGGGGTGGTTTGTATTGGGGGGTCTGTACTAATGGAGGGGGTGGTTTGTTCTGGGGGGTCTGTACTAATGTAGGGGGGGTGATTTGTCCAGGGGGTCTGTACTAATGGACGGTGGTGGTTTGTTCTGGGGGTCTGTACTAATGGAGGGGGGGTGGTTTGTCCTGGGGGGTCTGTACTAATGGAGGGGGGTGGTTTGTCCTGGGGAGGTCTGTACTAATGGAGGGGGGTGGTTTGTTCTGGGGGTCTATACTAATGTAGGGGGGGTGGTTTGTCCGGGGGTCTGTTCTAATGGAGGGGGTGGTTTGTTCTGGGGGGTCTGTACTAATGGAGGGTGGGTGGTTTGTCCTGGGGGTCTGTACTAATGGAGGGGGGGTTGTCCTGGGGGGTTGTACTAATGGAGGGAGGTGGTTTGTTCTGCTGGGTCTGTACTAATGGAGGGGGGGTGGTTTGTCCTGGGGGTCTGTACTAATGTAGGGGGTGGTTTGTTCTGGGGGGTCTGTACTAATGTAGGGGGGTGGTTTGTCCTGGGGGGTCTGTACTAATGGAGGGGGGGTGGTTTGTCCTGGGGGGTCTGTACTAATGGAGGGGGGTGGTTTGTCCTGGGGGGGTCTGTACTAATGGAGGGGGGTGGTTTGTATTGGGGGTCTGTACTAATGGAGGGGGTGGTTTGTTCTGGGGGGTCTGTACTAATGTAGGGGGGGGTGATTTGTCCAGGGGGTCTGTACTAATGGACGGTGGTGGTTTGTTCTGGGGGTCTGTACTAATGGAGGGGGGGTGGTTTGTCCTGGGGGGTCTGTACTAATGGAGGGGGGTGGTTTGTCCTGGGGAGGTCTGTACTAATCGAGGGGGGTGGTTTGTTCTGGGGGTCTGTACTAATGTAGGGGGGGTGGTTTGTCCGGGGGTCTGTACTAATGGAGGGGGTGGGTTGTTCTGGGGGGTCTGTCTAATGTAGGGGGTGGTTTGTTCTGGGGGGTCTGTACTAATGTAGGGGGGGTGGTTTGTCCTGGGGGTCTGTACTAATGGAGGGGGGGTGGTTTGTCCTGGGGGGTCTATACTAATGGAGGGGGTTGGTTTGTCCTGGGGGTCTGTACTAATGTAGGGGGGGTGGTTTGTTCTGGGGGGTCTGTACTAACGGAGGGGGGGTGGTTTGTTCTTGGGGGTCTGTACTAATGTAGGGGGGTGGTTTGTCCTGGGGGCATTTGCACTAATTAAGGGGGGGTGGTTTGTTCTGGGGGCTCTGTACTAATGTAGGGGGGGTGGTTTGTCCTGGGGGTCTGTACTAATGGAGGGGGGGTGGTTTGTCCTGGGGGGTCTATACTAATGGAGGGGGTTGGTTTGTCCTGGGGGTCTGTACTAATGTAGGGGGGTGGTTTGTTCTGGGGGTCTGTACTAATGTAGGGGGGTAGTTTGTCTGGGGGGTCTGTACTAATGTAGGGGGGGTGGTTTGTCCTGGGGGGTCTATACTAATGGAGGGGGTTGGTTTGTCCTGGGGGTCTGTACTAATGTAGGGGGGGGTGGTTTGTTCTGGGGGGTCTGTACTAATGTAGGGGGGGTGGTTTGTCCTGGGGGGTCTATACTAATGGAGGGGGTTGGTTTGTCCTGGGGGTCTGTACTAATGTAGGGGGGGTGGTTTGTTCTGGGGGTCTGTACTAATGTAGGGGGGTGGTTTGTCTGGGGGGTCTGTACTAATGTAGGGGGGTGGTTTGTTCTGGGGGGTCTGTACTAATGTAGGGGGGTGGTTTGTTCTGGGGGGTCTGTACTAATGTAGGGGGGTGGTTTGTCCTGGGGGGTCTGTACTAATGGAGGGGGGTTGGTTTGTCCTGGGGGGTCTGTACTAATGTAGGGGGGGTGGTTTGTCCAGGGGGTGTCTGTACTAATATAGGGGGGTGGTTTGTTCTGGGGGGTCTGTACTAATGTAGGGGGGTGGTTTGTCCTGGGGGGGTCTGTACTAATGGAGGGGGGGTGGTTTGTCCTGGGGGGTCTGTACTAATGGAGGGGGGTGGTTTGTCCTGGGGGGTCTGTACTAATGGAGGGGGGTGGTTTGTCCTGGGGGGGTCTGTACTAATGGAGGGGGTGGTTTGTATTGGGGGGTCTGTACTAATGGAGGGGGTAGTTTGTTCTGGGGGTCTGTACTAATGTAGGGGGGGTGATTTGTCCAGGGGGTCTGTACTAATGGACGGTGGTGGTTTGTTCTGGGGGTCTGTACTAATGGAGGGGGGGGTGGTTTGTCCTGGGGGGTCTGTACTAATGGAGGGGGTGGTTTGTCCTGGGGAGGTCTGTACTAATGGAGGGGGGTGGTTTGTTCTGGGGGTCTGTACTAATGTAGGGGGGGTGGTTTGTCCGGGGGTCTGTACTAATGGAGGGGGTGGGTTGTTCTGGGGGGTCTGTCTAATGTGGGGGTGGTTTGTTCTGGGGGGTCTGTACTAATGTAGGGGGGGTGGTTTGTCCTGGGGGTCTGTACTAATGGAGGGGGGGTGGTTTGTCCTGGGGGGTCTATACTAATGGAGGGGGTTGGTTTGTCCTGGGGGTCTGTACTAATGTAGGGGGGGTGGTTTGTTCTGGGGGTCTGTACTAATGTAGGGGGGTAGTTTGTCTGGGGGGGTCTGTACTAATGTAGGGGGGTGGTTTGTTCTGGGGGTCTGTACTAATGTAGGGGGGTGGTTTGTTCTGGGGGGTCTGTACTAATGTAGGGGGGTGGTTTGTCCTGGGGGGTCTGTACTAATGGAGGGGGGTTGGTTTGTCCTGGGGGGTCTGTACTAATGTAGGGGGGTGGTTTGTCCAGGGGGTGTCTGTACTAATATAGGGGGGTGGTTTGTTCTGGGGGGTCTGTACTAATGTAGGGGGGTGGTTTGTTCTGGGGGGTTTTTACTAATGTAGGGGGGTGGTTTGTCCTGGGGGGTCTGTACTAATGGAGGGGGGGTGGTTTGTCCTGGGGGGTCTGTACTAATGGAGGGGGGTGGTTTGTCCTGGGGGGTCTGTACTAATGGAGGGGGGTGGTTTGTCCTGGGGGGGTCTGTACTAATGGAGGGGGTGGTTTGTATTGGGGGGTCTGTACTAATGGAGGGGGTGGTTTGTTCTGGGGGGTCTGTACTAATGTAGGGGGGGTGATTTGTCCAGGGGGTCTGTACTAATGGACGGTGGTGGTTTGTTCTGGGGGTCTGTACTAATGGAGGGGGGGTGGTTTGTCCTGGGGGGTCTGTACTAATGGAGGGGGTGGTTTGTCCTGGGGAGGTCTGTACTAATGGAGGGGGGTGGTTTGTTCTGGGGGTCTATACTAATGTAGGGGGGGTGGTTTGTCCGGGGGTCTGTACTAATGGAGGGGGTGGTTTGTTCTGGGGGGTCTGTACTAATGGAGGGTGGGTGGTTTGTCCTGGGGGTCTGTACTAATGGAGGGGGGGTTGTCCTGGGGGGTTGTACTAATGGAGGGAGGTGATTTGTTCTGCTGGGTCTGTACTAATGGAGGGGGGGTGGTTTGTCCTGGGGGGGTCCGTACTAATGGAGGGGGGTGGTTTGTTCTGGGGGGTCTGTACTAATGTAGGGGGGAGATTTGTCCGGGGGGTCTGTACTAATGGAGGGGGGTAGTTTGTTCTGGGGGGTCTGTACTAATGGAGGGGGGGTGGTTTGTCCTGGGGCATCTGTACTAATTAAGGGGGGGTGGTTTGTTCTGGGGGGTCTGTACTAACGGAGGGGGGGTGGTTTGTTCTTGGGGGTCTGTACTAATGTAGGGGGGTGGTTTGTCCTGGGGGCATCTGCACTAATTAAGGGGGGGGTGGTTTGTTCTGGGGGCTCTGTACTAATGTAGGGGGGGTGGTTTGTCCGGGGGGTCTGTACTAATGTAGGGGGGTGGTTTGTCCTGGGGTGTCTGTACTAATGGAGGGTGGTTGGTTTGTCCGGGGGGTCTGTACTAATGGAGGGGGTGGTTTGTCCTGGGGGTCTGTACTAATGGAGGGGGGTGGTTTGTTCTGGGGGGTCTATACTATTGGATGGGGGTGGTTTGTTCTGGGGGGTCTGTACTAATGTAGGGGAGGTGATTTGTCCGGGGGGTCTGTACTAATGGAGGGGGCTGGTTTGTTCTAGTGGTCTGTACTAATGGAGGGGGGGTGGTTCGTCCTGGGTGGGTCTATACTGATGGGGGGTCTGTACTGAGGGAGGGGTTTATACTTAGTGGGGGGTCTGCAGTGAAGGAGGGGGGTCTATACTTAGTGGAGGGGGGTCTGTACTGAGGGGCGACTATAGTTGGTAGAGGGGGGGTGACACCAAGTTTTACTGCACCGGGTGACACCAACCCTAGTGACGCCACTGCAGCCGCGGGCTCTTATTTCCCCTCTCCCGCTCCGCCTCGTGTGCGCTGCTGTACTAGTGAGTGGCGCACTATGTTTCTTCCCCCGCCTTCATATCGGCCAGGGAAGAAAAAGAAAAGAAGCAAAGAAGAAGATTGTGGGACATGTAGTCCCGAGGACTGGCAGCCCCACTGTAACACGGAAACTGCAGACCACACAGCATGCTCAGATGAATGGGAGAGAGAGAGAGCCAGGAGCCCGGGAAAGCCTTCAGGAAAGTGCACCCAGGACTTCAGAGAGAGAGAACAGTGCTGAGGGAACACCATCAGAGAGAGAACCCCGCTGCCCTGCACCACCAGAGGGAAATCCACACAGCCTAGTGCCATCCCTGGCGGAGAAAGGAATGGAGTCATTGCCATAATACAGATCTGGGCTCTACCCAGCAGAGTCGCCACGGGCAATTCAGAGTGAGCTGACTCCTGATCAGAGGAACCTTTGTTGCTGTATCGCTGGGTCAGGTGAGAGGGCCGATCGGCCATTATCTACTAACGTCCATAGGAACTGCAGTCTCTGACCATCTCTTGTATCATGTCTGCAGTCTCTGACCATCATTTGTAACATGTCTGCAGTCTCTGACCATCTCCTGTAACATGTCTGCAGTCTCTAACCATCTCCTGTAGTATGTCTGCAGTCTCTGACCATCTCCTGTAGTATGTCTGCAGTCTCTGACCATATCCTGTACTATGTCTGCAGTCTCTGACCATCTTCTGTATTATGTCTGCAGTCTCTGACCATCTCCTGTACTATGTCTGCAGTCTCAGACCATCTCCTGTATCATATCTCCAGTCTCTGACCGTCTCCTGTATTACCGTATTTATCGGCGTATAACACGCACTTTTTTCCCCTTAAAATCAGGGGAAAATTGCAGGTGCGTGTTATACGCCGATCCCCTGCGATCCCGAGCTGTCACATCTTTAAAATCGCCGACCGCGATTTGAAAATGGCGCCACCGGCGCCAAAATACACAGAGCCGGTCCTCGGCTGTTCTCGGCGGCTCTCGTTCACTTTCGGCTCCACTCGTAGTCCCGAGCGGAGCTATCCGAACCTACTCGGCTAGGTTCGGATAGCTCCGCTCGGGACTACGAGTGGAGCCGAAAGTGAACGAGAGCCGCCGGGAAGAGCCGAGGACCGGCTCTGTGTATTTCGGCGCCGGCGGCGCCATTTTCAAATCGCGGTCGGCGATTTTGAAGCCCAGGATGGCAGGGATAGAGGATAGAAGGCTGCACTGGGGCAAGGCTGCACTGGGGAACGCTGCACTGACAAGGCTCCACTGGGGAAGGCTGCACTGACAAGGCTGCACTGGGGAAGGCTGCACTGACAAGGCTGCACTGGGGAAGGCTGCACTGGGGAAGGCTGCACTGGGGAAGGCTGCACTGACAAGGCTGCACTGGGGAAGGCTGCACTGACAAGGCTGCACTGGGGCAAGGCTGCACTGAGAAGGCTGCAATGATGGGCATTATAAATGTAAGTTTTTTCCCTTCAACTTCCCTCCTAAAAGTTTTTTTTTCCTTAAAATTCCCTCCTAAATTGGGGTGCGTGTTATACGCCGGTGCGTGTTATACGCCGATAAATACTGTATATGTTCAGTCTCTGACCATCTCCTGTATTATATCTCCAGTCTCTGACCATCTCCTGTACTATGATTGCAGTCTCTGACCATCTCTAGTAACATGTCTGCAGTCTCTGACCATCTCCTGTAGTATGTCTGCAGTCTCTGACCATATCCTGTACTATGTCTGCAGTCTCTGACCATCTCCTGTACTATGTCTGCAGTCTCTGACTATCTCCTGTATTATATCTCCAGTCTCTGACCGTCTCCTGTATTATGTCTGCAGTCTCTGACCATCTCCTGTATTATATGTTCAGTCTCTGACCATCTCCTGTATTATATCTCCAGTCTCTGACCATCTCCTGTACTATGATTGCAGTCTCTGACCATCTCCTGTACTATGTCTGGGGGCTCTTTCTAACAGATACTCTAACAGAAGCCCTCTCTGTGTGCATCAGAGAGACTCCCCTCCAGGTCTCATTAGTGTACGCTCTTCCTGTATTTTCTTTATTGTTAAAAGATCATAGGAGTATCCCAGGGTAATGAAGACTTCTTAGGGGAGCATCTCTGTGTTTGAGTCATTGCCATAGTAACATTTGTAAAATGGAGGAGTTGGTAAGATGACCATGTCCACATGGGGGCGCTAGAAATATTTCTGCACCCAGGCGTCTGTGACCCTAGGATCGGCCCTGGGCACTATTAATCCCCCTAATACCAATGACGGGGCATTGCTTACTCCCCCTAATACCAAAGATGGGGCAATATTACTCCCCCTAATACCAATGATGGGGCATTGTTTACTCCCCCTAATACCAAAGATGGGGCACTATTACTCCCCCTAATACCAATGATGGGGCATTGTTTACTCCCCCTAATACCAAAGATGGGGCACTATTACTCACCCTAATACCAATGACGGGGCATTGTTTACTCCCCCTAATGCCAAAGATGGGGCACTATTACTCCCCCTAATACTAATGACGGGACATTGTTTACTCCCCCTAATGCCAAAGATGGGGCACTATTACTCCCCCTAATACCAATGATGGGGCATTGTTTACTCCCCCTAATACTAAAGATGAGGCACTATTACTCCCTCCTAATACCAATGATGGGGCATTGTTTACTCCCAGTGACGCCAGGACATTTTCTGCTCCCACTGGCCACAACCCGTCCAGTGTGCTGCTGTTACTCAATGTCTGATGCCATCTCTTCTATCTCTGGAACTGTAAAGGGCTCCAGGAGAGAAGAGGCCGTCATTTCCTGTGCCTGTGTTTTATAAGCGCAGGCACATGCTGTTCTGTGATTTGTCAGAACCGATCGGCAGGTCCAGGGCAAAAATGATTGGCCTGGACCTGAAGACTGATCGGTGCTGGAGCCAATCACAGCACCCCTGGCTGGCGGGCACACGCGTCCCCCAGCTCGGGAACACAGATCGCGTACATGTACGTGATCTTGCGCAGCGTGGCTGCCCTGTAGCAGTAAAACTGGTATGGGGCGGTCGGGAACTGGTTAATGTGTGAAATAGGTGGCTAAATATTGCAATGCATCATATCTTGGTGTGGTTCGGGGAGTAGTACAATGTGTGTGTCTAAGGATGGGTTGGTGAATGGACGGTCAGCAGAAACCGCATTTATGGTTTGCTGAGGAAGCGGAGTGAGAAGATCGTTTTCTATGTCTATAAAATGTAATAATGGTGCCATCGGGGCCCCGCCTCTTCCCAGATGGCAGGCTTCACACCACCCGAAGCACAGGGCTTTATTCAGTGTTAATACAGGGAAGCACAGTTCCGGCACCTCCAGCGCTGAATGTATGTAATTCCATGGGGTGCTGGAGGGTCTATTGATGCTGGCTGCTGGGGGATCTATTATCTCGAGGGGGGTGGGGGGTTTATTGTTGGCGGGGAAACTGTTGTTGCTGGGAGGGTCTTATGTTGCTGGGGGTTCAATTATTGCTGAGGGGGATCTACTGTTGAGGGAGGGGTCTACTGATGAGGGAGGGGTCTACTGACGCTGGCTCCTGGGAGAACTATTGGTTCTGGTGGGGGGGCTTATTGCTGGTGGGGGCTTTATTGTTGCTGGGAGGGATCTACTGTTGAGGGAGGGGTCTACTGATGCTGGCTCCTGGGAGACCTATTGGTTCTAGTGGGGGGCTTATTGCTGGTGGGGGGCTTTATTGTTTTTCGGAGGGATCTACTGTTGAGGGAGGGGTCTACTGACGCTGGCTCTGGGAGACCTATTGTTGCTGGTGGGGGGCTCTATTGTTGCTGGAGTTCTGTTGTTGCTGGGGGTCTATTGTTTCTGGGGGGGTGGTCTATTGTTGCTGGTGGGGGGATCTATTGTTTCTGGAATTCTGTTCTTGCTGGGGGTCTGTTGTTTCTGGGGGAGTGGGTCTATTGTTTCTGGTGGGGGGGTCGGTCAGCTGCAGGGGATCCATTTTACTGTTTTTCTTTTCATTAACCTCTTCAATACCGCCCTTTCACCCCCTTCCTGCCCAGGCCAATTTTCAGCTTTCAGTGCTATCACGGTTTGAATGACAATTGCGCGGTCATGTACTCAAAATTAAATTTTTATAATTTTTTTTTCATACAAATAGAGCTTTTGGTGGCATTTAATCATCACTGGGTTTTTTTTGTTTGTTATTATATAAACAAAAAAAGACCGAAAATATTGAAAAACACATTTTTCTTTGTTTCTGTTATGAAACGGAACAAATAAATAATAATTCTTCATAATTTTTAGGCCAAAATGTATTCTGCTACATTTCTTTGGTGAATATAACCCAAATCAGTGTATATTATTTAGTCTGTAGGAAAGTTAGAGAGTCCACAAGCTATGGGATATCTATCTGAGAATGGATCAATCCTGATGTACCGAGGGCCAATCTCATTTCTTGAGGCCCAGAAATGCCAGGACAGTACAAATACCCCCTGAATGACCCCCCTTTTGGAACGTAGACAGTCTGAGGTATTTAGTAAGAGGCACAGTGGGGTTTTTTGAAGTCGTAATCTTTTGTTGCAATATTTTGGAAAATGAAGAAATGAAGAAAAAACAATGTTCCCCATTTTTTTTGTTTACATACTGTAACCAGTGCAGTACAGTGTCCTCATATAACTGGTGTGGCAGTGATCAGGGACACTGGCGCCCGAAAAGCGCCGCTTAAACAGCGCTAAAGTGTCGCTAAAACGAGCGGCGCTTTAGTGCTAACGCGGCCCCAATGTGAAAATAGCCTTATCCTTAAACCATCGCTTTATTAATATAAAAAGTGGTAAGTATTATACTCACAAGATGACAAATGTATCAAGCACATCACATAGTACACCGTCATCCAATCCACATTGCATCAGATCATGTGGTAGGAGAAGGTGAAGAGCCAATAGGCTATCATGTTTCGAGGACTAGCCTCTTCCTCAGAGCCCTGAAGAAGCTAGTCCTCGAAATGCATTAGCGTATTGGATCTGCACCTTCTCCTACCATATGATGCAATGTGGATTGGATGACGGTGTACTATGTGATGTGCTTGATACATTTATCATCTTGTGAGTATAATACTTACCACTTTTTATATTAATAAAGGGATGGTTTTAGGATAAAGCACTAGGTCTGGGCGCCCTCTCTGTCTTTTTATGGTTGCACATGGAAGGAGGTTGCACAATATAGGCAAAAAAATTCCCAGCAGACTTACCAGCCAGCCAGCAAAAGAAACAAATTGTTGTTTCTAACAATTCAGCGTAAAAACAGAGGCTTTTGTTGCACTCATTTGCAAATCTATGTGGAAGCCGCAGCGCCCCGCCAAGGCTCCTCTGTAAAATGCGGCCCTAACTCTATATATATGTTTAGTTGCAGGTTTGTCCCTACATAAGATTGTTACTCTTTATTGCTTTCACTAAATATCCTATAAAGAGACCCAGTCACCAGCTACAACTTTTCAATTTACGGGATTTTATTGAAACATAAATGTACTTTATTTATCACAAGCATTTCTATAATGCCGACAATTTACACATTTATATTGCACATTCATATCAGCCCTCTCGGATCTTACAATCTATAGCCGGCCACAGAAGGATTGAACCTAGGCTGGTTCAGCAGGGACAGGCCTGAGATTCAATCTATCCACTGACAGGCTGGTTGTACTGAAATCGATTGACTTCAGTACAACCAGTCTGTGGGATTTTTATTCAGGCAATTACTGCCGGCAGTGATCATTCTGTTCTTCCAGCAGGGAAAGCATCCCGCTGGCAAAACACAATAGCACTATGAGAGGGATTCCCCCATCTGTGTTGATGGGGGAAATCAAGCAATTTTCTTTCCGTTCACCCATTGTGTGAAAGAAAGTTGCATAATCTATGGGCTGCTAAAGTCCTTAAGGTTGGCCAGAGAAGTGTATTTTTTTTTTCAATCAGGCAGTGGGCAGATCGGAAAAACCAAATGGAATCCCCATCTCCATCTGTTTACATAAAGCAAACACCCTAAAGAACACAGTTATATACAAATGTAACAGTACCACACCAGTATTGTTAAGTAATAGTAGTCAAATTTTATTACAATATCCAATAAAAAAATCCCATAGATGGGACTATATTGCAAATGTAGAAAACACTTTACAGTAAAAGGCATTGCCACTCTTGGTGGTAGATGAGTGGGTGTAGCTGAGCCTAAGAGGTATTGCCACCCTTGCTGGTACAAAAAAGTTTTTAATACCTGCCCCCACCTGTAACTGGTCACTGCAGCAAGGAGCATTGCAAAGGCAAAAAAAAATAAAAAATAAGATATTTCCACACTCAATTTACCGACCAGCCTGTGACCAACCAAACTGTCCTGTTGAGCAGTATGTGTCAAAGACAGGGGTTTAGTTGCACACATTTACAAATGCATGCATTAGCCACAGAGCCACGGCAAGGCACCCCATTTTCTGTGGAACCTAAGAGGCATTGCCACCATTGGTGGTAGATGAGTGTATGTAGGTGGGAGCAGGGGATACGCTGGGCATGTGGGAGTGAGGGCAGAAACTTGGGGGGAAGTTCCACTGGCCACACTCACCCCATACCCAGGGTGGTAGCGTCCCCTCTTGGTGGTAGATGAGGGGGTGTGGGCAAGAAGGAGTGGGGTGTTAAGAGTTATATGAACAGGGCTCATTGAAGCCTCTTAATTTTTTTTTCTCTTGGTTTGGGTGAATTGGTAACATATTTAATATAAGGTATTTGTAGGAGGGAGGAGGGGTGGAGGGAGGGGGGAAAAGGGAAAGAAAGTTTTTTTTTTTGGGGGGGGGGGATTGGGAAGTGGATAAAGATGTGATCAATATAAATATGTTATGAAGGTTGTTTTAATGGATATGTCAAGTTTAGTAAAAAAAGGATGAGTGGGTGTAGCAGAGCCTGAGGCATTGTCACCCTTGGTTGTAGATGAGTGGGTGTAGGTGGGGGCAGGGGGTATTGCAGTATGCTGGGTGTGGGGGAGTGAGGGCAGATGAAACTTGGGGGGAAGTTCCACTAGCCACACTCACCCCATACCCAGGGTGGTAACGTCCCCTCTTGTTGGTAGATGAGTGCATGTAGGTGGGGTCAGTACCAGTATGCTGGGCGTGGGGGAGTGAGGGCAGATGAAACTTGGGGGGAAGTTCCACTGGCCACACTCAGGGTGGTAGCGTCCCTTCTTGGTGGTAGATGAGTGGGTGTAGGTGGGGCCAGGGGGTATTACCAGTATGCTGTGTGGGGGGGCAGATGAAACTTTGGGGGAAGTTCCACTGGCCACACTCACCCCCTACCCAGGGTTGTAGCATCCCTTCTTGGTGTTAGATGAGTGGGTGTAGCAGAGCCTGAGGCATTGTCCCCCTTGGTGGTAGATGATTGCATGTAGGTGGAGGCATTACCAGTAAGCTGTGGGTGGGGGAGTGAAGGCAGATGAAACTTGGGGGGAAGTTCAAGTGGCCACACTCACCCCCTACCCAGGGTGGTAGCGTCACCTCTTGGTGGTAGATGAGTGGGTGTAGGTGGGGGCAGGGGGTATTACCAGTATGCTGGGCGTGGGGGAGTGAGGGCAGATGAAACTTGGGGGGAAGTTCCACTGGCCACACTCACCTCCTACCCAGGGTGGTAGCGTCCCTTCTTGGTGGTAGAAGAGTGGGTGTAGCAGAGCCTGAGGCATTGTCACCCTTGGTGGTAGATGATTGCATATAGGTGGGGGCAGGGGGTATTACCAGTATGATGGGCATGGGGAGGGCAGATGAAACTTGGAGGGAAGTTCCACTGGCCACGCTAACCCCCTACCCAGGGTGGTAGCGTCCCCTCTTGGTAGTAGAAGAGTGGGAGTATTGGGTTGTGAGGCAGTTGATCCAGAGGAAGGTGAAAAACCCCAGCAAAGCATGATCCAATGTGCTCCAGCTGGGGAAAAAATTCCTTCCTGATCCCCCGAGAGGCAATCGAATATTTCCTGGATCGGCCCCGTTGGTGGGGGAGGGCGGGCAATTGGAGCCCCACCTTCGGTGGTAGGTGAGTGGAGATGTGGGTGTCAGTGTGTGGAGAGTGGGGGAGGAGGGACCATCCCCCACACAGAGCTCTGGAGGGAGTTGCCATTGTCCGGACTACAGCCGGGTCACGGTGTGTCTGTGTGATCTGCCTCCTCTGCTCAGGCTCTAAAGGAACTACAAGTCCCAGCAATCTCTGTCCACATGAGGAACTACAACTCGCGATTGCTGGGAGTTGTAGTTCCTCAGAGCCTGAGCAGAGGAGGAAGGTTCCCCGGATACACAGACACGCTGTGACCCGGCTGTAGTCCGGACAATGGCTCCTCCCTCCGGAGCTCTGTGGCGGAGATGTTTCCTGGATCGGCCCCGTGTGTGGGGGAGGGCGAGCAATTGGAGCCCCACCCTCGGTGGTAGGTGAGTGGAGATGTGGGTGTCAGTGTGTGGAGAGCAGGGGAGGAGGGACCATCCCCCACACAGAGCTCTGGAGGGAGGAGCCATTGTCCGGACTACAGCCGGTATCTTGCCGAGAAAGTTCCCTCGGCGGATAAGTTCCCCCCCTGTACTGCGCAGCTGCCGGAGATAGCCGAAGCTCAAACGCTTCAATCAGCTGTACACGGCGCCTGCGCCCTGGGTCCAGATTCCTTCCCCACCATCCAAGTGGACCTAGAGGGAGAATCTAAAAGAGCCGAGCGAAACTAGGCCGTGCCCGAAGCGTGGCGAGCGAAGCGAGCCCGCGAGGGGCCCTCTTACAGGCGCTGTGTACAGCTGATTTTCAGCTGTTCCGCTTCGGCTATTTCCGCCGGATCCTACTGCGCAGGCGCAGCACCTGCGCAGTAGAGGGGGGAACTTATCCGCCGAGCGGAACTTTCTCGGCAGAACACTGGATCACGGCATGTCTGTGTGATCTGCCTCCTCTGTTCAGGCTCTAAAGGAACTACAAGTCCCAGCAATCTGGGAGTTGTAGTTCCTCAGAGCCTGAGCACAGGAGGCAGGTTCCCCGAACACACAGACACGCTGTGACCCAGCTGTAGTCCGGACAATGGCTCCTCCCTCCGGAGCTCTGTGGTGAGCATGTTTCCTCCTCTCCGCTCATGTATATAATCTGTGACTGACCCGTGTGTCATGTATGTAATTTCTGAGGGGGTTGTCACAGGTAAATAATCTGTGTATTTAGATGTCTGCCTGGAGTTCAGTGTTAAAACAGAACTCCAGGCAGATATAAGAGACCCATTTATACCTCTCATCCATTCATAGAAAAATAAAATGTAGGGCCCATTCACAGCTCTCCATTGTGGGGGAATGACAGGGGGGAGGGGTTTGTCATCGATCGATGTCGTGGAATTACTCCACAATTACAGTTTATCATCATCCTGGCCGTGCACATACACCATTCCGGAGTCATTATCATATTCCTCCCATATAATCTTTATTACAAAATCTCATCACAATATAAAGAGTCCGGGTTCGCTTTTCAGATGATTTTTACACCTCTAATTCCAATAAATAAAACTAAATTTGATAATTCTATCATCACCGTGTAACATTTCCCTGTAAGTCCCACGATAGCTGAGCCGGTGTCTCCAGAGGTAGGAAGTGATCTGTATCGGGTTTTTGGGGTCACGCTGTCGTTAAATGACCCCCCCCCCCCCATCTTCCAGCAGATGATATACAAAGTGTCAGATCCGCCCCCAATTAGTCGGAGGGAGGAGCCAGCCCTGACATTCCGCAGGAAGCCAGAACTATTGGAGGTCCATTTATACCAATAATCCATTCATGAAAATATGCTGACCAAAAAAAATAGCAGAAAAACAACAACATGCTTTGGAGGTCTGAACTCCCCTCCCCCCTCCTTATACAATGGGAGAGATTTACTAAACTGCAGCACTCAGAATCTGGTACAACTGTGCATGGGAGCCAATCAGCTTCTATCTTAAGCTTGTTCAGTTAAGCTTGGACAATAAAACCTGGAAGCAGGGCCGATGCTACCACTAGGCAAACTAGGCACCCGCCTAGGGCACACTGCTGCCTAGGGCACCCGGACACTGGTGTTCCTACTCTCTTCTCTCTGCAGCAAGCAAATAAGTCTCAGCATCAGCAGGCAGCTGCCGCTCCGTTCACACATAGTGTCAGAGGCGCAGCAGCGGCAGAGGAATGTGTCTGTGTCCTGACTCCTGAAAGAATGGAAGCAAGCAAATATTCATTGATGGGCGCTGGAAGGCTGCATTGATGGGCGCTGGAAGGCTGCATTGATGGGCACTGGAAGGCCGCATTGATGGGCACTGGTGAGGCTGCATTGATGGGCACTGGAAGGCTGCATTAATGGGCACTGGTGAGGCTGCATTGATGGGCACTGGAAGGCTGCATTGATGGGCGCTGGAAGGCTGCATTGATGGGCACTGGAAGGCTGCATTTATGGGCACTGGAAGGCTGCATTGATGGGCACTGGTGAGGCTGCATTGATGGGCACCTTATTAAAAAGGTGGGGTATACATGGGCAGGGCAAAGAGGGTGGAGTCAGGGGTGGAGCCGGGGGGGGCAAAATGAGGTAAAAATCCTTGCACCAGCCCTGCCTGGAAGCTGATTGGCTCCCATGCACAACTGCACCCGATTCTGTATGCTCCAGTTTTAGTAAATCTCTCCCATTGCATAAGGAAGGGGGAGGGGAGTTCAGACCTCCAAAGCATGTTGTTGTATTTCTGCTTTTTTTTTGGTCATTTGATGAACGATTAACCGCTTTGAGACCAGCCGCTGCCGTTTGACGATGGCACAATGGCCCTCCTGTGCGAATCGTCGTAGCTGTACAACGGCTCGCGCGGGCTCAGTGCCCGTGGGTTGGGAGGACTCAATGTTCTCCGGCGGCCCATGATTGACTTGTACACAGGCAGAATGGGGATGTAAACAAGGCAGTTCCTCGTTCTGACGTGACATGACAGGGATCTACTGTTCCCAGTGATCTCTGTCATGTCCCAGTAAGCCCATCCCCCCCTACAGTTAGGGAACACAGTTAACCCCTTGATTGCCTCCTAGTGTTAACCCCTTCCCTGCCAGTGATATTTATACAGTAATCAGTGCCTATTTTTAGCTCTGATCGCTGTATAAATGTCACTGGTCCCCAAAAAAGTGTCCGATCTGTCCGCCGCAATGTCGCAGTCCCGATAAAAATCGCAGATCGCCGCCATTACTAGTAAAAAAATACATAAAATAATAATAAAAATGCCATAAATCTATTCCCCATTTTATAGATGCTATAATTTTTGTGCAAACCAATCGATATAAGCTTATTGAGATTTTTTATTTTTTATACCAAAAATATGTAGAAGAATATACATCGGCCTAAACTGATGAAGAAATTTGTTTTAAAAAAAATAAATGTAAAAAATATTGTTTTTTTTTTCAAAATTGTCTCTTTTTTTTGTTTATAGCACGAAAAATAAAAACCGCAGATGTGATCAAATACCACCAAAAGAAATCTCTATTTGTGGAGAAAAAAGGACCTCAATTTTGTTTGTGTACAACGTCGCACGACCACGCAATTGTCAGTTAAAGCGATGCAGTGCCGAATCACAAAAAAATGCTCTGGTCATTAAGGGGGTAAAGCCTTCCGGGGCTGAAGTGGTTAAGGGTTCCTTGGACTCATTTTGTAGGTTGGCGCTCTTCATACGATCTTCCTCATTCTGGCAGCTGTGGGGTTCCGCGGGGTCACCACTGAGGACACATTTTCAGTGTGATTTGTCTGGCAGAGAAGGTTCGGTGCCTAAGTGCTCCAGTACTAGGAAATCTCCCCCATTGTGTCAAGGAGTGATCTCTTTAGGATATGTCAACTTCATATACAGTATCTCACAAAAGTGAGTACACCCCTCACATTTTCTTCTACCTTTTCATGTGACAACACTGAAGAAATGACACTTTGCTACAATGTAAAGTAGTGAGTGTACAGCTTGTATAACAGTGTAAATTTGCTGTCCCCTCAAAATAATTCAACACACAGCCATTAATGTCTAAACCGCTGGCAACAAAAGTGAGTACACCCCTAAGAGAAAATGTCCAAATTGGGCCCAATATATATCAATATTTTGTGTGGCCATGATTTTCCAGCACTGCCTTACCCCTCTTGGGCATGGAGGTCACCAGAGCTTCACAGGTTGCCATTGGAGTCCTCTTCCACTCCTCCATGATGACATCACGGAGCTGGTTGATGTTGGAGACCTTGTACTCCTCCACCTTCCGTTTGAGGATGCCCCACAGATGCTCAATAGGGTTTAGGTCTGGAGACATGCTTGGCCAGTCCATCACCTTTACCCTCAGCTTCTTTAGCAAGGCAGTGGTCATCTTGGAGGTGTGTTTGGGGTCGTTATCATGTTGGAATACTGCCCTGCAGCCCTATCTCTGAAGGGAGGGGATCATGCTCTGCTTCAGTATGTCACAGTACATGTTGGCATTCATGGCTCCCTCGATGAACTGTAGCTCCCCAGTGCTGGCAGCACTCATGCAGCCCCAGACCATGGCACATCCACCACCATGCTTGACTGTAGACAAGACACACTTGTCTTTGTACTCCTCACCTGGTTGCCGCCACAAACGCTTGACACCATCTGAACCAAATAAGTTTATCTTGGTCTCATCAGACCACAGGACATGGTTCCAGTAATCCATGTCCTTAGTCTGCTTGTCTTCAGAAAACTGTTTGTGGGCTTTCTTGTGCATCATCTTTAGAAGAGGCTTCTTTCTGGGACGACAGCCATGCAGACCAATTTCATGCAGTGTGCGGCGTATGGTCTGAGCACTGACAGGCTGACCCCCCACCCCTTCAACCTCTGCAGCAATACTGGCAGCACTCATACGTCTATTTCCCAACGACAACCTCTGGATATGACGCTGAGCATGTGACCTCAACTTCTTTGGTTGACCATGGCGAGGCCTGTTCTGAGTGGAACCTGTCCTGTTAAACCTCTGTATGGTCTTGGCCACCGTACTGCAGCTCAGTTTCAGGGTCTTGGCAATCTTCTTATAGCCTAGGCCATCTTTATGTAGAGCAACAATTCTTTTTTTCAGATCCTTAGAGAGTTCTTTGCCATGAGGTGCCATGTTGAACTTCCAGTGACCAGTATGAGAGAGTGAGACACCAAATTTAACACACCTGCTCCCCATTCACACCTGAGATCTTGTAACACTAACGAGTCACATGACACCGGGAAGGGAAAATGGCTAATTGGGCCCAATTCCGACATTTTCACTTAGGGGTGTACTCACGTTTGTTGCCAGCAGTTTAGACATTAATGGCTGTGTGTTGAGTTATTTTGAGGGGGCAGCAAATTTACACTGTTATACAAGCTGTACACTCACTACATTACATTGTAGCAAAGTGTCATTTCTTCAGTGTTGTCACATGAAAAGATATAATAAAATATTTACAAACATGTGAGGGGTATCCGGCCCTTTGGGCATTTTTCCTCTATCAGCTACAGTGGGGCGTAGGCTGAAAACTCGATTCCAGCTGGAGCATTGACAATGCAGGCATCAGTGCCACTATTCCTGTGACGTTCCTGCTGGAGTAGACACTACTTGGCATTAGGAATGGGCTCGGGCATGTTCGGATTGAACCCGCCACTGCACACCACCAATCATAGGCAGCGCGTGTATGTGCAGCTGCTGGTCGAGAAAATGCCTCACTGCCTAGGATTGGCGGTGTGCAGCGACGGCTTCCTGGCGGGTTCAGTCCGAACACACCCCGAGCCCATCACTACTTGGCAATATAGACAGGGCACTGGAGAAACAGCAGCAGGCGTAGGAGGAGAGTTTCCTGGTGTTTCAGGGCCCACTATATTCAGACGCTGTCCCTGTGAGGGTTCAGTAGATACAGGAGCAGTATGAGGAGGAGAAGGATGGTTTCTGTGCTTGTGTTTAGGAGGGGAGAAGGCATTGGGCAGGTTTCCAGTCATGGGTTTCATCTAGGGCTGCAACTAACGATTAATTTCATAATCGATTAGTTGGCCGTTTTTGTTTCGATTAATCAGTTAATAACCTTAAAAAAGTGTGATGTATAATTTAGTTAACCACTTGCTGACCGCCGCACGCTGATATACGTCGGCGCAATGGCAGCAGTGGGAAGATGGGCGTACCTGTACGCCCCCTTTAATTTGCGGGGCTATTGGGCACGCGCCAACCGCGTACAGCGTGACCATGCCCACAGACTCGATGTACGCTGATGTCCCGCGATCGTGTCATGGAGAGGCAGAACGGGGAGATGCTTATGTAAACAAGGCATTTCCCTGTTCTGCCTAGTGACATGACAGAGATCTACTGCTCCCTGTCATAGGGAGCAGTGATCGCTGTCATGTGAGTAGTAGCCCATCCCCCACACAGTTAGAATCACTCCCTAGGACACACTTAACCCCTTGATCGCCCCCTAGTGTTTAACCCCTTTCCTGCCAGTGTCATTTACACAGTAATCTGCAGTTTTATAGCACTGATCGCTGTATAAATGACAATGGTCCCAAAAATAGTGTCAAAAGTGTCCGATGTGTCCGCCATAATGTCGCAGTCAAAATAAAAATCGCAGATCGCCACCATTACTAATAAAAAAAAAAATTAATAACAAAAAACGCCATAAATCTATCCCCTATTTTGTAGACACTATAACTTTTGCGCAAACCAATCAATATACGCTTATTGCTATTTTTTTACCAAAAATATGTAGGAGAATACATATCAGGCTAAACTAAGGAAAAAAAATAGTTTTTTTTATATATTTTTTGGGGATATTTATTATAGCAGAAAGTAAAAAATATTGCATTTTTTTCAAAATTGTCGTTCTTTTTTTGTTTATAGCGCAAAAAATAAAAACCGCAGAGGTGATCAAATATCACGAAAAGAAAGCTCTATTTGTGGGAACGTTTGGTGTAACGTCGCACGACCGCGCAATTGTCAGTTAAAGCGACGCAGTGCCGAATCGCAAAAAGTGCTCTGGTCAGGAAGCGGTTAATATGTAAAGTTTAAAAAAAAAGGCAATTTATTCTTAAACATCTCTATGCAGTGGTAAATATAAATAACCAACTGTATGGTTAGGGAGTAAAATCTTAAATCCACTCTGAGAATAACAGACAGAAGAGATATACTGTATATACTATTAGAGGAGATATATACTATTAGAGGAGATATACTGTATATACTATTAGAGGAGATATATACTATTAGAGGAGATATACTATATATACTATTAGAGGAGATATATACTATTAGAGGAGATATACTGTACATACTATTAGAGGAGATATACTGTATACACTATTAGAGGAGATATACTGTATATACTATTAGAGGAGATATATACTATTAGAAGAGATATACTGTATATACTATTAGAGGAGACATATACTATTAGAGGAGATATACTGTATATACTATTAGAGGAAATATACTGTATATACTATTAGCGGAGATATACTGTATATACTATTAGAGGAGATATACTGTATATACTATTAGAGGAGATATATACTATTAGAAGAGATATACTGTATATACTATTAGAGGAGACATATACTATTAGAGGAGATATACTGTATATACTATTAGAGGAGATATACTGTATATACTATTAGAGGAGATATACTGTATATACTATTAGAGGAGATATATATTATTAGGGATGAGCCGAACACCCCCCCGGTTCGGTTCGCACCAGAACCTGCGAACGGACCGAAAATTCGCATGAACGTTAGAACCCCACTGACGTCTATGGGACTCGAACGTTCGAAATCAAAAGTGCTCATTTTAAAGGCTAATTTGCATGGTATTGTCCTAAAAAAGGTTTGGGGACCCGGGTCCTGCCCCAGGGGACATGTATCAATGCAAAAAAAACTTTTAAAAACTGACGTTTTTTCGGGAGCAGTGATTTTTATGATGCTTAAAGTAAAAAAAAAGCGAAATATTCCTTTAAATATCGTACCTGGGGGGTGTCTATAGTATGCCTGTAAAGTGGCGCGTGTTTCCCGTGCTTAGAACAGTCCCTGCACAAAATGTCATTTTTAAAGGAAAAAAAGTCATTTAAAACTGCTTGCGGCTTTAATGTAATGTCGGGTCCTGGCAATATGGATGAAAATCAGTGAGACAAACGGCATGGGTACCCCCCAGTCCATTACCAGGCCCTTTGGGTCTTGTATGGATATTAAGGGGAACCCCGCACCCAAATTAAAATAAGGAAAGGTGTGGGGCCACCAGGCCCTATATACTCTGAACAGCAGTATACAGGCAGTGCAAACAAGACAGGGACTGTAGGTTTGTTATTAAGTAGAATCTGTTTGTAATTTTGAACAGGTACATTTTTAATGTGTTTAGCTCCAGCCAAAAAATCTTTTTTAAGCTTTTTGGAAAACATAGGGAAGGGTTATCACCCCTGTGACATTTGTTTTGCTGTCTGTCCTCCTCTTCAGAAGATTTCACCTCACTTTTTGTCCCAATGACAAATGTTTTTTGAAAATTTGGGGTTTTTTGTGGAACAAGGATTGGAAAGCATCAGTGGAAAGGAGAAATGTTTTTCCCATATTAACTCTTACAGGAGAGAATTTCCCTTCCTAGGGGTAGATTTCATCTCACTTCCTGTTGTCTCCTTCCGTTTGCAAGTAGGAGTCGTTTGTAAGTTAGATGTTTGAAAGTAGGGGCCTGCCCTATATACTCAGCAGAAATTTGGGCCTTAGGTGTTGTTGTGGCCACAACACTGTAAGCCCTCACAGGGCCCTGCTGTGAAATATTAGATCAAGAATTGTAATTACATGCCCCTGTTGAACAAGGGCAGAAAAATTGGGCCTTTGGTGGTGGTGGTGGTGCTGGTGTCACAACACTGTAAGTCCTCACTCGCACTTGGTGGGTGCAGAAATGGGCCCTGCTGTGAAATATTAGATCAAGAATTGTAATTACATGCAAATGTTGAACAAGGGCAGAAAAATTGGGCCTTTGGTGGTGGTGGTGGTGCTGGTGCCACAACACTGTAAGTCCTCACTCGCTCTTGGTGGGTGCAGAAATGGGCCCTGCTGTGAAATATTAGATCAAGAATTGTAATTACATGCCCCTGTTGAACAAGGACAGAAAAATTGGGCCTTTGGTGGTGGTGGTGGTGCTGGTGCCACAACTCTGTAAGTCCTCACTCGCTCTTGGTGGGTGCAGAAATGGGCCCTGCTGTGAAATATTAGATCAAGAATTGTAATTACATGCCCCTGTTGAACAAGGGCTGAAAAATTAGGCCTTAGGCACTGGTGCTGGTGCCACAACACTGCAACCCCTCACAGACACTCTAGTTGGAACGCAGGAACGAGCCCTGCTGCAAAGTATTGCATCAAAAATTGTAATTACACGCCCCTGTTAAACAGGGGCTGAAAAATTGGGCCTTAGGCACTGGTGCTGGTGCCACAACACTGCAACCCCTCACAGATACTCTAGTTGGAATGCAGAAACGAGCCCTGCTGCAAAGTATTGCATCAAAAATTGTAATTACACGCCCCTGTTAAACAGGGGCTGAAAAATTTGGCTTTAGGCACTGGTGCTGGTGCCACAACACTGCAACCCCTCACAGATACTCTAGTTGGAACGCAGAAACAAGCCCTGCTGCAAAGTATTGCATTAAAAATTGTAATTTCACGCTCCTGTTAAACGGGGGCTGAAAAATTGGGCCTTAGGCACTGGTGGTGGCGCCCAGAACCAAAAATGTTCTTACAAGCTATCAGCGTGATCATTGAGGAGGAAGAGGATAATTACTCAGGGATAGTCACTCAGAATCAGCATAGGCAGTCTTTGAAGGGATCTGAGATTTCAAAAAAAATTATTCGGTTACATCAGCATCAGGTGCTTGGTAACTGGTGGTGATCCAAGACTGATTCATTTTTATGAAGGTCAGTTGATCGACCGAGTCGGTGGACAGACGCACCCTGTGATCGGTTACAAAGCCTCCAGCAGCACTGAATGTGCGTTCCGAAAGAACGCTGGATGCAGGACAGGCCAGTAGCTCAATTGCATACTGTGCAAGCTCTGGCCAGTGATCCATCCTCAAGACCCAGTAACCCAGAGGATTATCGGTGGGAAAGGTGTCCAAGTCAGATCTTGCCCCTAGGTATTCCTGCACCATGTAAAACAGACGCTGGTGATGGTTGCTGGAACCGATCATACCTTGGGGCTGCGGACCAAAAATTGTTCCACGCAGCGTGTGCTCCAATAGGTGGACAAGGGGGACAGTGTCACTGATGCATGCACTGTCACTGCTCACCATCCTCGTGGCCTCCTCAAATGGTGACAGGACAGTGCATGCATCCCTGACCATGGCCCACTGGCGTGGGGAAAAAAAACAAGCTCCCCTGACCCTGTCCTGGTGCCATAGTCGCAAAGGTACTCATTGATGGCCCTCTGCTGCGTGTGCAGCCACTGCAGCATGGCCAACGTTGAGTTCCACCTGGTGGGCATGTCACAGATTAGGCGGTTCCTGGGCAGGTTAAACTCCTTTTGGAGGCCCGCCAGCCGAGCACTGGCATTATATGACCGGCGGAAATGCACACAGACTTTCCTGGCCTGCCTCAGGACATCCTGTAAGCCCGGGTACCTGCCCAAGAACCGCTGCACCACCAAGTTAAGGACGTGAGCCAAACAGGGCACATGGGTCATTTGTCCCTGTCGGAGGGCAGAGAGGAGGTTGGTGCCATTGTCGCAAACCGCCATTCCTGCCTTAAGTTGGCGTGGCGTCAACCACCTCTGAACCTGCCCCTGCAGAGCTGACAGAACCTCTGCCCCAGTGTGGCTCCTGTCCCTCAAGCACATCAGCTCAAGCACCGCATGGCACCTATTGGCCTGCGTACTTGCGTAGCCCCTTGAACGGCTACGGAGCACCGCTGGTTCCGAGGACAAAGCACAGGAAGAGGCCATGGAGGAAGAAGAAGAGGAGGGGTGGAGGAGAGAGGTGTGTCACAATCATTAGTAGTGGCATTTTGGAGGCATGGTGGCGGAACAACCTGCAACACTACTGCACCTTGTCCGGCATCCTTCCAAGCTGCCAGCAGAGTCACCCGATGCGCCGTGAAACTTAGGTAACGTCCCTGTCCATGCCTGCTGGACCATGAGTCAGCGGTAATATGCACCTTACCGCTGACCGCCCTGTCCAGCGAGGCATGGACATTGCCTTCCACATGCCGGTAGAGAGCCGGAATCGCCTTCCCTGAGAAAAAGTGACGTTTGGGTACCTGCCACTGAGGAACCGCACATTCCACAAACTCACGGAAGGGGGCAGAGTCTACCAACTGAAAAGGCAGCAGTTGAAGTGCTAGCAATTTTGTCAAGCTAGCATTCAACCGCTGGGCATGTGGATGGCTGGGAGCAAACTTCTTTCGGCGATGCAGCAGCTGGGGCAGGGAAATTTGCCTGGTACAATCTGACGTCGGTGTACCGAAAGCAGATTGCCCACAAGTACTTGGCTGTGACACACCTAATTCTACACCTTCATTCCTCTCAGTGCAGGTCTCAGAGAGGACAGAAGGTATAGTGGGGTTGGAGATCTCAGCTGATGAGGAGCAAGGAGAGGTCCTCTTTGTTCTTTGGTGTGGGTCTTTTAGATACGCTTGCCAACGAACTGCATGGCAGGTCAACATATGTCTGGTCAAGCATGTGGTACCCAAGCGGGAGATGTTTTGGCCATGCGAGATTCGCTTGAGACATATGTTGCAAATAGCAGCGGTGCGATCTGATGCACTCGTCTCAAAAAAGGCCCACACCAAAGAACTTTTTGAATAACGCACAGAGACTGCAGCACCCTGCACATGTGGAGCTTTGGGGTGTGATGCAGTCAGTGTGCTGCCCTTAGGCTAGCCCCTGAAGGGCATCCTGCCTCGTTGGTGATGTGCCGCCTCCTCCTCCTCCTCCTCCTCTCTCCTATCAGGCACCCACGTTGAGTAAGTGACCTCATCATCCCCTCCCTCCTCATCACTGGAGCAAACCTGGCAGTATGCTGCAGCAGGGGGAGCATGACTGCCAGATTGCTGTCCTTCTTGGGCACCCCCTCTGTCCGTGCTCATGTTACTGCCTTCATCAAGCTCAGTATCATCATCAGAGCCTTCCAAACGCTGGGCATCCTCCTGGAGCATGTACCCAACACTGTGGTCAAACAGTTCGAGGGACTCCTCAGGAGGACATGGTGGGGCTAGGGAAGGAGTCACTGATGACATTGAGCCGAGGGAAGAGGCCGCTGCTTTGCCAGACAAAGTACCCTGAGCATGGGTGAGAGAGGATGAGGAGGATGAGGACGGCTTGGTCATCCACTCGACCAAGTCTTCCGCATGTTGCGGCTCAACACGGCCAGCTGCCGAAAAAGAAGGCCAAGCATGTCCCACGGCCACGTGCTGATGAGGATGCACCGTCTCCACGACCAGCACTAGACACAGAGCCTGCTTGCCCTCTTTTATTGGCTTGTGACTCTGCCTCTCCTTCTTGGCCTTCCAGACATACTAATGGCCTGTAGCTGCACTAAGCTGGGATATATATATATATATAGCAAAATCAACTGCCTGCCTGTAGTATGAGAACACCACCAACCTTCTACAGGTAGCTTTAGCTGAACACTGTGCAAAGCTCGCAAAAAACTAACTTGTAGCTTTTTTTAGCTGCCTGCGGTAGTGATAGGATCAGGAAAACACCACCAACCTTCTACAGATAGCTTTAGCTGAACACTGTGCAGAGCTTGCAAAAAAATAACTTGCAGCTTATTTAGCTGCCTGCGGTAGTGATAGGATCAGGAAAACACCACCAACCTTCTACAGGTAGCTTTAGCTGAACACTGTGCAGAGCTTGCCAAAAAATAACTTGCAGCTTATTTAGCTGCCTGCGGTAGTGATAGGTCAGGAAAACACCACCAACCTTCTACAGGTAGCTTTAGCTGAACACTGTGCAGAGCTCGCCAAAAAATAACTTGCAGCTTATTTAACTGCCTGCGGTAATGATAGGATCAGGAAAACACCACCAACCTTCTACAGGTAGCTTTAGCTGAACACTGTGCAAAGCTCGCAAAAAACTAACTTGTAGCTTTTTTAGCTGCCTGCGGTAGTGATAGGATCAGGAAAACACCACCAACCTTCTACAGGTAGCTTTAGGTGAACACTGTGTAGAGCTCGCCCAAAAATAACTTGCAGCTTATTTAGCTGCCTGCGGTAGTGATAGGATCAGGAAAACACCACCAACCTTCTACAGGTAGCTTTAGATGAACACTGTGCAGAGCTCGCAAAAAAATAACTTGTAGGTTTAGCTGAACACTGTGAGGAGGACGCACCACACTAACTTGTAGTTTTAGCTGAACACTGTGAGCAGGACGCACTACACTAACTTGTAGCTTTAGATGAACACTGTGCAGAGCTCGCAAAAAAATAACTTGTAGGTTTAGCTGAACACTGTGAGGAGGACGCACCATACTAACTTGTAGTTTTAGCTGAACACTGTGAGCAGGACGCACTGCACTAACTTGTAGCTTTAGATGAACACTGTGCAGAGGTCTCACTACACTAACTTGTAGTTTTAGCTGAACACTGTGAGCAGGACGCACTACACTAACTTGTAGTTTTAGATGAACACTGTGCAGAGGTTTCACTACACTAACTTGTAGTTTTAGCTGAACACTGTGAGCAGGACGCACTACACTAACTTGTAGCTTTAGATGAACACTGTGCAGAGCTCGCAAAAAATAACTTGTAGGTTTAGCTGAACACTGTGAGGAGGACGCACCACACTAACTTGTAGTTTTAGCTGAACACTGTGAGCAGGACGCACTACACTAACTTGTAGCTTTAGATGAACACTGTGCAGAGGTCTCACTACACTAACTTGTAGTTTTAGCTGAACACTGTGAGCAGGACGCACTACACTAACTTGTAGCTTTAGATGAACACTGTGCAGAGCTCGCAAAAAAATAACTTGTAGGTTTATCTGAACACTGTGAGGAGGACGCACCACACTAACTTGTAGTTTTAGCTGAACACTGTGAGCAGGACGCACTACACTAACTTGTAGCTTTAGATGAACACTGTGCAGAGGTCTCACTACACTAACTTGTAGTTTTAGCTGAACACTGTGAGCAGGACACACTACACTAACTTGTAGCTTTAGATGAACACTGTGCAGAGCTCGCAAAAAAATAACTTGTAGGTTTAGCTGAACACTGTGAGGAGGACGCACCATACTAACTTGTAGTTTTAGCTGAACACTGTGAGCAGGACGCACTGCACTAACTTGTAGCTTTAGATAAACACTGTGCAGAGGTCTCACTACACTAACTTGTAGTTTTAGCTGAACACTGTGAGCAGGATGCACTACACTAACTTGTAGTTTTAGATGAACACTGTGCAGAGGTTTCACTACACTAACTTGTAGTTTTAGCTGAACACTGTGAGCAGGACGCACTACACTAACTTGTAGCTTTAGATGAACACTGTGCAGAGCTCGCAAAAAATAACTTGTAGGTTTAGCTGAACACTGTGAGGAGGACGCACCACACTAACTTGTAGTTTTAGCTGAACACTGTGAGCAGGACGCACTACACTAACATGTAGCTTTAGATGAACACTGTGCAGAGGTCTCACTACACTAACTTGTAGTTTTAGCTGAACACTGTGAGCAGGACGCACTACACTAACTTGTAGCTTTAGATGAACACTGTGCAGAGCTCGCAAAAAAATAACTTGTAGGTTTAGCTGAACACTGTGAGGAGGACGCACCACACTAACTTGTAGTTTTAGCTGAACACTGTGAGCAGGACGCACTACACTAACTTGTAACTTTAGATGAACACTGTGCAGAGCTCGCAAAAAAATAACTTGTAGGTTTAGCTGAACACTGTGAGGAGGACGCACCACACTAACTTGTAGTTTTAGCTGAACACTGTGAGCAGGACGCACTACACTAACTTGTAGCTTTAGATGAACACTGTGCAGAGGTCTCACTACACTAATTTGTAGTTTTAGCTGAACACTGTGAGCAGGACGCACTACACTAACTGTAAATATTCTAGCTGCCTGACTGTGGTACTAATAGGATCAAAAGAACACCAGCAATTTTCTTCAGGTAGCTGTAAATACTGTAACAAGACAAGCCTGCCTGTCAGTAGCAAGATAACAGGAACAGATCTAGCTAAACTGAATACAGTGTATATATATATATATATGCAAAACCTGGGATGCATATATATACACAATACACTGTAAGTGCAGCTAACTCACTGATTGTCCTGCCTAATCTAGCTAACTCAAATGAAATGACACTGTCTCTCTGTCTATCTATGTATCTCAACGCCAGAACACACACTACACAGGGCCGCCGTGCAGGCGGCCTTATATAGTGTGGGGCGTGTTCTAAACCCCCTGAGCCATAATTGGCCAAAGCCACCCCGGCTTTGGCCAATTACAGCTCTCTCTACCGACGGCGCTGTGATTGGCCAAGCATGCGGGTCATAGTGCATGCTTGGCCAATCATCAGCCAGCAATGTACTGTGATGCCACAGTGAATTATGGGCCGTGACGCGCCACACGAATTTGGTGCGAACGGCCCATAATGTTCGGAATTCGGCGAACGACCGAACAGCCAATGTTCGAGTCGAACATGGGTTTGACTCGAACAGGAAGCTCATCCCTATATATTATTAGAGGAGATATACTGTATATACTATTAGAGGAGATATATACTATTAGAGGAGATATACTGTATATACTATTAGAGGAGATATACTGTATATACTATTAGAGGAGATATATATTATTAGAGGAGATATACTGTATATACTATTAAAGGAGATATATACTATTAGAGGAGATATACTGTATATACTGTTAGAGGAGATATACTGTATATACTATTAGAGGAGATATACTGTATATACTATTAGAGGAGATATATATTATTAGAGGAGATATACTGTATATACTATTAGAGGAGATATATACTATTAGAGGAGATATACTGTATATACTGTTAGAGGAGATATACTGTATATACTATTAGAGGAGATATATATTATTAGAGGAGATATACTGTATATACTATTAGAGGAGATATATACTATTAGAGGAGATATACTGTATATACTGTTAGAGGAGATATACTGTATATAATATTAGAGGAGATATATATTATTAGAGGAGATATACTGTATATACTATTAGAGGAGATATATACTATTAGAGGAAATATACTGTATATACTGTTAGAGGAGATATACTGTATATACTATTAGAGGTTGAATCTAGAAAATATCATCAGACTCAGAGATCAAATTTTTTTTATTTAAAAGAAAAAAAAGTTAACGATTGTTTTGCAGATTTTCAAACAGAACTGTAATATATTATATGTTGGCCATACAAAAACAATGTCTTCCTTCAAGAAAAAAAAATAAAGTTTAAGAAGGTTCGTTCGATTTTCTAATCGTTAGTGGGGTCAAATCGATGTTCGTATTAGAAATAATAGAAAACTTCTTGGTCAAAGGAATTTCCAGACAGTGGTTGTGGTTTTCGTTCAGAAATGACATTCATTTTAAAACAGAAAGTGTAAAAACAAGTGAAAATTTCACACAACGTTCTTTCATTCAGCGAATGTACAAAGATTTTTCGTCTGAAAATTGATCTGTGTGGCCAGCATAATGCTTGGTGTACACACCTATGCAGTATGCTTTTGATCTGTTTCTGCAGTGCTTTTTGCTGTGCGTTTTGATTTTTTGGGCACAGCTGCCCACTATGCCCACTATGTATCTTCCCCCCACCTTCATATCAGCCAGGGAAGAAATAGAATAGAAAAAGGAGCATAGAAGAGGATTGTAGGACATGTAGTCCCGAGGACTGGCAGCCCCACTGTAACACGGAAACTGCAGCCCACACAGCATGCTCAGCTGAATGGGAGAGAGAGAGAGACAGGAGCCCGGGAAAGCTTTCAGGGAAGTACACCCAGGACTCCAGAGGGAGAGGGCAGTGCTGAGGGAACACCATCAGAGAGAGAACCCCGCTGCCCTGCACCACAAGAGGGAAAGCCACATAGCCTGGCGCCATCCCTGGCGGAGAAAGGAATGGAGTCATTGCAGGAATACAAATCTGGGCTCTACCCAGCAGAGTTGCTACGGGCAATTCAGAGAGAGCTGACTCCTGATCAGAGGAACCTTTGTTGCTGTATCGCTGGGTCAAGTGAGAAGGCCGATCGGCCATTATCTACTAACGTCCATAGGAACTGCAGTTTCTGACCATCTCCTGTACTATGTCTGCAGTCTCTGACCATCTCCTGTATTATTTCTGCAGTCTCTGATCATCTCCTGTATTATGTCTACAGTCTCTGACCATCTCCTGTACTATGTCTGCAGTTTCTGATCATCTCCTGTACTATGTCTGCAGTCTCTGACCATCTCCTGTACTATGCCTGCAGTCTCTGACCATCACCTGTAGTATGTCTGCAGTCTCTGACCATCTCTTGTACTATGTCTGCAGTCTCTGATCGTCTCCTGTAGTATGTCTGCAGTCTCTGGTCATCTCCTGTACTATGTCTGCAGTCTCTGACCATCTCCTGTACTATGTCTGCAGTCTCTGACCATCTTCTGTAGTATGTCTGCAGTCTCTGACCATCTCCTGTTCTATGATTGCAGTCTCTGACCATCTCCTGTTCTATGATTGCAGTCTCTGACCGTCTCTTGTATCATAACTACAGTCTCTGACCATCTCCTGTAATATGTCTGGGGGCTCTTTCTAACAGAATCTCTAACAGAAGCCATCTCTGTGTGCATCAGAGAGTCCCCCTCCAGGTCTCATTAGTGTACGCTCTTCCTGTATTTTTTTTATTGTTAAAAGATCATGGGAGGATCCCAGGGTAACAAAGACCTCTTAGGGGAGCATCTCTGTTTTGAGTCGTTGCCATAGAAACATTTATAAAGGGGAGGAGTTGGTAAGATGACCACGCCCATGTGGGGGGGCGCCAGAAATATTTCTGCACCCAGGCACCAGTGACTCTAGGATCGGCCCTGTATGTATGTATATAGAGACTGTCGCTTTAAGAATTTATATTATGCTTGATTTGTTTTTTTCCTTCTTAGATGGCTTGTTTCAATTCCTGGGAATTCGAAACTGTTGGATATGTGGCGACACAAACTACTGATAAGAACCCAGAAAGCTGCTCAAAATAGACCTTCATACCAAAACCAGTCTGAACTGACCAGATACTGCTGAATTCTATTTTTTAGCCATTCACGTGATGTAACCACCCGTTTAACTGTTCCCTTGCTACTAAGAAGATGAATGCTGATTGGACTCAACTATACGATCACGCCTATAACACGTATATATTGTTAAACTTGATTTTTTTAAGGCAGAGGCACTTCCTTCTTCATTCGGCCTGGTAGTGCTGAATATCGGTGTGTGTTGTGTATCTCCACTGCAGTGTATAGAATAAAATACCTACTTATCTTATCTTAAGATCTGGACTCACTATCTCATCATCTTAATGTCTTGTTTAGAGACTCCCTAACCTGATTTAACAAAAGCAATAATGCTAATGTAAAACGTGGCTAAATGCATACACATACGGGGGAAAGAAAAACCTTTTACTTAAATTGTAAGTCAAATATTAAGACAAGATTAAGTTGGGCTGACAAGGGCACTAATTATTCATTTATTTTGTGGGTTTATTGAATATTATTTTTGTTCACATGGTCATTTGTTAAGTTTGAGATAATGCAGCTATCAGCTCATGCTTAACCCCTCAGGCTGACGAGGGCACAGGGTAAGTGATTGGTGAGAATTTGTGAAAGTTAAGCTGCGCAGCTTCTTTCAGGCAAGGGGAGGCCAGCAAGTGTGTGCCAAGAAGAGGGAACTCAGGAGACTGCAACATCAGTTGCAGTCCCTGCAGGACCTTCATCAATGTGGCTGGGACGTTAGGCAGGACCTGGAGGACACCAAGAAGAGCCTTAAAGGACACTTCGAGGAAGAATCCAGGCACATTGTCTTCCGTGCCAAGGTGGAGAATCTTGAGAAAGGTGAGAAGTGTAATTCTTTCTTTTTCAGGAAACTTCAATCAGGACACACACCCTTGTCAGAGCTGCGCGACGAGACTGGAACACTCCAAAAGTGGAAGGAGGCTGTGATGCAAGTGGTCAGCGACTACTACACTAACCTCTACTCCCCGAAAGAAAAACAGACACACAAGCGGCTGACAGGTTCCTGTCAGGTATCTCTAACCAAATTGATCTTGCAGGTTCATCAGCCATCAACGCCCCCTTGGTGTTGGAGGAGCTGCACTCTGCCGCTAAATCCTTAAGGCAAGGCAGGACCCAGGGCTGCGATGGTCTCCCAGTTGAGCTCTATGTAGTACTGTGGGATCTCGTGGGCCCGGACCTGCTTGAGCTGTACGAGGAGATGGTGGTGGAGGGCAGAATGCCTCCATCACTGAGGGAGGGGATGATCACGATTTTGTGTAAACGGAAGGGGGAGAGATCAGATTTGAAAAATTGGCGTCCGATCTCTCTTCTGAACGTGGACTACAAAATCCTCTCCAAGGTTTTAGCCAATAGGCTGAAGTCTGTCATTGGACAGATCATCCACCCGGATCAGACTTGTGGCATTCCTGGTCGCAGGATTGCGGACAGCCCTGCGCTTGTCCGGGACACGATCCAGTACATTCATGGCTGCCGTGTGCACGTGGCCCTGGTCAGTCTTGACCAGGAGAAGGCCTTTGACTGTGTCTCCCACGAGTTTATGTGCAGAGCTCTGCGCAGGTTTGGTCTTGGGGAAATGTTTTGTTCGTATGTGAATGTAATTGGTAAATGGCTGGAAAACTGACCCCTTTCCAATTCCGTCTGGGGTCAGACAAGGCTGCCCTCTCTCACCTCTGCTTTTTGTTTGTTGTATAGAGCTCTTCGCCCAAAGCATCAGACGGAACCCAGAAATCAGAGGGATCACCGCACCAGGACCGGACAGGCGGGAGGTCAAGTGCTCACTCTACATGGACGATGTGACGGTGTTCTGTGCTGATCGGCGCTCCATCGACACACTCGCCCAGACCTGTGAGGACTTTGGCCAAGCTTCAGGGGCAAAGGTCAACTGCAGGAAGTCAGAGGTCATGCTCTTCATAAAGTGGTTCCTGCCTTCTTCTGCACCCATTCCTTTCAGCATCAAAGCGGACTTTATCACAATTCTTGGGGTCTGGCTTGGAGCTGAGGGCGCAGCCTTTAAGTCCTGGCAGGAGAGACTGGCCAAGATGAGACAAAAGTTTGGACTTTGGAGCCTTGGAGAACTCACCATCGAAGGTAAAACACTGGTACTCCGCAGCGAGATTCTCCCTGTGTTGCAGTACCTCGCCCAGGCCCGCCCCCCCGGGTTAACACCTGCAAGGCCATCACCAGGGTGGTGTTTCATTTCATCTGGAGCTCCAAAATGGACAGAGTGAAGCGAGCAGTTATGTTCAAGGAACCTCTCAAGGGCAGTAAGGGCGTGCCTGACATCGCCACTCTATTGAGGGTGTTCTTTGCCTGTAACTGCATCCGCAGGACTTTGGTTGACAGAACTGTAGACTCTGGTGGTAACTCCATGTCCCATTTCTTCCTCCTGTCTCTTTGGAGGTCCCTTGGATGGGACAAATAGGACAGCTCCATCCCCTACAACTGGGACACCCCTTGGTACTACTGGGACACTTTCAAGTTTATTAAGGAGCTGGGGCTGCATGGAGTGAAGCCAAAAACAATCCACAAGTTGTTTAGAGCATCTGACATTGTTGAGACTGTTCCAGGCCTCCCTTCAGCCACTTGCGAAGTGGTCTGGAGGAATGTTTCTTCAAAGAGACTCACCAACAGGCACAAAGATCTGGCATGGATGGCAATCCAAGGGGGATTGCCACTCAGGATATTCATGCATGCCAGAAACCTGTGCAGATACAGGCACTGCCCTTTTTCATCATCCAGGAGGAAACTGCTTTGCATGTTTTCTGGGAGTGCCCCTTTGCACAGGACCTGTTGAGGGCCTTGGAACCAGAACTTAAAGACTTTGTACCACAGACTGCAATCACACACTTTGGTGTGTTGAATGGAATCTTCTGTGGAACTCATTCACAGGAGGACATTGACAGTGCCTGGCGGGTGCTGTGTTGCTTTAAGGACGCTGTATGGTGCGCCAGAAAGCGCCTCATCCACCAGCGGGAGAGGATGTCCATCGAGGACTGTCGCAGACTGGTCCACAGTCTGCTCAGGGACTATTACTTGATGGACTTTAAGGTGGAAGAGGAGGTCTGAAGATTTCCCCTCTCCCCCCTGTATCCTTTGGCAATTCAATAAAGCTTCGGTCCTGTGAACTCTTTCTCCCTCCTCCCCACCCCCATCACACCCGTTGTCAGTTGAATGCTATTTTGACAGTATGACTTGACATTTTGTGGCATGTTTTTGAAATAATGCTTTCAGGGTAATGCGGCGTCATGCATGATGTGATGTTTCGGGGTACCATTACTCTGCGCAACACATCAGACATCATACCACAGGATGAATGTAATTTATTTGTATGCTTGGAAATGTATTGTTATGTAGTGTATTTATGCACTGCGTCGCAGTACAGAGTGGAATGTACCCTGTTGAAGTATTTGTTTTTTTGTATATTTTCTTGCAAAAATTTAAGAAAAGATTAAGTTGGGCTGACGAGGGCATTAATTAGCCCAATGTCGACTTTTAGCAGCTGTCTATAGCAAACTTTTATTTCTTAAAAGGCTTTTTTTTAAGTGTTTCATTTATTTTGGGGGTTTATTGAATATTATTTTTGTTCACATGGTCATTTTTTTAAAGTTTGAGATAATGCAGCTATCAGTTTGTGCTTAACCCTTTGGGCTGACGAGGGCACAAATTAGTATGACGACAACTTTTTCACAGGTTTGGGATGTTCAACGACAGTGCGTTCACTTATGTGAGGATTTAATGCATGCACAGAGAATACAATTGTCACCTGGATCATCCGTCATAGTTGTGTGTCATTTTGTAATGGAATATTTATAGGATATATATATATATATATATATATATATATATATATATATATATATATATATATATATATATATATATATATATATAGTTATATGGCAAAGGTGAATTTTGCCACCCACTATGAACTGCATATGAATCGCACAGGAACTGCAGCTCATTCCTGTACAATTCACATGTGATTCAGCGTGGTGAGATATGAGCCCATTCATTTTGACTGGGCTCAAATTGCACCACATTGTACTAAGGTCAAGCATGCAAAATTTTGCAACCACACTGCAACCTGATTGCATGGTTGTTTTGTACTATCCGATCCGATGCAGACAAACTGACTGCATTTGCAACCTGCATTTGGGGTGGCATTAACATTGCACTGACACCCACTGCAGATCACAGGGACAGTGATTTGAATGTGATGCGGGAAAGGTGCATGGATCATGGGTTTCCCGCACCACGTTATAGTGTGGACTGAGGCTTAAGCCTCATATACATGATCAGATTTTCCGAAGGAAAATGTGTGATGACAGGCTGTTGGCAGAAAATCCGACCGTGTTTATGCTCCATCAGACAAGTGTTGGCCAACTTTCTGTGGAAAAATGTTGAATGGCAGGTTTATACAGCATCCGTCGGACAAAAGTCCAAAGCACAAACACGCATGCTCTGAAGCAAGGACGAGCCAGAAGCGGTCAGTCCTGTAAACTAGCGTTCGTAATGGAGAATTAACATTCGTGCTGTGGCAAATGATGAAATCTCGAAATGCAGCGCATATTCTCTTCTTCTTTAATGGGATAATAATGAAGCTGCTTTGCTGGTGATACTGATGGAGTTATTGCAAACAAATTTTCAAAGGCTTTTTTTCCTAGTGATATCAAGAAAAGAATAATATTATTATGCTTTTTTTTTTTTTGGGCAAGTTACAACAACACCATTATCCTGTCGTTTTTAAGATCAAAGATACAACTATGTTGGTATCCCTTGTTAATTTTACATTGTATTTTTTTAAATGTAACTGCCTACTCCCAAACTGTCATTTGAAGTAAAACACATAGCCAAGTATTATTCTCCACAATTTTTTTATTGTACATTAAAAAAAGAAAACAAATAAAATTAGACATGCTATCTGCCAATAGAACTTAACCAAAAAAGTGCATTCTATGCATCCAAAAATATAGAAAATATAACAAATCAAATCATTATTCAACCAAAAAAATAATGTCACAGCAATAGCTCCAAGGCCAATAATAAATAACACATTTTCTCCTCTGATTCCACAACATGTCTGGTTGACGAATGGCCGTTCAGAAATGAACTGAAAAGCGCCAAAAGAAAAGCACGAATCAACACTCACCAAACATCTACTAACACAATATTAGCAGAAGGAGCCCAAAGGGTGGCATAAAGAGCTGAAAAACCACGTAGTACATCAGTGTAACGGAACGTCCCACACTCTGCTTGAGTGCTTTCGTCATATACCGCTTCCTCCCAGTCTGAATATAGATATCAGATATTCCAACCGCTCACAAGCACAAAACAAGATGATACTTGTTTAGCTGCTGAACATGGACTGATTTATTTGAGATGACACACAAATACAGTATCTCACAAAAGTGATTACATCCCTCACATTTTTGTAAATATTTTATTCTATCTTTTCATGTGACAACACTGAAGAAATGACACTTTGCTACAATGTAAAGCAGTGAGTGTACAGCTTGTATAACAGTGTAAATTTGCTGTCCTCTCTAAACCGCTGGCAACAAAAGTGAGTACAACCCTAAGTGAAAATGTCCAAACTGGGCCCAATTAGCCATTTTCCCTCCCCGGTGTCATGTGACTCGTTAGTGTTACAAGGTCTCAGTTGTGAATGGGGAGCAGGTGTGTTAAATTTGGTGTTATCTCTCTCATTCTCTCATATTGGTCACTGGAAGTTCAACATGGCACCTCATGGCAAAGAACTTTCTGAGGATCTGAAAAAAAATAATTGTTGCTCTATATAAAGATGGCCTAGGCTATAAGAAGATTACCAAGACCCTAAAACTGAGCTGCAGCACAGGGCCAAAACCATACAGCTGTTTAATAGGACAGGTTCCACTGAGAACAGGCCTCGCCATGGAGTGCACGTGCTCAGCGTCATATCCAGAGGTTGTCTTTGGGAAATAGGCGTATGAGTGCTGCCAGCAATGCTGCAGAGGTTGAAGGGGTGGGGGGTCAGCCTGTCAGTGCTCAGACCACACTGCATCAAATTGGTCTGCATGGCTGTCATCCCAGAAGGAAGCCTCATGATGATGATGCACAAGAAAGCCCGCAAACAGTTTGCTGAAGACAAGCAGACTAAGGACATGGATTACTGGAACTATGTCCTGTGGTCTGATGAGACCAAGATAAACTTATTTGGTTCAGATGGTGTCAAACATGTGTGGCGGCAACCAGGTAAGGAGTACAAAAAGTGGGTCTTGCCTACAGCCAAGCATGGTGGAGGGAGTGTCATGGTCTGGGGTTGCACGAGTGCTGCCGGCACTGAGGAGCTACAGTTCATTGAGGGAACCATGAATACCAATATGTACTGTGGCATACTGAAGCAGAGCATGATCTCCTCCCTTTGGAGACTGGGCCGCAGGGAAGTATTCCAACATGATGAGGACCCCAAACACACCTCCAAAACGACCACTGCCTTGCTAAAGAAGCTGAGGGTAAAGGTAATGGATGGCCAAGCATGTCTCCAGACCTAAACCCTATTGAGCATCTGTGGGGCATCCTCAAACGGAAGGTGGAGGAGCACAAGGTCTCCAACATCCACCAGCTCCGTGATGTCGTCATGGAGGAGTGGAAGAGGACTCCAGTGGCAACCTGTGACGCTCTGGTGAACTCCATGCCCAATAGGGTTAAAGCAGTGCTGGAAAATAATGGTGGCCACACAAAATATTGACACTTTGGTCCCAATTTTCACTTAGTGGTGTACTCACTTTTGTTGCCAGCAGTTTAGACATTAACGGCTGTGTGTTGAGTTATTTTGAGGGGACAGCAAATTTACACTGTTATACAAGCTGTACACTCATCACTACTTCACATTGTAGCAAAGTGTAATTTCTTCAGTGTTGTCACATGAAAAGATATAATAAAATATTTACAAAAATGTCAGGGGTGTCACTTTCGTGAGATACTGTATATTCAGCAGGCATACAATAAGAACTGTAACCAGAAACCTAATTAACATGAGCTAATTAACTAATCCCTTAAAGCAGCCCCTCCTGAGCATTGTTATGATTAATCAGAATTTCACTACAGGTCAGACTTTTTGTAAGTGAGCTTCACACATTAGTATAAACACAGGACACCTTTTCACAATAGCAGGAGCTAATTACAATTAACAATACAAACAGTGATCTCCCCCGAGGGATTCAGGGCAAGGCCCTCTGATTTTAGAGGGCTTGTGTACCCGTTGCACTTTTTTGTGTTTCACTCTTTATGTGTGTGCACATTTTTTTGGCACCGCGTGAAGCTTTTGGGTGTGTTTGCACGCCATGGGCTTTCAAAAAAAAAAAAAAAAATCCCTCCCCCCCCTCAGCCTAGTAGGCAACAAACTATAGTAGGAGTAGACTGTCCGGCTCCTACCCAGTTCTAGAGGCCAATGTGATCAGCTCTCTCAACTAACATGTTGAGTTCAGAATCAAACAAACCAAGAATAGTCTTTACATATATCCTGGGAGATATTGTGGATAAATATTACTGTCCCATTTTAAGCAATCCAAGACATACCCTCCCAGTCACCATTTTCAATATGGCATACACAGGGTTCCCAGAGTCTGTGTGTCCTGGGGGACAAGGACCCAAATCCAAAGTAACACCACCTCAAGGGTCCCCAGGCATACAGCTCACAAAGAGCACCGTTCCCCCAAATGCCAGGGCCCATAATCGGTAGGCAAGAGGCTAGCATTCAGTCCCCACCAAAAGCCTCTGTCCCAGGTGAGTCTGTCACATTTCTCCCCCATCAAAAGTTGACTAACAAGGTCCCAGACCTCCACCTGGTCTAGACATGCATTAGTCAGGTAGAGTGAACTCACATAGTCTGTACGCATGATCTCCTTTCTTGGCTGCAAGGAATAGTTGACCTCAGTAGGTGTGGGGCGCTTCAGCTGGGTGGTGTTTACCACTCCATGGCTTGGTCTGTTGCTGGGCAGAGGGGCCCACTGCCATAGTTCCCTGAAGCTGAGAAGAAACTCTAGGTGCTAGGCAGAGGCCAGCGGCACTGCTCTGTTGCCAGCGATTCAGCTGGGAGTAGCAGCTTGACTACATCAGCTTGTCACCGGAGAGAGGGGCCGACTGCCCCGGCTCCCTGGATCTTCACAGTTGTTGCCGGTGCTGGGCAGAGGTTGGTAGCACTCTGCCCTGTTGCCAGCACTTCTGCTGGAGACTCCACATCCTCTTCTCCAACTAACCGTTGGGGCAGGAGGCTGGATTCCTCCACTCCCAAACTGTGTAGCTGCCATTGGGGAGGTGAGCTGGCTGCTTCCTTTTCCGTTCCCTCATCTGTCCGCTGGGATGACATGTCTCTGGTACTGTCTCCCAGGTGCATGGATCTTTGCTGGGGAGGAAAGACCACTTTCTCCACCCTGGCCAACTGTTGGGGAGGGACGACGAACACCTCCTCTCCCTTCTCCCCCTGTATCTGCTACTGGGAAGTGATTGCCACCTTCTCACCCTGAGCCTCCGGAACTGCCACAGGTGTGGGGCAGAGATCTTGGACCCTCTGTCGGATGACCAGCGCTTCAGCTGAGGAAGTTCCTTGCAACTCCACAGATACTGCTGTTGGTGCTGGGCAGAGCACAGTGACCTTTGGCCCTGATACCAGCTCTTCTGCTGGAGGCTCATCAGGTTGTTCTTCCTCAGCAGAAAAGTCTATCAAATCCCCTGTCTCTGCAACTGGTGTCTGGGGATAGAGGTTCACCATCTCCTTTCCGTGGAACCCAGAAGATGCTATCAGTGCTGGGCAGAGGTTAGCAGAGCTTCAGCAGAGCAGCACTTCAGCTTTGGGGATGGCAATCTCCAGATTTTCCACTGCCGATTCTCTGTCATGCTGCTGGACAGGCACATTCCTCCATCCAAGGTCATACCATGCAGAAACAGGATCGTCAAGATCAGTAAGCACTTGCTGCATCCGCCATAAGACCTCCGCGTCCATAGCTGCGGGGGAAGGTAGGCAAAACACACTGTTACTATGCCACCTTGCCGACTCTTCAGCCAGGATTTCAGAGTTCTCAACTAGAATTTTCTGATAGTCCCGGGCAAAGGGAGCCCAGCTCTGGCACTGAGCAGAGTCTAGCAGCCGTCTGTAGGCGATCTAAAACTCCCATTCCTGCATGGCCAGAAACTCTATATCTTCCAGTGCCCAGTGCACTTCCGAGATGTTCAGTAGCCCTTCTCTGAAATCCATGATTTCGTCCAACCGCAACTCCAAATCACTCCCAAAGTTAGAGTCCCCTGTCAGCTTCACATACAACAGTCCCAGGCCGCCGTAGCCAAAGCCTATCATCGGGCTGTCACCCGCTATCCAAGGGCATGCTTGGGATACATGCCACGGGAGGGCTCTGTAGTTCTTATCCAGCCGCATCTCTGCCCAGACCAGCCTGCTTAATTTCGCTGTCTGCTCCTTGTGTGTTTCTCCCTAAAACAGCACCTGCAATCCATACTGCGACCAGTACCTTTCCTGGATGGAGTGGAGAACTTTTCCCTGGTGTCGCTGCTCATGGGCTAGCGTTTCCTTCCAGAGTTTGCAGCGGATAGAATCAATCCATCCCAGCAGGACCTGCTCCAATACTGGTCCTCTGTGCTGTATCTGCATGTCTCACAACCTCCTTCTGAATTCCTCTTCCATGGCGGCTGGTATCTGTACCTCTCCTCTCCTGCTATCCGGACCTTGGATCCAGGTGGAGGTTTGGATGTCCCAGACTGCAGGAAGCATCCCACCGCTGCCACCAATGTAAAGAAACGTCCCTTATCTGCTCTTGAGTGTTTTCGTCATATATCACTTCCTCCCAGTCTGGATATAGATATCAGATATTCCAACCGCTTGCAAGCACAAAACAAGACGATACTTGTTTAGTTGCTGACCGTGGACTCTTTTATTTGAGATGACACACAAATATATACAGCAGGCTTACAATAAGAACTGTAACCAGAAACATGAGCTAATTAACTAATCCCTTAAAGCAGCCAATGTGATTCCGTGCCCTCCTGAGCATTGTTATGATTAATCAGAATTTCACTACAGGTCAGACTTGTTGTCACCGAGCTTCACACATTAGTATAAACACAGGATACCTTCTCACATTAGCAGAAGCTCATTACAATTGACAATACAAACGATGGTCCCCCCCCCCTTCAGCCTAGTAGGCAACAAACTATAGTAGGAGTAGATTATCCGGCTCCTACCCAGTTCTAGAGGCCAATGTGATCAGCTCTCTCAACTAACATGTTGAGTTCAGAATCAAACAAACCAAGAATAGTCTTTACATATATCCTGGGAGATATTGTGAATAAATATTACTGTCCTATTTTAAGCAATCCAAGACATACCCTCCCAGTCACCATTTCCAATATGGCATACACAGGGTTCCCAGAGTCTGTGTGTCCTGGGGGACAAGGACCTGAATCCAAAGTAACACCACCTCAAGGTCCCCTCCAAAAGCCTCTCTCCCAGGTGAGTCTGTCACAATCAGTACGTTCGTAATTGTTGGCCAACAATTGTGTGGCTGTGTGTATGCAAGACAAGTTTTGGCCAACGCCCTTTGGACAAAAGTCCACGGTTTTGTTGGCCAACAATCCGATCGTGTGTAAGAGTCCAGTGTGTGAGGGCCAGTTCTGTCTATGACATCAATCACCTGGCAGGATGCACAGGACAGATTCCCAGACCCTTTTGTACTCCATGCCTGGCTTGTGATCAGGGATGGTAGGTCAGTGTTGGCTGAACAGTGATTTGTAAAATTGTGGAAGATTTCCCCCTCCTCTCCCTCCCACTCCTCTCTGCAGCTGGCCTCCTCATCTTTCACTCCTCTGTGTCCCTTCCATCTCCCCAGACACAGTCCCAGCATCTCCTCACCCCATCCTGGATGTCCCCCTGTCTGTCAGTAGCCTTCCTGTGTGTGCAGATCCCCAGACACCCCTTGTGTTAGATTAAAGGGTCAGGCCCCACACACACTGTTTACCTTTCCAATGTTGTAGATTTAGGTGAGATCACATGTTTGCCTAGTGCCACCAACAGCCCTTTCTTTTCTGCTAAGGTATAGGATTGTCTACCGCCGGCAACACCGGTCTACTCTTTCCTGGGGACTGGGGTTACAGATTTTACTGCCCTCCGTGTTGGCACCCTAAGGAACCGGGCGAGATTCAAACCGTTAATGGGCAGGTCAAATGTACCAAGTTGATCAATAAACTTTGGCACAACCATGCTGCCAGATTCTCTTGCAATTATCGCTAGCGGCTGCTATAGCTGATAGTGATAATTACTATCTTCCTCAATGGGGACAGCTTCCTCCCATCGGGAGAAGACAAAGGCCTGGCAGGAGAGATTCACGCATCAACACTGTGTTGATGGTGGATCAAGCAAATATCTTTCCTGCAACCTGTGGTTACAGGAAAGAATTTTGCTCCATGTATGGCTGGCCTATATGCTGGTGCAGGCCCTGCCTATGCTTTGTGTCAGTTGTATTCTTCTTTATTCCTATTGCCTGGCTGATTTCACAAAATGAACAATGCAAATGACATACTGAGGACTAGGGATGGGCTTTATGTTCGGGTCGAACATAAGTTCGACTCATACATTGGCTGTTCGCCCGTTCCCCAAATAGCGAACAATTTGGGGTGTTCGCGGCAAATTCGAAAGCCGCGGAACACCCTTTAAAAGTCTATAGGAAAAATCAAAAGTGCTATTTTTAAAGGTTAATATGCAAGTTATTGTCATAACAAGTGTTTGGGGACCTGAGTCCTGCCCCAGGGGACATGTATCAATGCAAAAAAAAGTTTCAAAAATGGCCTTTTTTTCAGGAGCAGTGATTTTAATAATTCTTAAAGTGAAACAATAAAAGTGTAATATTCCTTTAAATTCCGTACCTGGGGGGTGTCTATAGTATGCCTGTAAAGTGGCGCATGTTTCCCGTGTTTAGAACAGTCTGACAGCAAAATGACATTTTTAAAGGAAAAAAAGTAATTTAATAAAACTACTCGTGGCTGTAATGAATTGTCGGTCCGGCAATACACATAAAAGTTCATTGATAAAAACAGCATGGGATTCCCCTGCAGGGAAACCATGAACCAAAAATTTTTTTAAAAAATTGCGTGGGGGTCCCCTCAAATGCCATACCAGGTCTTGTCAACACCATCCTGACTGTATGCCTTAAACTAATGAGCAAGGACAAAAACATACAGGTGATGCCTGGGTTTCCCACAAAATATCAGATAATTTTTGAATGGGTACAGGTCTTCCCTTGGTTGATCTGTTTAATTTGCAGGATCTTTGGGTGATGAGATCTATCTATCCCCCTAATTGGTTAACCACTTCCCACCCGGCCACTGCACATAAACGGCTGGGTTGGAGCTCCCTCCTTCTGACTGGACGTTCCTGAACGTCCTTCAGAAGGAGCGGGATCGCGCGGGCGCGCTCCAGCGCGATCCCAATGCGCGCGTGTCACCCGGACACGCCACATCTCGGAACGGCAGGAGGGCAATGTTGCAACATTGCCCTCCTGATCCGCATGATGGCTCTGTGTAATCACAGCCATTGTATAGTAAACATGGGGGAGGGGTGGCATTTGACAGGAGATTGCGCCGTCACGTGCCCGCGCAGCGACGCGATCCCGATCTGCCTGTGCCCCCCAGAGACAGTGGAGTATTATAACACAGGAGGGCCCTGTGATTGGCCCTCCTGATCACATGACGACTGTGTCCAATCACAGTCGTCATGTAATGTAAATCGAGAGTGGTTGTAACTGCTCTTATCTCTTCCCCTCCTCACACAGAGCCTGTCAGTGAGGAGAGTAAGAGAGATCTGTGCTACAGCCGGGAGATCAGTGAGTTTTATAACTGTTGTTATATGTTATATGTCTGCTGTTTACCCACTGATCACCCAGCTAGTGTCCCCAAAACACAGTGTCCCCAAAACACAGTGTCCCCAAAACAGTGAAAACACCTGTCAGTGAACATCTGCCTTTTAAAAACTGGCACATCTGTCCGCCAACAGCGGGCACATCTGTCCGCCAACAGTGGGCACATCAGCCCGCCAGTCATCAAGCACATCTGCCCGCCAATCATCAGGCACATCTGCCCGCCAATCATCAGGCACATCTACCCGCCAGTCATCAGGCACATCTGCCCGCCAGTCATCAGGCACATCTGCCCGCCAGTCATCAGGCACATCTGCCGCCCACCATCAGGCCCATCTGCCGCCCGCCATCAGGCACATCTGCCGCCCGCCATCTGACACATCTGCCGCCCGCTAACATCTGGCACATCTGCCGCCCGCCATCTGGCACATCTGCCGCCCGCCATCTGGCACATCTGCCGCCGGCCATCTGTCACATCTGCCATCCGCCATCTGCCCACGATCAGGCACATCAGCCCGTCAACAGCTGACACATCAGCCTGTCAACAACTGACACATCAGCCCATCATCAGCTGGCACATCAGCCCGTCAACAGCTGACACATCAGCCCGTCAACAGCTGACACATCAGCCACCCACCATCATCAGGCACATCTCCCTGCCATCATCAGGCACATCTGCCCACCAATCATCAGGCATATCTGCCCGCCAACATCAGGCAAATCTGCCTGCCAACATCAGGCAAATCTGCCGCCCACCATCAGGCATATCTGCCGCCCACCATCAGGCACATCTGCCGCCCACCATCAGGCACATCTGCCGCCTGCCATCTGACACATTTGCTGCCCGCCATCTCACACATCTGCCGCCCGCCAACATCTGGCACATCTGCCACCTGCCAACATCTGGCACATCTGCCGCCCGCCATCTGACACATCTGCCGCCTGCCATCTGACACATCTGCCGCCCGCCATCTGGCACATCTGCCCACCAACATGACGAAAAGATCTTACAGCGCAGAGGAGGCTCTCCAAATACTCCAGAGTATGTTGGATGAGAGTAGCGGGGAATTCGCTCCGTCAGACTCAGATAGCGACTATGAGCCAGTGGAAAGCAGTGGTTCCGAGTTGGAAACAGAGGAAGATAAAATCCTAACAAGGAGAATCAGGAGAAATGAGCAGGAGGAGACATTCACCAGCAGCGCAGCACTCCAGGGCATTCACCAGCAGGCATCCACCAGCAGCGCAGCACGCCAGGATGATATGCAGGCATCCACCAGCAGCCCAGCACTCTAGGATGATATGCAGGCATCCACCAGTAGCGCAGCACTCCAGGGCATCTACCAGCAGGCATCCACCAGCAGCGCAGCACTCCAGGATAGGCAGGCATCCACCAGCAGTTCTGCAACCTTCCTAGAAGATAGGCCAGATGCTAGCAACGGATCCCATCAACGAGGCAGTGCCCATACTAGCCTCCCAGATGTTCTACTGTATCCAACATGGCTGCCCGATACGTCAGTAGAACCTGTAATACCCCTTTTTACAGCCCAGCCAGGCCCTCAGATGCAGATGGAAAATGTAACCCCACTTTATTATTTTCATTTATTATTTACCAATGATCTCCTAACCTACATTGTGGAGCAATGTAATCTATACGCCAGCCAACATATAGCCAACAATCCAAGTTCTTTATTTGCCCGTCCTTTTGTTTGGAAACCCCTCACCGTGGAAGAATTTAAAATTTTCTTTGGCCTAACCCTCAACATGGGGCTGATAAAAAAAATGAACTCCATTCCTACTGGTCTACCCAACCTATCCACCACATGCCGGTCTATTCGTCATTGATGCCTAAAACCCGTTATGAGATGATCGTGAGATTTTTACACTTCAATAACAATGCCCAATGCCTCCCTCGAAATCATCCCAGTTACGATAAATTATTCAAAATTCGGCCCCTAATCAATTTTTTTTGCGACAGCTTCAAGGAGATGTTTACCCCTGATAGAAATATATGTGTAGATGAATCCCTAGTACACTTCACCGGAAGATTCGGAAATAAACAATACTTCCCTAGTAAAAGAGCCAGACGTGGGGTAAAATTTTATAAGGCGTGTGACAGGGCCACGGGTTACACATATGACTTTATAATTTATGACGGAAAAGACAGACAGCTAAACCCCCCTGGATGCCCTACCTACATGGGAACAAGTGGCAAAATTGTCTGGCAGCTGATCCAACCATTACTTGGGAAAGGTTACCACCTATATGTAGACAATTTCTACACTAGTCTCCCACTTTTCCGCCATTTGTACCTAAAGAACACTGTGGCCTGTGGGACAGCACGGACCAACCACAAAGGCTTCCCACAAAGATTGGTCGCCAAGAAATTGAAGCAGGGTGAAATGGCAGTATGCGGACTGAAGAGGTACTAGCGGTGAAGTGGAGAGATAAAAAAGGAGATGTCTACATCCTTTCCACAATACATAATGACACCTTGGTGGAACTTCAGAGAAGAAGAGGCCCCATACAGAAGCCAAAATGTGTGCATGAGTACAACCTATACATGGGGGGGTGGATATGAACGACCAGATGATGCAGCCCTTCTTGGCCACCAGGAGATCACTATTTTGATACAAGAAAGTCGCCATTTATGTGATGCAACTTGCACTATTTAATTCATATATAATTTTTTCTAAGTGCACCCTAAAATTCCAAGAAGACTTTGTCACAGCCTTTCTCTATCCCCAAGGCCAAGCCCCTCAACTAATTCGCTCCGATTCATTAGCCAGACTCCATGAAAGGCACTTTCCCGAAATCCTCCCTCTTACCCAAACAGATCGCAAACCCCCAAAAAAATGTTGTGTGTGTGCAAGTAGAGGAATTTGCCGTGACACCCAATACTACTGTCCCCAATGTCACTCCCAGCCAGGCCTCTGTATTGGAACGTGCTATCGGAGCTATCATACTTCACTACACTATTAGTACAGTGAAGATGATTTTTTTCCAGTTTCCACTATCTGCCATTTCTGTGAATGACCCGGACTGTTAACGACTATGCCTCTGCCAAACATGTTTCTGCCTTCAACGTGAATTGACCTGGACTGTTAACGACTATGTCTCTGCCAAACATCTTTCTGCCTTCAACGTGAATTGACCCGGACTGTTAAATGACCATGCTTTTTGCCTGCCTCCTGAACTGATCATTTGCCCTGCCACTGTACAGCACAGGGGTCTCACATATGTGAGGGGCTCCAGAAAAGGTTTTCCGAGCGGAGAAAACATTTTTCTCCGGGTTTTTTAGTTTTCTCGAATTGGGGTCTGCAGACTTGGAGGCTTCGTAGAGATTTGGGTGGGAAGAAGCCTCTACCCCTGTCCTCAGGTCTTACCTGACCAAGACCCAATGTACAAAGTGCTGCCTGCTGCCACCTGAACTGGTCATGCCTCTGCCTGCCACTTGAACTGGCCATGCCTTGGCCTGCCACATGACCTTGCCATGCCTTTGCCTGCCACCTGGACTGGCCATGCCTATGCCTGTTACCTGAACTGCCTACTAAACCTTGGACTGTACTGAACCATGTTCATACTTTTCCATATCTGTCTGCTGCCTGGGCAATTCCTGGACATTTCCTTTGGCTGTCTGGACAAATGCTTTGGCTGCTCTGGAATGGTATTCCTGCCTGCTAAAACCACAGGTGAGCTTTTTTTTTTACCTTTTGCTCAGCAGAATGTATTTTGGGGTGTAATTCTTGGTGTGTACATGCTATGTGTTAGAAGCCTGGAGGTGCTACTTGCATGTTGGGCCTTTGTATGTGGCCAGGTAGTGGAAAAGTCTCACACATGGGGTATTGCCATACTCAGGACGAGTAGCAGAATGTATTTTGGGGTGTCATTTTGGCTATGTACATGCTATGTGTAAGAAAGATCTTCTAAATTGTGAGAAAAAAATAGGTTTTCATTTTCTTTCCATATTTTCCAAAAACATGTGGAAAGAAATGACATGTTCAAAAGACTCATTATGCATCATAGAATATACATTGGGTTGTTTTCTTTCCAAAATGGGGTCATTTTGTGGGTAATTCCGTTGTCCTGGTGCTCCAGGGCCTTCAAAAATGTGATAGGTACTCAGGAAATGAAATGTGTAATTTATGCCTTTAGAACGCCTGATGGTGCTATATGGATGTTGGGCCTCTGTATGTGGCCAGGCTGTGGAAAAGTCTCACACATGGGGTATCGCCATACTCAGGACGAATATCAGAATGTATTTTGGGGTGTAATTGCAATTATGCCTGCACCGCGTGTGAGAAATAACTTGTAAATATGACAATTTAGTGAAGAAAAAAAAAATATATATATTTCTTAATTTTCCAAAGCATTGTGGGGAAAATTTTCAACTTCAAAAAATTCACTATGCCCCTTACTAAATACCTCAGACTGTCTTCTTTCCAAAAGGGGGTCATTTGGGGGGTTATTGTACTGTCCTGACATTTTAGGTCCTCAAGAAATTAGATCAGTGCATTAGGCCATCAGTGCATTAGGATTGATACATTTTCAATAATGCGTAGCATGGCTTGTAGACTCTATAACTTTCACACAAACCAATGATCATACAATTATCAGGATTTTTTTTTACCAAAGACATGTGGTAGAATACATTTTTGCCTAAATTTTCGACAAAATTTAATTTTTTTGGTTTTTGTTTTTTTTTGGTAGCATGACTGAGTAATTGTCATTCAAAGTGAGAGAGCACTGAAAGCTGAAAATTGGTCTGGGAAGGAAGGGGGTGAAAGTGCCCAGTATTGAGGTGGTTAAATAAGAGATACATATGAAATTCTTTTCTTTTTAAATGATCTATTTGGGCAATGTCAGAGTTCTGCACTTTGTATAATTCAGGATTTGTAGTCTACCCTAACTTATTATACTTTGTGAGGCAGACAGGGCTTTGATTTGGTAGTAAATATAGATACATATACTTTAATATCTTTGGCGATAAATAGAAAATAAAGAGAAAAAAAATAATTTTCCTGTGATTTTTTTCCAATACATTTAAATAATTTGTACTCACTTGGTACGGCCACCAGTTAGAGAATGCCTTGCATTTTTCTAAATTTTTAGATTTAGAAAATGTTTCTATTGGAAGAGGTGGAGATTGTGACATCACCGTCCTGCCACTCCAACTCGTCCAATCAAAGAGAAAACTGCAAGGTGTTCTCTAAAGGGAGGCCCTGCCTAGAAAGCGACCCTCTGTGACTACTATACAGCAGGGCAGCTGCTCATGACAGGACCCAGATCATAGTTATTAACTTTAGTAGCTGTGGTTACTACAGTGACTCTCCACTTTCACAGCTGTCCCACAGGTACAGTATATGCATAATTACATTGGTCCAAGCTGGACCAATGAAACAATGCAATACAACCCATACCTTGACCTCAGCTTCAGTTTTATTTTGTGGTTGATTTGAGGTCAGCAGTCACAGTTTGTTTTCTTCTGACAAGGTTTCCCTTTCAAAAAAGTGGGGTTGTTTCAGGGCTGGTATTTTGGGGGTATAAAGGATTTTATTGTATGCTGATAGGGCCTTTTTGTAATTTGGGGGTGCTCAAAGCATTTCAAGGTCACACTGCTTGGGGAACACTAAAGCTACCATTGAGCAGATAGAAATCCATTACAACAGCTCTGCTGCAGAACCACTGTGTTCTCCTCGCCGAACCCTGGAGTTCCATGGAACCCCAGTTGAGGAGCATATGTTGTATAGGTGAGGAGGTCCCTAGATGTGTGCCAGAACAGCCTTGGCTTCAGCTGTAGGAGTTGCAGAGAAGTTACAGGTTACATAAAAATAACATTACAGACCAGAAATCTGTGTGCACCAATATTACCAATACTTTCTATCTCCTATTCAAAGTACTAGGGGGCTCCAGCTCCCATGTCTATCACTTATCATTCCCTATGAGTCTTCACGCTTCACTATTATATTCTGCATTGTTGATAAACTTTTGGCTTCTAATTTACAGCCATCAACTGGTGTCTGCCTCAACTTTTCAGACCTTTACGATTAACCTTGTGCGAGGGCGAGATGCATCAGCGGGCGAGACCAGCTAAAGCTGATCCTTCACACATCATGACTGGGCTAATTGCTGGTGTGTGGCTCCTTATCCTTTTGACAACTTTTTGGAGATGTCTTCTTTTTAGGTGTACTACACAAACTCACATAAGCTGCAATACCTCTTGGAATTCCTCTATATCTTGCCATTATTAATAGCAGTAACTATTTGAAATCCTTAACAACCACTCATTGACAAAAATATTTGCCTGGCTCTGTATTATTGTGAAATTTCCTGCAGGCTCCTGGTTAAGTGGGGAACTACCAAGCCATGTAACCTAGATTAGGCCTGCATAAGATGTGTAGATAACTACAGCATTATTCATGTGGGAATATAGCAAATAAAAAGCTAATACAAGTTCTGCTCTTACACAGACTTACACAACACAGGTAAAATGAATATATAATGTCAGAATTATACTAGTCCATATTCATGTATCACAATCTACAGCATAAATGGTTACCTTAAACAAATCCACCCAAGCCTCACAGAGATCTCTTTTTAACATTTCTCTATTAAGTACTTCCACTGAATAAGGTACAGCTGCATATAGTACAATGAAACAGCAATCATGAATGATAACATAACAGGTAAGAAAGAAAGAAAAAAAAAATCAGGAAAGTTCAGGTAACTCAATAGAATGCGTTCTATGTGGCGACCTGAAGGGTGCAAACTCTATGTCGCAGCAGTATAATGTGCACAGAGAAGGCGTTTTAGTTTAGGGCCTATAAAAACGGTTACATTCTAATGGTCATAGAACTAGGACAGTGAAAGTAGGCTTTTTTTACTTTTCCATTCAAAATTGGGAATTGGGGGTGCTAATAAAAGAAGAAAGAGGGAGTGTTATGGATCTATTGGTTACACTATATTATCAAAAGTATTGGGACGCCTGCCTTTACACACAAATGAACTTTAATGGCATCCCAGTCTTAGCCTGTAGGGTTCAATGTTGAGTTGGCCCACCTTTTGCAGCTATGACAGCTTCAACACTTCTGGGAAGGCTTCCACAAGGTTTCGGAGTGTGTCTATGGGAGTGTTTAACCATTCTTCCAGAAGTGCATTTGTGAGGGATTGAGGTCAGGACTCTGTGCAGGCCAGTCAAGTTTCTCCACCCCAAACTCGCTCATCAATTATGGACCTTGCTTTGTGCACTGGTGTGCAGTCATGTTGGAAAAGGAAGGGGCCATCCCCAAACTGTTCCCACAAAGTGGGGCGCCCCGCTTCAAAATCCCCTCTTCACCAAATGATTTGGACCAGTGCACAAAGCAAGGTCCATAAAGACATGGTAAAAGTAAAATACCGCGCTATATCATACAACAAACCATGTACAGCTGCTGCTATAAGTAAGATACACCCAGTAATATAGAAAAAAGCAACAATAGCAGCGCTACGATTGATAAAATTGTGAATAAAAATAATAATAATATTGATAATTGGTGAGCATCAATGTTAATAACTGAATCACTCAATTACTGGAAACCGATCGTGTGATTGGATCTGAGCGACTTCAGGATAGGTCTCCGGCCCGAGAGAGTTAGCTGATCATTCATATCATCTGATGTGCGCTGAATTTCCCTGAGACATCCGCTCTGTCCCTAAGACCAGCTTGGCACTCAGAGGTACCTGCCTGCCTTGGGATAAATGCCCGGACCGGGTTTAAGGTCACAAGCTTTCCTTGCTTGCTGTTTGGTAAGCCTTCATTTCTCATGGTGGTCGCTTCTTGGATGCAGTGGTGGATTTGTCACGGAATTATTTTAATCATATTTGAACTTTATACTTTTGCACCTCTTTGAATATTTCCTTGATTTTTTGCATTTATTAATTCATTTTTTGTTTTTTCAATTATTTTATAGCCCTAAGGGTAAGTTTTTTTCACGAATATAGATAATGTTAATTAGTAATTGAGTGATTCAGTTATTAACATTGATGCTCACCAATTATCAATATTATTATTATTTTTATTTACAATTTTATCAATCTTAGCGCTGCTATTAGTTGGTGTATGTGAATGCGCTACTCCCTTAATATCTCAAATACACAAGTGAAAGCTACCATCACCTGTAATACTTATCAACTACCCATCACAAATGTTCCATGTGTATAAGTTTAAAATTTTAGATCAATAAATCATACATATACATATAACAAAAAAGTCCTTCAGATATGTTGCAAAGTCTTGTAACCATTAAAGTGACTGACGTGCTCCTATATTGCTTCAATATTCATATGTGACTGAGTGGGACCCTCCACCATTCAGATTGGCCACTCCCCAGATACTTCACTAGGGGTACGCCTTTGGTTCATTCAGGGATAACCACTCCACCCAGGTACCACTTCTCACCGGCTAAAAACTTGTGTTCTAATGCTCCTCATAGGAAAGCATAGGGACAAAAGGCGATCATAGCGCAATATGTTTGAACCATTTATTTCTTAAAAAATTCCAAAGGTTAAAATCACTCACATTTAAAAGTGCCCTCGAGCCGGCACGAAGCTTATCCAGCAGTTACGGACGAGTGGCTATTAGCATGGTTCGCCTGATGTTAGTGTGCGGTCTCCACGCTCGGCTTGCGCTCCAAGCCTCGTTTCCGTTTTCGTCCGGTCACGTGATGCATAAAATTCTCCCAGCAGCCTCTACGCGTTTCGCATCATCAAATGCGTCATCAGGAAGCTGCCGTTTGATTGGTGCCCGCTCTATTTATACTGTGTGTGGCCGGAAGTGTGTATTCCGCCATTTTAACTAAGGTAATGTTCTCATCTATGACTTCCTTTCCAATACCGCCATTTTGACTAAGGGTTTTTCCCTTTTTGCATAATCCATACTTATATAGCTATTTCCTCTTTACATTTTCTTAGTTTGTATCTAAATTTTAGGAGTACTGACCCATCTATATCTGCTGGAGAGGCTTTTACAATGTCTCAAACATATTACACATTTCCAAACTTTATTATACTTTCTACCCATTCCGCCCTAGCCGTTCGCCCATATAAATATGGGACAGCAAAGAAATCCATTCTTTCCAAAGATATACAGGACAATTCCAAAAAAATTCCAAGAAAAATATACAATTATATATATAACCCCTATTTTATTGTGTTACGTTCTATACATAAAAAAAGTTTTTTATTGAAAGAAGAAAAAATAATAATAAAAGTGGGAAAAAATTGATATAATGAAATAAAGAAAATATTAAAAAATAGAAAAATGAAATAAAAGAAAAATAAAAAAATATAAAAATTGAAAAAATGAAAAAATGAAAAAATGAAGAAAATGAAAAAATGAAAAAAATGAAAAAATAAATAAAAATAAAAATACTAATAAAAATAATAATAAAAATAATAAATATAAATAAAAATAAAAATAAAATAAAAATAAAAATAATTAACAAATAAAATAAAAATAAAAATAAAAATAAATAAAAATAAATTTAAATAAAATAAAAATCAAAATAAAGAATAAAAAATATAATATAAAAACTAAATAAAACAGAATGAAACTAAAAATAAAATAAAATAAAAATAAAAATAAAAATAAAAATAAAAAAATAAAAAATATTGAAATAAAAATATAAATAAAATTATTACTATACTAGTTAATAATTTTCCAGGTAGCAATTGATGTCGAGTTCCACGTTCAACCCTTTTGGTCTCATAGTATCCATTTTAAATATCCAATGGGTTTCATTTCTTGATACCTCCCTTCTCATATTAGTATTTCTCCAATCTTTTTCTATCCTATCTATTCCATAGAATTTTAAATGTTGGGGGTTCCTACCATGTACATCCCTGAAGTGTTTGGATACACTATGGTGTTTAAATCCTTTTTTGATATTTCTAACGTGTTCTCCTACTCTCACCGATAGGGCTCTAGTTGTTCTGCCCACGTATTGCAGCCCACAGCTGCACTCCAATACGTAGGTGACATGTGTACTAGCACATGTTATGAGTTTGTCAATTTTAAAAGTTTGCTTATTGCTGCTTGATTCAAAGTTAATTGTTTTTCTATCCCTTTTGTTGCTAGACTTGCACGCCTTGCATTTCCCACACCTAAAGAAACCCTCCTGTTCAAAAAATGTTGACATCTTTTTAGGGGGATCTGGTACATTTTTTACTATTTTGTCCCTGATCCTCCTTGCTCTCCTATATACGAACGCTGGTTTTTTTGGAAGGACCTTGCTCAACTGTGGATCATTGCTGATTATGGGCCAATGTTTTGTTATAATTTTTTCTAGTGTTTTGTATTGTTTATTGAATACTGTTATGAATGGTACTTTATCTTTGTGATTATGATTTCTAATTTTACTGGTTAGTGTTAGCTCTCTATCCATATTGGCTATTTTTAGACGTGTTTCCTCCAGTGTGTCTCTTTTGTACCCCTTGTCTACGAATCTCTTAATTAGTATATCAGTTTGTTGAAAATAATCCTCTATTTGGTCACAATTTCGTCTTATCCTAATAAACTGGCTTTTTGGAATTGCTTTTTTCCAATGGGGGTGATGACAACTGCCCATCGGTATATAACCATTCCGATCCGTTTCTTTGAAGTGTGTTCTAGTTCCAAGTTTATTTTTGTTCTTATAAATTTCTAGATCCAGAAAATTTATTTTTTGTTGGTGTACTGTAGCTGTAAATTTAATATCATATTTATTATGGCCAATATGTTGGATAAATGCTTCCAGTTGTTCTTGGCTGCCCTTCCATACTATCAGAATGTCATCAATAAAGCGTTTGTATAACAGCAAGTGTGGCCAACATCTTCCAAAAATCTCTTCCTCCTCCCATTTACTGAGGAAGATGTTGGCCACACTTGGTGCATACTTGTTACCCATCCCTACTCCCTTTATCTGTCTATAGTAATTATGGTTGTGCCAGAAGAAGTTATTCCCCATGGCCATCCTCAATCCCTCCAGTATAAACCTTCTTTGTTTCAATTTTAGGTCCGATAGGTTCTTCATTCCCCATGCTACAGCTGCCAAGGCGTCCGTTTGTTTTATGTTGGTGTACAACGACTCCACATCCATTGTTACCAATAGCGTGGAGTCGTCCACCTGTAAATCCTTTAAGCTGTTGATTACATCCTTACTATCCTTGAGGAATGCCTTGCCCTCTCCCGCTATTGGCTGGAGGAATATATCCAAATATTCCCCCAATCTTGAATAGACTGATTCTATAGCGCTAATTATAGGCCTTCCTGGTGGTCTAGTTTTATTCTTATGGATTTTAGGAACCTGGTATATTACTGGTATCCTTGGTGCTTCTGTCAGCAAATACCTCCCTTCTTTCTTATTTATAATCTTATCTGCTATGCCCTTATTTAGGTACTCTTTTAATTTCTTTTTTAGTTCTCTATTGGGATTCTTTTTCAGGGGTTGGTATGTGCTTATGTCTTTAACTAGTCTCTCCAGTTCTGCATGGTAGTCCTGTTTATTTAGGATCACTACCCCTCCCCCCTTGTCCGCGGGTCTAATTACTATGTTTTTTCTTTTTTCTAATTTCTTCAGGCCTTGCCATATTCTATCTTTATTGCACTTTACCGGTTTAATGTTTCTCATTTCCTTCTCTACTATCCTTTTAAACACTTCAATGTGTTGATTAGTACTCGACCTAGGGTTGAACGTGGACCTGTTCCTCAACTGGCTATGTGTGTACTCCGTTTCATTAGTTTGATGTTGGGGTTCTCCTTTCTCTAAATAATATTTCTTTAGATTTAGTTTCCGAATAAACTTTTGCAAATCAATGAATGCTTCGAATTGGTTAAAAGTTGCACTGGGTGCATACTTGATGCCCCTATCTAATACTAACAGTTCCTCATGGGTAAATGTTATGTCTGTTAGGTTGAAAATACCCTCCCCTAATTTACTCTTTTTCTTTTTGCCTCCCCCTCTGCAACCTCTTTTTCTCTTTGGTTTACACTGCCTCCAGTTTCCTGGGGGTTCCTGTTCCAGCCCCCCCTGCTGGTTTGGAATACTGGCATAGGTGGTTTGTAGGGTTCCCTCCAATCCCTCCATTCCCCCTGCCACATAGGTGGACCATAGTTCGGGCCATAATTATAATAACCCCTCCCCCTTCCTCTATATCCCCCCCTCCAAGGTCTGGGGTGTTGTCCCATCGGGGGTTGGTAGGGGGCTGCATAAGTGTTATTATTCCCTTGATCGGGTTTCTGGGTATTTATTTTCTTCTGGTTATCACTTGGGGTCTGTACTGTCGCTCCAGTGTCTTTTCTTGTCAAATTGGCGATGGGAGTCCCTGATATTCTACTCGTTCCTACATCTGCAATCACATCCCCGATGTTGGCCTCCTCATCAAGGGACGTGTTTGCAGAGTTGGTGGGCGTTTCCTCCTCTTGCCACCTGTACACTTTTCCCTCTAAATAATCTTTTTTGTCCCTTTGATATTTTTTAACCTTTTTTATTTTTTACTTCATTGTCCAATTTTGCTAGAAATTCTTGTAATTTTGCCACCCTCGTTTTGTACTCATTTGTTTCCACATGTGGTAACATGTTATCCCTAATTGTACCTATGGTGGATTCTACCTTTTTTAGTTTGATTCTTCTCCTCTCAATGATCATGTCTAACAGTTTGTTTTCACAGCCATTAAAAAAATCAAACCAAGTCCTTGATAAGTTTTCATCTATTATACCATCATTGGGGCCTAGGTCCCATCTTAGCCTCCTTGGGGTGATTTTGGCCTCTCTGTATTGATCTAATGTGTTAATGTCCCACCATATTCTAATTTGTTTATCCATAGCATTTTTCAAGTGCTTAAAATTTTGTTCTAAATTCAGTGCCGTGGTGTTATCATAATTTTGGAAAAGTTCCCCCACTTCAAAGAAACGGATCGGAATGGTTATATACCGATGGGGAGTTATCATCACCCCCATTGGAAAAAAGCAATCCCAAAAAGCCAGTTTATTAGGATAAGACGAAACTGTGACCAAATAGAGGATTATTTTCAACAAACTGATATACTAATTAAGAGATTCGTAGACAAGGGGTACAAAAGAGACACACTGGAGGAAACACGTCTAAAAATAGCCAATATGGATAGAGAGCTAACACTAACCAGTAAAATTAGAAATCATAATCACAAAGATAAAGTACCATTCATAACAGTATTCAATAAACAATACAAAACACTAGAAAAAATTATAACAAAACATTGGCCCATAATCAGCAATGATCCACAGTTGAGCAAGGTCCTTCCAAAAAAACCAGCGTTCGTATATAGGAGAGCAAGGAGGATCAGGGACAAAATAGTAAAAAATGTACCAGATCCCCCTAAAAAGATGTCAACATTTTTTGAACAGGAGGGTTTCTTTAGGTGTGGGAAATGCAAGGCGTGCAAGTCTAGCAACAAAAGGGATAGAAAAACAATTAACTTTGAATCAAGCAGCAATAAGCAAACTTTTAAAATTGACAAACTCATAACATGTGCTAGTACACATGTCACCTACGTATTGGAGTGCAGCTGTGGGCTGCAATACGTGGGCAGAACAACTAGAGCCCTATCGGTGAGAGTAGGAGAACACGTTAGAAATATCAAAAAAGGATTTAAACACCATAGTGTATCCAAACACTTCAGGGATGTACATGGTAGGAACCCCCAACATTTAAAATTCTATGGAATAGATAGGATAGAAAAAGATTGGAGAAATACTAATATGAGAAGGGAGGTATCAAGAAATGAAACCCATTGGATATTTAAAATGGATACTATGAGACCAAAAGGGTTGAACGTGGAACTCGACATCAATTGCTACCTGGAAAATTATTAACTAGTATAGTAATAATTTTATTTATATTTTTATTTCAATATTTTTTATTTTTTTATTTTTATTTTTATTTTTATTTTTATTTTATTTTATTTTTAGTTTCATTCTGTTTTATTTAGTTTTTATATTATATTTTTTATTCTTTATTTTGATTTTTATTTTATTTAAATTTATTTTTATTTATTTTTATTTTTATTTTTATTTTATTTGTTAATTATTTTTATTTTTATTTTATTTTTATTTTTATTTATATTTATTATTTTTATTATTATTTTTATTAGTATTTTTATTTTTATTTATTTTTTCATTTTTTTCATTTTTTCATTTTCTTCATTTTTTCATTTTTTCATTTTTTCAATTTTTATATTTTTTTATTTTTCTTTTATTTCATTTTTCTATTTTTTAATATTTTCTTTATTTCATTATATCAATTTTTTCCCACTTTTATTATTATTTTTTCTTCTTTCAATAAAAAACTTTTTTTATGTATAGAACGTAACACAATAAAATAGGGGTTATATATATAATTGTATATTTTTCTTGGAATTTTTTTGGAATTGTCCTGTATATCTTTGGAAAGAATGGATTTCTTTGCTGTCCCATATTTATATGGGCGAACGGCTAGGGCGGAATGGGTAGAAAGTATAATAAAGTTTGGAAATGTGTAATATGTTTGAGACATTGTAAAAGCCTCTCCAGCAGATATAGATGGGTCAGTACTCCTAAAATTTAGATACAAACTAAGAAAATGTAAAGAGGAAATAGCTATATAAGTATGGATTATGCAAAAAGGGAAAAACCCTTAGTCAAAATGGCGGTATTGGAAAGGAAGTCATAGATGAGAACATTACCTTAGTTAAAATGGCGGAATACACACTTCCGGCCACACACAGTATAAATAGAGCGGGCACCAATCAAACGGCAGCTTCCTGATGACGCATTTGATGATGCGAAACGCGTAGAGGCTGCTGGGAGAATTTTATGCATCACGTGACCGGACGAAAACGGAAACGAGGCTTGGAGCGCAAGCCGAGCGTGGAGACCGCACACTAACACCAGGCGAACCATGCTAATAGCCACTCGTCCGTAACTGCTGGATAAGCTTCGTGCCGGCTCGAGGGCACTTTTAAATGTGAGTGATTTTAACCTTTGGAATTTTTTAAGAAATAAATGGTTCAAACATATTGCGCTATGATCGCCTTTTGTCCCTATGCTTTCCTATGAGGAGCATTAGAACACAAGTTTTTAGCCGGTGAGAAGTGGTACCTGGGTGGAGTGGTTATCCCTGAATGAACCAAAGGCGTACCCCTAGTGAAGTATCTGGTGAGTGGCCAATCTGAATGGTGGAGGGTCCCACTCAGTCACATATGAATATTGAAGCAATATAGGAGCACGTCAGTCACTTTAATGGTTACAAGATTTTGCAACATATCTGAAGGACTTTTTTGTTATATGTATATGTATGATTTATTGATCTAAAATTTTAAACTTATGCACATGGAACATTTGTGATGGGTAGCTGATAAGTATTACAGGTGATGGTAGCTTTCACTTGTGTATTTGAGATATTAAGGGAGTAGCGCATTCACATACACCAACTAGTATTTTTTACCCATCTAAGTGAAGGGCCTTTTTTTGAATGCAGCATCCCTAACATTTAGTACGTATTATTGTTTGAGAAACTAAGGTTTGTTTTTGCGCCGGTGACACGCACACAGATTAGCGCTGCTATTGTTTCTTTTTTTCCATAAAGACATGGATGGCCGAGTTTGGGGTGGTGGAACTTGACTGGCCTGCACAGAGTCCTGACCTCAACTCAATACAACACCTTTTGGATAAATTAGAGCGAAAAGTGGTGCCAGGCTTTCTTATCCACATCAGTGCCTGACCCCATAAATGCGCTTCTGGAAGAATGGTCAAACATTCCATAGACACACTTCTAAACCTTGTGGACAGCCTTGCCAGAAGAGTTGAAGCTGTTATAGCTGCAAAGGGTGGGCCAACTCAATATTGAACCCTACAGACTAAGACTGGGATGCCATTAAAGTTCATGTGGATGTAAAGGCAGGCGTCCCAATACTTTTGGTAATATAGGGTATATTAGGGGAAATTTCTGTTTCTCAACAATTCTTCACTCTTCTAACAAATAAAGCATGAAATGAACATGTTATACACATTAATTAAGGATATGCACTTTACCAGTCCTTGGATGTGGTTACATACATTCTCTTTTTATCAGTATGCACAGAACATGTCTCTCGATCTTGTATTAAATGCAATGTCCATTTCACTTCCCGTGAGCCAAACTAAAAGCCACAGACATTATTATCTGCCTTCCAGGCTTTTTTCTGTAAATTACAAATTCTCCCAACCTTGTAATAGAGAAATACAAATATAGAACTATATGTAGTCCAAATTAGGAGAGCACTCTGGAAGACAATTATGGTTCCTTCCATAGATACAGTGAACATTGCCACCCAGGGACAAGAAGTGTGTTATTAGCAGGATTACCAGGGGAACATGCCACAAAATAAAACAAATGCAGCCACCACATCTAAGAACTGGGATGCTGAAACATATTACTTTTTGAATTTTGGGGATGAAATACACTTTATGTTTTATTAAATAAATGTATATCTTGCCATGTTACAGACAGATTTGTTACTCACCAGGAGGAGATTCAGTTTCCACATTAACTCCAGTAGAAAGTACACTGGTATTGGTCATTGTTGCTGTTTTCAGATCATTCTTCTTATACTCTATGGTAGAAATTTAAGCATATTATAAATAACAGTGTTGGGGTAATAATTAAAGTTGGTCAATGAAATTTATATATGGAACTAGTTTACCTTGCCAACGTCATCTATCAATTCCTAAGAACTATACATACCTCTCACACAGCACAGCCAGGTACATGACACCACTTACAGTTAAAGCGGTAAAAAACCCAAATGCAAACATTTATTATATTGCAGCTTACCAATCCTTATGTCACGTACACACAATCGGATTTTCCGACGGGAAATATTGGATGTGAGCTTGTTGGCTGAAAGTCCGACCGTGTTTATGGAGCATTAGATATGATAGCTGCATTAGTTCTCTTTTTAGGCTTGCAAAAGAAATCAAATACACCCCCACATCTAATGATTGGTAAACTGCAATTTAATACATTTTTGCTTTTGGTTTTAATACCACTTTAAAGGAACACAGTTTTATCCTATCCCCACCCCTAACATTCAGAATGGACAGTGAAGGAGCAGACGGAGGTCCTCTCTCAGCTTCCTCTTTTCATCATTAAATTTTCAACACATTTTCATGCAATCAACAATGAAAAAAAAAAAACTGCGCTACACCCAATATAATCCACAATAAACAAATAAATTAGTTAAATATGTATACCTAAAATTATAAATATATATTCGTGTATTACAAATGTGGAAGATTGGCGCTAATCATGTGTTCCCACACCAAACCATATATAAGCAAACAGTGCCGGGCAACCCAAAAAGTCTTAACCCTCCAATTATCATATATTAATTCCAACACCACAGTTCCTATAAATGTATAAATCCCATACTGCTAAATTTGTATAGTGAATAAAAAATATACATGACATATATATATGTATATACATATACACAGTGCCTTGCAAAAGTATTCACCCCCTTGGCTTTTTACCTATTTTGTTACATTACAGCCTTTAGTTCAATGTTTTTTTAATCTGAATTATATGTGATGGATCAGAACACAATAGTCTAAGTTGGTGAAGTAAAATTAGAAAAATATATACATAAAACTATTTTTCAGAAATAAAAAACTGATAATTGGCATGTGCGTATTTATTCACCCTCTTTGTTATGAAGCCCATAAAAAGCTCTGGTGCAACCAAATTACCTTCAGAAGTCACATAATTAGTGAAATGATGTCCACCTGTGTGCAATCTAAGTGTCACATGATCTGTCATTACATATACACACCGTTTTGAAAGGCCCCAGAGGCTGCAACACCTAAGCAAGAGGCACCACTAACCAAACACTGCCATGAAGACCAAGGAACTCTCCAAACAAGTAAGGGACAATGTTGTTGAGAAGTACAAGTCAGGGTTAGGTTATAAAAAAATATCCAAATCTTTGATGATCCCTAGGAGCACACTAGGAGCACCATCAAATCTATCATAACCAAATATAAAGAACATGGCACAACAGCAAACCTGCCAAGAGACGGCCTCACACCAAAACTCATGGACCGGGCAAGGAGGGCATTAATCAGAGAGGCACAGAGTCCTAAGGTAACCCTGGAGGACCTGCAGAAGTTTCACAGAACAGACTGGAGTATCTGTACATAGGACGACAATAAGCCATACGCTCCATAGAGATGGGCTTTATGGCAGAGTGGCCAGAAGAAAGCCATTACTTTCAACAAAAAACAAAATGGCACATTTAGAGTTTGCGAAAAGGCATGTGGGAGACTCCCAAAATGTATGGAGGAAGGTGCTCTGGTCTGATGAGAATAAAATTGAACTTTTTGGCCATGTCTGGCGCAAACCCAACACATCCCATCACCCAAAGAACACCATCCCCACAGTGAAACATGGTGGTGGCAGCATCATGCTGTGGGGATGTTTTCAGCAGTCGGGACTGGGAAACTGGTCAGAGTTGAGGGAAAGATGGATGGTGCTAAATACAGGGATATTCTTGAGCAAAACCTGTACCACTCTGTGTGTGATTTGAGGCTAGGACGGAGGTTCACCTTCCGGCAGGACAATGACCTCAAACAAACTGCTAAAGCAACACTTGAGTGGTTTAAGGGGAAACATGTAAATGTGTTGGAATGGCCTAGTCAAAACCCAGACCTCAATCCAATAGAAAATCTGTGGTCAGACTTAAAGATTGCTGTTCGCGAACCATCCAACTTGAAGGAGCAGAAGCAGTTTTGCAAGGAGGAATGGGCAAAAATCCCAGTGGTAAGATGTGGCAAGCTCATGGAGACTTATCCAAAGCGACTTGGAGCTGTGATAGCCGCAAAAGGTGGCTCTACAAAGTATTGACTTTAGGGGGGTGAATAGTTATGCACATTTACTTTTTCTGTTATTTTGTCCTATTTGTTGTTTGCTTCACAATAAAAAAAAAAAAAAAAAAACATCTTCAAAGTTGTGGGCATGTTCTGTAAATTAAATGATTTAAATCCTCAAACAATCCATGTTAATTCCAGGTTGTGAGGCAACAAACACGAAAAATGCCAAAGGGGGTGAATATGTTTACAAGGCACTGTAAGTGACTTTGAATGGGGCATGGTTGTTGGTGCCAGACGGGCTGGCCTGAGTATTTCAAAAACTGCTGATCTACTGGGATTTTCATGCAAAACCATCTCTAGGGTTTGCAGATAATGATCCGAAAAAGAGAAAATATCCAGTGAGCAGCAGTTGTGTGGACAAAAATGCCTTGTTGATGTCAGAGATCAGAGGAGAATGGGTAGACTGGTTGGAGATGATAGAAAGGCAACAGTAACACAAATACCCACTCGTTACAACCAAGGTATGCAGAATACCATCTCTGAACACACAACACATTGAACCTTGAAGCAGATGAGCTACAGCAGCAGAAGACCACACCAGGTACCACTCCTGTCAGCTAAGAACAGGAAACTGAGGTTACAATTCGCACAGGTTGAACAATACAAAATTGAACAATAGAAGATTGGAAAAACTTTGCCTGGTCTGATGAGTCTGATGAGATTTCAGCTGCAACATTCAGATGGAGGGTCAGAATTTGACATAAACAACATGAAAGTATGGATCCATCCTGCCGTTTAAGCTGGTAGAGGTGGTGTAATGGAGTGGGGGATATTTTCTTGGCACACTTTGGACCACTTAGTACCAACTGAACATCGTTTAAACGCCACAACCTACCTGAGTATTGTTGCTGATCATGTCCATCCCTGTATGACTACAGTGTACTCCTCTTCTGATGGCTACTTCCAGGAGGATAATGCACCATGTCACAAAGATCAAATCATCTCAAACTGGTTTCTTGAACATGACAATGAGTTTACTGCACTCCAATGGCCTCCACAATCACCTGATCTCAATCCAATAGAGCATCTTTGGGATGTGGTGTAACGGGAGATTTGCATCATAGATGTGTAGCCGACAAATCAGCAGCAACTGCGTGATACTATCATGTCAATATGGACCAAAATCTCTGAGGAATGTTTCCAAAACCTTGTTGAATCTATGCCATGAAGAATTAAGCTAGTTCTGAAGGCAAAAGGGGGTCCAACCCAGTGCTAGCAAGGTGTACCTAATAAAGTCGGCGGTGATTTTGTTTGTGTGTGTATATATTTTATATATATATATATATATATATATATATATATATATATATATATATATACACACTACCGTTCAAAAGTTTGGGGTCACCCAAACAATTTTGTGTTTTCCATGAAAAGTCACACTTATTCACCACCATACGTTGTGAAATGAATAGAAAATAGAGTCAAGACATTGACAAGGTTAGAAATAATGATTTGTATTTGAAATAACATTGTTTTTACATCAAACTTTGCTTTCATCAAAGAATCCTCCTTTTGCAGCAATTACAGCATTGCACACCTTTGGCATCCGTCCACAACACTTTTTTCCAGTCTTCCTCTGTCCAATGTCTGTGTTCTTTTGCCCATCTTAATCTTTTTCTTTTATTGGCCAGTCTCAGATATGGCTTTTTCTTTGCCACTCTGCCCTGAAGCCCAAAATCCCGCAGCCGCCTCTTCACTGTAGATGTTGACACTGGTGTTTTGCGGGTACTATTTAATGAAGATGCCAGTTGGGGACCTGTGAGGCGTCTGTTTCTCAAACTAGAGACTCTAATGTGCTTATCTTCTTGCTTAGTTGTGCAACGCGGCCTCCCACTTCTTTTTCTACTCTGGTTAGAGCCTGTTTGTGCTGTCCTCTGAAGGGAGTAGTACACACCGTTGTAGGAAATCTTCAATTTCTTTGCAATTTCTCGCATGGAATAGCCTTCATTTCTAAGAACAAGAATAGACTGTCGAGTTTCAGATGAAAGTTCTCTTTTTCTGGCCATTTTGAGCGTTTAATTGACCCCACAAATGTGATGCTCCAGAAACTCAATCTGCTCACAGGAAAGTCAGTTTTGTAGCTTCTGGAAGGAGCTAGACTGTTTTTAGATGTGTGAACATGATTGCACAAGGGTTTGCTAATCATCAATTAGCCTTCTGAGCCAATGAGCAAACACATTGTACCATTAGAACACTGGAGTGATAGTTGCTGGAAATGGGCCTCTATACACCTATGTAGATATTGCACCAAAAACTAGACATTTGCAGTTAGAATAGTCATTTACCACATTAGCAATGTATAGAGTATATTTGTTTAAAGTTAGGACTAGTTTAAAGTTAGCTTCATTTAAAAGTACAGTGCTTTTCCTTCAAAAATAAGGACATTTCAATGTGACCCCAAACTTTTGAACGGTAGTGTATATATATATATATATATATATATATATATATATATATATATATATATATATATATATACACACACACAAACACTTAAACTCCTTGAAAAACATAATATCATTAAATAATTCATGCAAATCATATAAATCATGTGAAAGTCCACCAAATATAATATCATTGAATGATCAATAAATCAGTGCATAACTAAATTCATATAAACCATATAAAGTAAAACCTTGGATTGAGAGTAACTTGGTTTGAGAGTGTTTTGCAATACGAGCTAATTTTTTTAATTAATTTTTACTTGATATACAAGCGATGTCTTGATATACAAGTAGTGTCATGTCACAACAGAGTATAAAAGAGAAGAGAGGTGCCTCTAAGTAGCAATATGGTTACATTTAATGAAGGTACAACATTAACCACTTCAATACTGGGCATTTTCACCCCCTTCATGCCCAGGCAAATTTTCAGCTTTCAGTGCTGTAACATTTTAAATGACAATTGCGCAGTCATGCAACACTATATCCAAAAGAATATTTTATAATTTTTTTCCCCCCACAAATAGAGCGTTCCTTTGGTGGTATCTGATCCCCTTTGCGTTTTTTATTTTTTGCGCTATAAAAAAAAAAAAAACACAATATTTTTAACTTTTTGCTATAATAAATATCCCCAATTTAAAAAATTCTCAGTTTAGGCCGATATGTTTTCTTCTACATATTTTTAGTAAAAAAAAAAAAAAAAAAAAATCGCAAGCGTATATTGATTGGTTTGTGCAAAAGTTATAGCGCCTACAAAATAAGTTATTGATTTATGGCATTTTTATTATTATTTTTTTTTTACTAGTAATGGCGGTGATCTGCAGACAGATCAGACACTTTTGACACAATTCTGGGACCACTGACAGTTATACAGCGATCAGTGCTATAACTATGCACTGATTACTGTATAAATGTCACTGGCAGGGAAGGAGTCAACACTATGGGGCGATCAAGGGGTTAAATGTGTTACCTAAGGAGTGATTCTAACTGTGGGGGGATGGGACTGACTAGGGAAGGAGACCGATCGGTGCTCCTATATACTAGGAACACACGATCTGTCTCCTCTCCCCTGACAGGATGTGGATCTGTGTGTTTACACACACAGATCCACGTTCCTGCTCTGTCACAAGCGATCGCGGGTGCCCGGCGGACATCGTGGCCGCCGGGCATGCGCATTGGCTCCTTGGTGACGCAGCAGCGTGCGCGACCCCTATACCACTGGGATTAGGGTTGCCACTTTTTCTTCAAGCCAAACCTGAACACTTTAGTGGTGCACAGCAATTTTTGTTCTTTTTTTTACTATACACTATAGGATTGTAACAGACTTGAGACACCTTTGGGCACTCCAAAGAGAATAGTAATGCAGCACACATAGTGCCCCCTCACCTTTCTATCAGGCCCCATTCCAAGCCACATTCCTGTCTGAATAATGTGTCCGGGTTTTAGGTGGACTGAAACCCGGACACATGCATCAAAACCTGGACTTTCCAGGTGAATCCTGGACAGGTGGCAACCCTAGCCGGGAAGCCGAGGACGTCACATGACGCCTGCCCAGGATGGGAGATCCCATCTGCGGACGTCATATGACTATGGGCGGGGAAGGAAGTGGTTAAGCAATATAGACCATCCTCCACACCGCCATCAATGTCATCCCTTCCACACTGCGATCCACGAGCGCTTCAAGCTGCAGTTTGCTCTACTGCAGGGTAGTCTTCCCAGTCACGATTGCAGACTGACAGCGGTGAAAGCCGGCGGTGCAGAGGACGGTCTATGTCTACAGCTTTACCTCGGATGCCTGCATACTTATATGTGTCGGTTTTATTCATCAACCATGTGACTTGCTAAATGTTGTACCTTCATTAAATGTAACCATATTGCTACACTTAGAGGTGCCTCTCTTCTCTTTTATACTCTGGAGCTCCTGCTGGATTTTGCTTCTAATCCCCTTGTGGAGGCTTCCATTTGTGGATGAACATTTTATGGTTACACAATCTATCACATTGCTATAATCTTTTTATATGGACTATAAACTGAAGGACTTATGAATAAATGGTTGTAAAACGAATCATCTGAGTTTCCATGATTTCTTATGGGGAAATTCGCTTTGATATATAAGTGCTTTGGATTACAAGCATGTTTCCTGAACAAATTATGCTCGCAATCCAAGGTTATACTGTAAATCATGAAAAAGTCCACCAATAATTGTGCAAACCGCTATAATAAGGGCATCAAAAAAACATGCGTGCTTCAATATCAGTGCATTTGCAGAAAGCTGCGCTCCACCACCCGTCCACGCTGCCTCTTACCTCACAAAAAGACCCACACACTGGTAAGGTCAGATATAACCTTCCTAGATTCCTGGGAAAAACACTGTAGCAATACTCAAAACAGGCTCCACTTCAGAAATGACAAAGCCTTTCCACTCAGCAAGGGGTATAAAGAATGAAAACTACCATAGTGTAGTATGCCAAATACTCTGATCTTTTATTAGCCAAGAAAGAATATTACTTACAAAGTGCACTCTAAACTCCAGTGCACTGGATAAAAATCACTAGTTTAACATCCAGATGTATTTCCCCCTTAAGCATGGACATCCAGGACAGTTAAAATGGCCGCTCGCTGACTTCTGGGCGTGATTTAAGGTGGCCATACACTGCACAAGCTGGTTGTACATTCTCCTTTAGATCTACATCAGCTATGTAGTGCAAAGGCCTGTCTGATTTGATACAAATTGAATGGATTGGTCAGGTGGGTCCTCCTATTACATAGTTTTGGTAAATCTAAAGGAAATTGTACAGAGATTGTACAATAAGATTGCATAGTGTATGTCCAGCTTTATACAAGTACATAGGAGGGAGCTTGACAGAGACACTCAGCTGTCAGGCCCCTTCACAGCTCTGTGTAGCGGGAACTTGTGTTCTCACGCACATGTTTTTTTGGGGGGCCTTTTTTGAAGCGTTGTGCCGCTGTGAGCTCACGTGACCACCCGACGCTCTCCTTCTCCAATCTGAGGACTACAGTTGGGGGGGGGGCTGAGATTCCCCATTGATGTGAGCTGGGAAGAGAGCAGCGGGAGGTCACGTGAGCGCACAGCATAATTTTTAAAACACGAATACTGCACAGTTGCACGGTATATTTTTCTGTAACAGAGAAGATTCCAAGATTCAGGATTAGTGATTTTATAGCCATAGCGCCAGGAGGGGAGGGGCGGGGGGAGATGGCTCAAAACGCAGACTCTCAAGTTGACAGGCAGGGAGGGAGGGGGGGGGGAGGGGGAGGGAGAGACCGCGGGCTGGAAGAGGCACGTAAACTGACCACTGTATCATGGATCAGCAACCATGATTACTGTGGTCAGCACACTAAGGGGGACACAGGAACAGGCAGGATCAACCAGGTATTTTACAGCATAGAGAGGGACAAATGACACTGAACACGCACTATGCTGTATATCCTGTTTAAAAGGAACAGGATTTTTCTTGTTAAAAAAGGAACAGGATATCTTTTTTTTTTCTTTTAGGATTACAACCACTTTAACCAGTTACATATACATAGTTACATAGTAGGTGAGGTTGAAAAAAGACACAAGTCCATCAAGTCCAACCTATGTGTGATTATATGTCAGTATTACATTGTATATCCCTGGGAACTGAGTTCCACCAAGTTCCCCCTGAAAAAAGCCCTGGTATATATACTGTATATATGTCCTCAGGAAGTGGGGCTGATATCTCGGTCATGGCTGCAGCTGCCATATCTCAAATATATATTCACCTGACTCAAAATTACCCACTGGAACCCCTCCAATCTGGTTTTGAACAAATGCAAAGCATAGAAACTGCCTTGGTCAAAGTCACCAATGACCTTGTGATAGCTTCTGCTTCTGGCTCTCTATCTATTTTCTATTTAAATTCTTCCTGATCTCAGATCTGCCTTTGACACTGTGAACCATGGTCTCTCTCTTTTTTACCTCAAAAAAGTTTGGAGTTTCAGCAATTGCATTTAAATGCTTAGACTTATCTTACTGATCACTATAACCTTGTCTCTATTGGTGGATTTATAGGCATGCCCACAGGGTGTGCCGGTTGTGCCTAGGCACTCCCTAATCACCTAGTGCACATTATCACTCTGTGTAGCAGCGGGGAGAGCAATGTGCCAGGGCCATGTATATAGACATACACGCATGTGTGTTTGAGCTTTGTGGTGCGCACCTATGGGTGGATTCCAGCCTCTAATTTGGTCCAGTTAAGTCCAGTGTTCCTCAGGACTCTTTCAAAGGTCTCTTAGGGTTTATCAATTACATGTGTCCACTTGGTCAGCTGTTAAGATCACATGGATTCCCTTATCACTTCTATGCTGATTATACTCTTATATGCATCTATACTAAACCAGATTTGAATGTAGATGCTTCTCTCCTATCCAACTGTATATGTGACATAAAAACATGGATTGCTCGATATTTCCTTAAAGCGGAGTTCCAGTGTAGCTGCTGACTTTTAATAAACACACACTCACCTGTCCCAGGATCCAGTGATGTGGCTACCCAAACCCTCAGTGCTCTCCCTTTCCTTTCCCTGGGACTGGCATTACAAGTGTGGGCACCCTGCTGTAGCAGCTTGCGGCTTCACAGCTGAGTGCGCACTGCGCATGCGCGGGTCACGTTACGCCTTCTCAATGTTTGGGCAATTTTCTGGGACATGTGACGTGTCCCAGAAGATTGAAGGGAGGAGGAGGGGGGGAGAGGAGAACTTCCACTCGGATCGCCTAGGTCGGCCCAAGCGGAACTTGGAGTAGGTATCTGTCAAAACTAGGTACCCCCCCCCCCAAAAAAAATGACGTGCTAAATGTGGCATAGAAGGGGGGAAGGAATGCTTAAAGCAGAACTTGCCCTTTTGGGTGGAGCTTCACTTTAAGCTAAACAATGACAAGACTGAAGTCATGCCTTTGGCACCCCCATCAAATTTGTAGAGCCAGTCCTGCCGTACTAGAGCTTAACTTTAAATTGAAAAATCAGCGAGGGCTTTTGGATCCTAGCTTAACTATTGATCCACATGTAAAGAATGTTGTCAGAAACTCTTTTTCCACTTAAGAAACATCGCCCAACCATGCCCTATGTTATCATATACAGTGGCTGAAAAGCTGATTAATACATTTGTGTTCTCCTGACTTGAAAACTTTAATACTCTACTTGCTGAGGTGCCATGTTCCACACTAAACAGAATGTCTGAAATTTGGCTGCCGGATTTCTGACTAGGTCTAGTGCAAGTGATCCCCTATCCTTGAGCTGTTTGCATTGATTTCTCACCTATAAGGCACAGCTTGGCACCCCATTACCTGTCTGCAATGTTATCACTCTACTCCCCTCCTCATTATCTCCCCTCCTCCAAATTTGGTCTTTTGTGTGCCCCTCAAACCTGTCTAAACTCTATGGGGGACAGAGCCTTCTCCTTCATTTTCTTCTCAAGAACATCATAGATTTATCTTCTTTAACTACTTAAGCTCTGGAAGATTTTAGCCCCTTCATGACCAGGCCATTTTTTTGCTATTCGGCACTTCTTTAACTAGCAAATACGTGGTTATGGAACACTGTACACAAATTGAATTTATATAATTTTCTTCACACAAATAGAGCTTTCTTTTGGTGGTATTTGATTACCACTTGGCTTTTTATTTTTTAATATATAAACGAATAAAAAACGAAAATTTTGAAAAAAAAAAACAATTATTTTTTACTTTGTGCTATAAAACATATCCAAAAAAAAAAATTTTAAAAATCTAATTTCTGAATAAATTTAGGTCAAAATGTATCATGCTACATGTCTTTGGTAAAAAAAAAAAAAAATCCCAATAAGTATATATTGATTGGTTTGCCTGAAAGTTATAGTGTCTACAAACTATGGTATATGTACTGTATTTTTTTTTTTTTTTTATACTAGAGAAAATTGAGTACTGTCCGTGATACTTTTTTTATTTGCACTAACATACAATTTTTCAGGACAAGCTTACGGGGTATGTCCCCTTCTTCAAGGTCCAAGCAGTACTGACTCACAAATTTTTAAGCAGAATGTTGAAAAAAAACAAAAAAAACAAAACACATCTCTGAGTGAAAGGAGAAAGGATATACCCCGAAAGCTTGTCCTGAAAAATTGTATGTTAGTGCAAATAAAAAAAGTATCACGGACAGTACTCAATTTTCTCTGTCACAATTGTACTAATACAGCTACAATCACATCAAGTATGATGGAAGATACTTTTTTATACTAGTAATTATAGTGGGATCCTGACAGTGTGGTGGGCAATAACTGACATTGTCACTGTACTAATTACCCTGGCTGGGAAGGGGTTAACATCTAGGGGCAATCCCAATTTCTTAGACCTCCTGGGCCACCCGGACTACCCTGTGGTGGACATGACTAGGGGTCACCCATATCTCTCATGTTTTTGTTCATAACATTTTTGCTTCCTTTGATAAGTTGAAGGCCAGGTGTGGAGTGACTAATAAATTCTTTTTTAAATATCTTTTGCTGCGTCATGCCAAGTGGGCACAGTTTGCTGGTCTGACCCAGGAGCTCTCAGAATCACCTTGGGAGGTGCTGTTGTCCTATCCAGATATTGAAAAACTGGTTACGACAGTTTATTCACGTTTTCAGTCAGCTGGGGGTCAATCCCTTCCAGCTGGCTCAACAGAAATGTGAGGCTCTGATTCCTGGGCTATCCGAGGAGAGGTGGGAGGAGGCCTCTGAAATCTGCTTCCAGGACCTTATAAGTTCTAATGATCACTATACACAGTTCAAATTTATACACCAGCTGCATTATACTCCTGCCAGATTGGCCCGCATGGGCTTTGACTCTGCATCCTCCTGTTCCAGATGTGGGCATACGGAAGCTGAGTACTTACACATGTTTTGGTCTTGCCCTGCCTTGTCAGTATATTGGAAGGACTTATTTTCTTTTTTGACAACACTTTACATTTACCTGTACCTCATACTCCTGAAGATGGTTTACTTGGTGTGTTAAATAACTTTATCCACAGGACTCATGCCCATACCCTTGTACATATATTGTTATTCTATGCCAGGAAATTAATTCTGTTACCCTGTAAAAACGCTATCGCTCTGGATATACAAACCTTTTACCACATGGTGAATAAAGTATTGCCCATCTTCAAGCTCATTTACCATGGCAGAGCCTGCCCTAAAACGTTCTTCAAGATCTGGCAGCCATGGCTTGATATTGCTAATTCTTTTTGGAGAAACACTCCACTATCCCAACAATGGTGGGTAGTGGACTCATGTTTATAACACTATATTTGTACCTATCATGTGTTCAGATGGGGGCCCTTGGGTGACTGGGGAGGGGTAGCAAGGCATGTGTGTGAGTGTGTGTATGTCAGTATGAGTGATACATTTGGTTGTTAATTGAGTTTTCCTCCTTTTATGAAACTGTACTGTTGAAGGTAGGGGTCCTACGCAGTCCCTAGAAAGCAATATTGAGAACCCACTATATGACATTCACCCCGTGAATTGGGGGTTCTGATTCTGATAAGTTATTAAGTTGGCCATTTTGGGCCAGAGGTTCTATAACATTCATTGTATTCCTGATGTACCCTTTTGAAAAGTGTCTGTTAACATTTTACATTGAAAATTTAATAAACAAATACTTAAAAAAAAACATCTAGTGGCAATCAAGGGGTTAACTGTGTACCCAACTATGTGTAATGTGTGATGCTTTTACTAATCAATGTGGTTGTTCATTCTCCCTGCTTTGAAGGGAGAAAAAAAAAACAGCCACATGGCTGCTCCGTGTAAAAAGCCCTGTGTTGTTAATAAACACAGGGCTCTGTACTATGATTCAATATGCCAATCAGCAGGTCCCAGCCATAAATCATTGGCTGGAACCTGCTGACTGACTTGAGCACAGATGGGGATGCAGGTGTGCACGCCCCCTTTACCCGGATATGCCGGATCATGTATATGTACGTGATCTGTGCAGAGTGGCCGCCCTGTCCCAGTATTTTTGCAATGGAGCTAATCGTTAAACTCTTTTGAATCAAAACTGAAAACTTTCTTCGTTAGACAAGCCTTCATCTAACTGCCCCTTTTTTGTTCCTTGTACTGTGTATCACGTGTTTTAATTTCTTTTGAAAATTTCTTTGAGAAGATACCTTTAAAGACCTATATAAAATAAAGTTTATTATTACAGAAAAACCTTGGATTGAGAGTAACTTGGTTTGAGAGCGTTTTGCAAGACAAGCAACATTTTTTAATAAATTTTGACTTGATATACAAGCAATGTCTTGATATACAAGCAGTGTCATGTCACAACTGAGTATAAAAGAGAAGAGAGGTGCCTCTAAGTGTAGCAATATGGTTACATTTAATGAAGGTACAACATTTAGCAACTCACATGGTTGATGACTAAAACAGGCATATCTAAGTATGCAGGCATCCGGGGTAAAGTTGTCCACATAGACCAGGGGTCTCAAACTGGCAGACCTCCAGCTGTTGCGAAACTACAATTCCCATCGTGCCTCTGCCTGTGGGAGTCATGCTGTCAGCCTTGCAATGCCTCATGGGACTTGTAGTTTCGCCACAGCTGGAGGGCCGCCAGTTTGAGACCCCTGACATAGACCATCCTCTGCACCGCCATCAATTTCATCCCTTCCACGCTGCACTCCACGATCGCTTCAAGCCTCGCTTTCAAATCACTCTACTGCAGGGTAGTCTTCCTGGTCATGATTGCAGACTGACAGCGGTGGTAGCCGGGGGTGCGGAGGATGGTCTATGTGGACAGCTTTACCCCGAATGTCTGCATATTTAGATGTGCCTGTTTTAATCAACAATCATGCAAGTTGCTAAATGTTGTACCTTCATTAAATGTAACCATATTGCTACACTTAGAGGCGCCTCTCTTCTCTTTTATACTCTGTAGTTCCTGCTGGATTTTGTTTCTAATCCCCTTGAGGAGGCTTCCATTTGTGGATGGACATTTTATGGTTACACAATCTGATCACATTGCTATAATCTTTTTATATGGACTATAAACTGAAGGACTTATGAATAAATGGTTGTGGAACGAATCATCTGAGATTCCAATATTTCTTATGGGGAAATTCACTTTGATATAAGAGTGTTTTGGATTACAAGCATGTTTCCTGAACGAATTATGCTCACAATCCAAGGTTTTACTGTATTATCATTATTAGTTGAAGTGTATACATAGGTTAAAAAAATGACCAGCGGATGTGGTTTCTTTGTTTATGGCAATTCTGTACCATATTGGTGTTAAACCTGTTACTTGCAGCCATGTACACCTGCAGATTTACTGGCTTGGGACCCAGGCTATAGTGTACCGATGTTCTGGTGGGCTCCTAAACTGGTGGGATCAGGGAAGCTGCCCCTTTTGCCTTTATTTTTTTATGTGGCCCTTTCCATGACCCCCTCTTGGTTGCTGGAGAACTGCAAAAGCCACTTATCACCCTGTCCTTTTTAATCACACTTGCAGGCATCTCTGTAATCAATCTTTTCAGTTAGCAGGTAAAAAGTGAATAGTTGTGATAATATTTCCAAATGAAGTTACTCACTAGACATCACAATTCCAAGCGTCAGACTGAAAATCAACACCACGACCAGGATAACTGCCATGAAGATGAGTACAGTAAGACGATTATGATGAGGCCTTCTACTCTGTAGAGAAACTGAAGACAACACAAATCATTATTATTACACTGAGATCATGCTTCTAAATTAAGATTTAACTTGAGAAAAGCATAGATCTGGCCAAAGACCAGTGCAGACTTCACATTCCCCTGCTGAAAACTCAAGTTAACATAAATTACCCACCAAAAAGTGGGGTCATTAGATAGAATATTCTAAGTACCGTATTTATCGGCGTATAACACGCACTTTTTTCCCCTTAAAATCAGGGGAAAGTCGCAGGTGCGTGTTATACGCCGATCCCCTGCGATCCCGAGCTGTCAAAACTTAAAAATCGCCGACCGGGATTTGAAAATGGCGCCGCCGGCGCCGAAATACACAGAGCCGGTCCTCGGCTCTTTCCGGCGGCTCTCATTTACTTTCGGCTCCACTCGTAGTCCCGAGCGGAGCTATCCGAACCTACTCGGATAGCTCCGCTCGGGACTACGAGTGGAGCCGAAAGTAAACGAGAGCCGCCGGAAAGAGCCGAGGACCGGCTCTGTGTATTTCGGCGCCGGCGGCGCCATTTTCAAATCGCGGTCGGCGATTTTGAAGCCCAGGAAGCAGGGACAGGGGATTGAAGGCTGCACTGGGGCAAGGCTGCACTGGGGAAGGCTGCACTGACAAGGCTGCACTGGGGAAGGCTGCACTGGGGAAGGCTGCACTGGGGAAGGCTGCACTGACAAGGCTGCACTGGGGAAGGCTGCACTGACAAGGCTGCACTGGGGAAGGCTGCACTGACATGGCTGCACTGACAAGGCTGCACTGACATGGCTGCACTGACAAGGCTGCACTGGGGAAGGCTGCACTGACAAGGCTGCACTGACATGGCTGCACTGGGGCAAGGCTGCACTGAGAAGGCTGCAATAATGGGCATTTAAATGTAAGTTTTTTTCCCTTCAACTTCCCTCCTAAAAGTTTTTTTTTTCTTAAAATTCCCTCCTAAATTGGGGTGCGTGTTATACGCCGATAAATACGGTACTTTTATTAGCAAGTTGAGATGTCTGCAGCAAGAGTGGTAAAGAACAATGACGACTCCACCCTTATCAGATGGTCATTTGATGGTGTGGTGGTTGGGGCAGGGTGTTTCTTGGTTATGGTATTTAGTTCCAATCTCTGCACAACACATTAGGCATCATACCACTGAGTGAATGTAATTTATTGTGTATTTTTTTAAAAAATGGCCATCTTGGGCACTCTTTTCTGTGTCCTGTGTTTTCATGGTTCAATTTTTTGGTTTACAGGGTTTCAACAAGCACCACACCGCAGAGCTCCGGGATAACAAAAAAAAAAAGATTTAGTTCCTCTCTTGTCTACTAGTCTGTAAGTTTGAGGAATATGGTTTGGTGGTGAGTGTGAAATGGATGATGTGTTTCAAGTTTATTTCACATTTGCGGTAATTTTTACTGCCCTCTGAAAAGTGATCTGTGGTGGATTGCTTTTCAACGAGTAGTATAGCAACAGCTGACAGGCATTCATGAGGTGCTACTGCTGCCTCCTTGTTTTTTTTTTTTTACATTGCTGAATGATAATTTTACATTGTTGGACTATGCTGCTACTGCAAGCAAGTTTGGCTTGCAGTTGCAGAGTGGCCCCATTAAAATCAATAGGTGAGTTTGACTTGCGGTGCTGCTTGTCAAACTCTGCAGGCTGAGTTAAAGATGTTGCAGCTAAAGGAATAAAAAAAAAAAAGTTGCAGCTGTGAAGTAAAGCATCACAGCTACAGCATTCGTACAGCCCTGTCCAAATGTATTTTTAGGATTTGGGTCAGAGATGTGCGGTGAGGTGAGTGGCTGATGAAGCACTGGCTAGTATCAGAGCCAGATACACACAGGTTACATACACGAACGTTAGAGCGAGAGCAATAATTCTAACACTAGACCTCCTCTGTAACTCTAAACATGTAACCTGTAAATTTTTTTAAAGTGACGCCTATGGAGATTTTTAGGTACTGAAGTTTGGCTCTATTCCACAAGTGTGCACAATTGTAAAGTGTGACATGTTATTTTATTTTATTTATTTATTTCAGGTACTTATATAGCGCCGTCAATTTACACAGCGCTTTACATATACATTGTACATTCACATCAGTCCCTACCCTCAAGGAGCTTACAATCTAAGGTCCCTAACTCACATTCATACATACTAGGGACAATTTAGACAGGATCCAATACCAGCATGTCTTTAGAGTGTGGGAGGAAACTGGAGTACCCGGAGGAAACCCACGCAGGCACAGGGAGAACATGCAAACTCCAGGCAGGTAGTGTCGTGGTTGGGATTTGAACCAGCGACCCTTCTTACTGCTAGGCAAAAGTGCTACCCACTACACCACTGTGCCACCCATTAGGTATCTATTTACTCGGCATAACATCATCTTTCACATTATGCAAAAAAATTGCGCTAACTTTAGTGGGTTTTTTTGTATTCATGAAATAGTTTCTTTCCGAAAAAACACGTTTTAAAAATTGCTGCGCAAATACCGTGTATGGTAAAAAGTTGCAACGACAGCTATTTTATTCCCTAGGGGGTCTGCTAAAACAATATATATAATATTTGGGGGATCTGAGTAATTTTCTAGCAAAAAAAATATGATTTTTACATGTAGGAGAGAAGTGTCAGAACTGGCCTGGGTTGCAAGGGGCTAATGACAATAAGTAAGTAATATACAAATAATTATTATATATTGTTTTTAAGGTAAGTTAGTATATTTTCAAAAACTGTACTCAAGCAGGGGGCTTAACGGACAAATTACTGAAGTTTGAAGTTAAAACGTCCAACCAGTAATTTCACAGTAAATAGATAAATTATTATGTTATAACATATAGCATAATAATATATGATTTAGCTTGTACCTTTTCAGCAGCAGCAGATTCTCATTCTCCCTCTTAACTGTGTGAGAAAAACGTGGGATTATGGGTAAACATTTTACCCATAAACCCATGTTTTGTCCTAATTAAGAGGGCTGGGCTGGAAGGGAGCATGTGTCTTTTAGACACATGCCCCCTTCTATGACACTGCAGTGAGAGGACAGCCTCCACTGCAGCATTTTTATTGGACAGCTGGGGCTAATGGTACTTTACCATTGGTTAAGACTCCAAACTGTCCATTGAGCTCAGTGCTTCTGACAAGAAGTGAGGAGAGGCACTGTGAGCTCATCCTCTTGGTCTGCTGCAAACAGTGTGACAGCTTGTAGTTAAACTGGCCGCTCTGTATGTAGCTTCTGATAGGCTGCATAAGGAGCCCCGTATCTCCGGAACCATAGGTCCTAGGAGCCCCTTTTACTAGTGGTGGGTTAGGTCTTCGGCTACCTACCCCCCAAATTTCAAAGCTCAATTTTTTTTGGGGGGGAGCAAATAGGCCTATCTTAAGGTAAGGGGCCTGGAGCTGCAGCTCCAATAGCCGCTATGTTAATCCAGCCCTGGTTAGAGGCACTGAGCTTAATGGACAGCTTGGAGTCTTGGACCAATGGTAAAGTACCATTAGCCCCAGCTGTCCAATAAAAATGCTGCAGTGGAGGCACGCCTCTCACTGCAGTGTCATAGAAGGGGGCATGTGTCTAAAAGACAAATGCTCCCTTCCAGCCCAGCCCTCTTAACTACAAGGAAATATATGGGTTTATGGGTATACGATTTACCCACAATCCCATGTCATTCTCACACAGTTAAGAGGGAGAATGAGGTACACATGACATGTTATTAAAAAAAAAAAAAAAAGCAAAGCGGCCTTTAATATCACTGTAAAGTAAAACTGTGCTTTGGCAATGGAGGACCCTTTAGCTACCAGGACAAGTCACTTGGTATTTTCTTAATTTCAAGCAGATGAATGTTGAGTAAGGCTAGATTCACCCCAATCTATAACTGCCCTTTGCAGCAACATTCACATGGAGGAGCAATGCACATCACAGACAAACAAAAGATTTCTCATTACACTTACCACCCAGCCTGCAAAACAACTGAATTGGCCCGTCTAACAGTTTACATTAAAAACAGAGGGTTTTGTTTGCACACATTTGGTTGTTTAGCAGGCTGGTCCGTAAGTGTCCTGGGAAATCTTTTGTTTGTCTGTAGATTCACAGCTCTGAAGTGAGAACGTATGTGAAATTGCTCAAGTTCCCGACCCACAGAGAAATGCCCTGCACTTTAGCCCATGTGTTGGGTGCTATTAATTCTTAATGGCACGGTTGGCACTCCCACGCCTCGGCAGCTGTGACTTGATTTCATGTGCACCAAACCACATGGTGCACCATGCCATTCAGTGTGGTGCAATTTCTAAAAAGGGTCAGGGACTTCTTTCCCTGCACTTCTTACGTAACCATGATGTGCACATGCAAACGCTCTCACACATATCTGATTGGAGCCTACGTGCTTTGGAGGGCTGAAGGAATTGATGTAAACTTTTTGTCCTGCATTGGTCCCCATCCTCCTTGCTGGGCGGGGGGCAGGGAAGGTAGTGCTGTCACCCTGTTTCATAGTGAACTCATAAGTGCTCCTCTCACCTAAACCAGTTTAGTACTATGCTAGGCAAAGCAAAAAAAAAATGCATTTTGGTGTACATACGTAAGGACATTTAGTTTTCCGTCAAATAATTTTTTTGTTCTTACCAGTACTGACTTGCAAGGATCGTGTGACAAAATCTATGTCTGTAAAGGTTCCCGATGAGATGAACTCTGTTCCATTGTCAAAGTCAGGATTACAGAACATCACCTGTCCAAGAGAGAAGATTACTTTATTTTGTGTTTATTTATCTCTATGGAGCCAACAAATTCTACCATTTTTCCAGAATACATGGGCCAATCATTCCAGTCCCTAACCCCTATAATATAGGCTAAAACACTTCTACAACTGTCACACAGACACATAAATTAAGTACAGTTTGGGAGGATCCTATATTTTGGACTGTGGGAGGAAAACAGAGCAAATGGAAAAATCCCAGTAAGCATACAAAGAACATATAAACGTTCTGCAGACAGTGTTCTTGGTGAAATTAGAACCTAGGACCCTAGTCCTACAAGATAAGACTTTCAGAGTCATACGAATACTTGTTTGGGCTCATTCACACAATGTACATTGAGCTGCGTTGGGCAGCCTTGCCTAACGCAGTCCCAACACATAGACAAGACAATTTTTCTTGAGTCCTGCAGGCTTAATTCACTCCACTGCTCTGCAGTGGTGTACTCTGAAAAAAGTAGAACAAGCTCTACTTTATTTCAGCATTTCTGTGATGCATGAAGAAGAATGATTTGACATTTTATGATATTTCAATAAAGTTGAAAAAAGTAAACAGCTGGATGCATCATTACAACGCATTGGCAAAATCTCCCTTGCAGAGCACACCATTGGCCACTGGTGTGAACACACCCTTCAAGTTATCCATATACCCAGTGAGGACACACTGCATTCACTGATTTTGTTTGAGTAATACATTGCCAAAGTATTATTATATCATATATGTTTGAATCCCCTTGTGGGGTTGATTAAAAGTTTATATAAGTAGGTGGGTTGCCAGGAGTGTACCTCTGTAGAAATCTCAAATGAAGTTGTAGGTCTAGTACGTGAGTCTTTGTCTGCTATGGCTCTTAGTAAGTGCCTGAGTTGGTACATGGCCCAGGTATCCAGAGGTGGGGATGTCAGGTTCTGGGTTTTGTCATGATGCAATTATCCTGTAGGGGGTGATGAGATTAATCAGGCAGAATGTAGCTATTGACATGAAACACTTAGGGATGGGTTTAAAAAAAATAATTATGAAAAATTTCATGACATCCCAACCAAAATACATAACAGACCCTTATCTGAGCATGCAGGAAAGGAGGGCAAAATGAACCCTCCCTGAATCATACCAGGCAACATGCCCTCAACATGGAGGGGTTGTACCACCTGGCAAAGCACCTTGTACCCAGGTTGATGAGGAGAAAGGCCTTTTCTTCACAGCCCTGGCCCAGTCATGTCCATGGTCATGTTCAAGTCCATATATGGCCAATGACTCCACCCCATTGCTTATATTGCATCGGCGGAGACCGGGAGATGACATTCAGTTGGAGTCCAGACGATACAACCACAGGGTCAGGGTTGTGGGGAAGAGGACCTTGTCCTTATCAACATGTGAATAAGGTGCTCTGCTCTGCTAGAGGGTTCCCCTTTCAAGATACCCCCCTTCATTTTGAGAGTATGTGACTGGTATGGAATTTGGGGGGCCCCACACCATTTTTGTGCGGTCCCCATTAAAATCCATTTCAGACCTAAATGGCCAGGTATACAGATTTTTTTTTTTTTTTTTAATGCCTGCTGTTTGTTTACATTTACTTATCGTTTGGAATCGCTCAGCTGAACACCCATTCATTCAGCTATTTGCACAGGAATCTCCATAGACTGCACACAGTTCAGCTTCCACAAATGTTTAGACAGTCGCAAAGCAACTTTTTGTATAACTATACTTCTTTATGTCATTATAACTGCTATATTTCTAACACACTTTTATACCTTGGGATTTATAGCAAAAATTCTTGCTAGGAAACAATAGAAACAATTTACATATAGACGTATATACATATCATTACAGTGTTGCCTGCAAATGACCAAACTGGTGGCTTTCAAACGCCATTTGTGGGATTTGAAGAGTAGATCTGTTATTAGGTTATTAAGTAAATAGTATTCTAACACCAGGCTACCATTCCAGCAGGTTATCATTTACCTAAATGGGAAGTACCCTCTGGGGTGGGACTATACCGACACTAAGGAAGCACAATAGAAGTATAAAAATGTAATTTATTGATACAAAAGATGAATAACTAGAAGTATTGCACATGGGTCATAAAAATAGGGCATACAACATTACATATATGTTGAAACAGTCCAGTGATAGCTAACGCGTTTCGGGATTCCTTCTTCAGAGGTGTCACGAACAACAATACAGATAATTCTCAGGTAATGGAGATCACTATAAATATGCCAATATGCTAAACATTCACAAGGACAGAGGCAGGAGACTGCACTATCACCCGCACCACCGCAGACGTCCACTGCCAGACCACTTGGATATCACCAGACAAAAGCTCCCTCATATGATGACCAGAAAGGCGGAGACAGTAAATCTTGAAAATGATAATATAGAGGAGATCAGGAAAGACGACAATCATCTAAGGAACAGTCTAAGACGCAATAAAGAGCCAAGGTGTTTAAGATTAAAATGTGGATTGATGGTAATCCTGTGGATCACTGCTGGGTAGAGATAACCCAATTATTCAGAGAGGGAACAAGTATAGAAGGCTGATAAACCTAGCATCCAGACAGCAGCCCTGCTGCCAACCGTCAGCGCTGAATCATGAAATATAAACAAATATCAAAAATCATTGAATCAAAAAACATATAAAGTGCATAATTAAATGTCCATACAATAAAGTGCAAAAAAGTCCATATTAAAACAGTGACAATTCCACAAATGGATGTTGATTGATGAACAACTAAATGTAATTGTGAAGACATATATTTAAAGCTTTCAGACCACCAACGAATCACCCCACTTGTACCCCCCCCCCCCCAATGGGTATAGACTCACCTCTGGGAGTGTGACCCCCCAACTAAGCAGGGTCAAAAACGCCTGTCAGCCACCCCAGGACTCAGTGAGATATCCAACACAGCTGGCTCCTAAACTTCTCCTAAGATCTCCTCCTCAGTATGTCAGCGGCAGAACATATGCAGAGAAAAAGACTCCAATAGTGCTTGAATTGTTTTGAAACACTTTAACATGCGTTTATTAAAATGTACTGAGTACTCACAAAATGCAGGTGCTTCCAGCGCACCACACTAATACGAACATGGGTTTAAAGTGCAACATAGAGCCGCACATCCAAAATCTTGATCAGCTCATCAAATCGCTATAGAGCCCGAGTGCCTTCAACGTCCTAGCCCCTCCCCTACACGTGTTCGACACGGGGTCACGTGTCTTCCTCAGGGCCATCTCTCTGTACCAATAAATGACATTTTTATACTCCTATTGTACTTTCTTAGTGTCAGTATAGTCTCACCCCCAGAGAGTACTTCCCATTTGTCTATACACAGGGATGATGGCACCCTACCCACAGTAACCAGATCTATCCACTTATCATTTACCTCGTCCTCAGAGCGCACATGTTGAGAGACACAGGTGTTCTCACTCAGTGATTGTTCTCGTTGTATCAGTATTGTACCTCCAGGCCCCCCTGGTTTCGGGTTTAAATGGTGCATTGATACACAGCTTTTGATATGTTGCGTTATTGTCATTGGGGTGCGCAAGGATTCTGCTGGGAGAAATATTTAAAAATGTAATCAAGGCTGATGCTAAGAACAAGCAATTATTTTAAAGATAATATACTTAGATATTTGGCAGGTAATAGAAAAGAGAAAATGATATTACAAGTGTAGTCAGGTGCTTGGCCTAAGACAGAGAGCTGCAGTGCGCTCTGTGTTCCAAATGAACTTAGTTGAATGGGTTAACACTACCTCTCCTCCATCCACCAGGTGGAGTTGACAAACAGAAGGAGCGCAATAGACTTAATGGTTGACAGCACTGAATTATGGGAGATGAAGTTCAGTAATTAAACTTTGCTATGCCAGTCTATGGATGATTGGACTACAATTCCCAATGTGAGCCAGGTATAAAGAAAGAGAAGGCTGTATTTTTAACAGGTTGAATACCAAGGGATCCTCTTTTTTTTGTGAGGAGACTCGCTCACCCTCTGTGTAGGCCAGACAAGTTCCTTCACCCCAAACTCACTCATCCATGTCTTTATGGACCTTGCTTTGTGCACTGATCCAAATCATTTGGTGGAGGGGGGATTATGGTGTGGGGTTGTTTTTTGGGGGTTGAGCTTGGCCCCTTAGTTCCAGTGAAGGAAATTCTTAAAGTATCAGCATACCAAGACATTTTGGACAATTTCATGCTCCCAACTTTGTGGGTACAGTTTGGGGATGGCCCCTTTCTGTTCCAACATAACTGCGCCCCAGTGCACAAAGCAAGGTCCATAAAGACATGGATGAGTGAGTTTGGGGTGAAGGAACTTGTCTGGCCTACACAGAGTCCTGACCTCAACCTGATATAACACATTTGGGATGAATTAGAGCGGAGACTGCGAGCCAGGTCTTCTCGTCCACGTCAGTGCCTGACCTCACAAATGCACCTCTGGAAGAATGGTCAAACATTCCCATAGACACTCTTCTAAACCTTGTGGACAGCCTTCCCAGAAGACTTGAAGCTGTTATAGCTGCAAAGGGTGGGCCAACACAATATTGAACCTTACGGACTAAGACTGGGAAGCCATTAAAGTTCATGTGCGTATAAAGGCAGGTGTGTCAATACTATTGGTAATATAATGTATATATGCAAACAATTCAAACCAAAACCGTGGTGTGAATAGTGCAGATTAAACCACTTTAACAATATAGAAAACCCACAGTGGATGCCCTCGCAAATTCGAAAATCTCAGGGGCTCCTGGCTGGATACTCCAGGCTTGAGTTCATTAGAATTGGTAATGGATAGGTTACTCGTCGAGTAAGTTATGTCCTCTAGATAGGATCATTTACTAGCGTATGAATTAGTAGTAATGGTGTGATATCTTTAACCACTCTGCTGGTGATTTGTTATTACGCAATTAAAATAACTTATGCAAAAATGTGGAACTATGACTGTATTAACCCTTATGCTATACACTGTATTTGATGCGCTACTGGGAGGTGTGTACGACTTGGACTTGCTGTGCACATATGTATGTCATCTTGTGTGTAAACTTTTTTTTTTTCAATAAAACCATATTTGATTTAAAAAAAATAATATGGAAAAATCATAAGATTGCACTTACAATAAAGTGACTTGATAAGGGCGTATGACCAAAGTATAATATCCACTGGACCACCAGGTCTCACCACCAATTGCTGAATAGTCTGTGGCTGTAAAGTCAGAAATAAGAGAGGTAGTTTGGCAAGATGATTTCACTCAGAAGAAGGAGCAGGCCCCTGAAACATGTCAGACTTTAGGGGACGTGGCTTTTTCACCATGGAAGGACACCTCTTTGGTCCCTCTTTAATGCTGCGTACACACGACCGGTTTTGCCGTCGGAATAAACTCCGAAGGTTTCTCCGACGGAATTCCATTCAAGCAGTCTTGCCTACACACAGTCAACCTAAAGTCCGACTGTCAAGAACGTGGTGACGTACAACACTTACAACGGGACTAGAAAAAGGAAGTTCAATAGCCAGTAGCCAATAGCTTCCTTCTCGTACTTGCTTCAGAGCATGCGTCATTTTTGGTCCGTCGGAACAGCATAGCTTTCCCGATTGTAATTGGTTCCGTTGGAAATATTTAGAACATGTTCTGTTTCTAGGTCTGTCAGAATTTTCGGGAAAAAAAAGTCAGATGAGGCATACACACGATCGGAATAGACGATAAAAAGCTTCCGTCGGACATTCCGCTCGTGTGTACGCGGCTTTACTCTCTGCCCTGGCTCTCCCAGTGTTTACATCAGTGAAATGTCTTATTCTCTTCTATTGCTGACTTTGCAGTCAGAGACTATTCAGCAACTACTGGTGAGATCAGGTCTTCCAGTAGATATCATATTTTATTGATATGCCCTGATCAAGTCACTTTATTATTTTTAATGTTAAAGTGGTTTAATCTGTCTATCCAGGGTTCTCCAGTTTCATTTTAGTATAAATGTGGATGCCTGAATGTACATGTACATTTCAGTACTGCAGAGTGCTTTCACTTGTATATACATTTTATGATGATGGTTATTCTCATATCACAGTATGTCAGCAATAATGGTGAAAGCATACCTGTAGTTCCACACATTTCTCTAAATCTTCATCATCATCTACAGACTCTGTAGCATTCTTAAACAGATCATTTCCGAAAAATGGCATTTATTGTGCCTTATCATCAGTACAAATCTATACATTCTGCAACATTAGCTACTGTTTATTAAAATTCCTTGCCTTGCAGCTACTGGCTGCTATGTTTATTATTGCTAGCTAATTGGCTGTGCTAGCGTCACTTGCCTGATTTGTTTCTGCTGCTCATACATGAGGATGCAGTAGCTTTAAGCTGGGTAGAGCTTGTTAGCAAGGATAATCGAGGAATAGGAGTAAAATGAAAATGATAGGGAGGGAGTTAGGACACATACCAAAAACTCTATCCGGTGCAAAAAAGGTTCACACCAAAAAGTGAACACAAAAAGTGCACATAGGGTCATCCAAAATCAAAGGACCTTGCCCTGATCCCCTGGGGCGTTAGGCTCCAGACGGGGACTGGGGTACTTTAACATGGTCCATCTGGCCGAAGCCAAGTACTAGGTGGGGCTCCCCCAAAGGGAGACCCCATGAGAGAGGGCGTACTAAGCCAGAAGGCCATGTCCACCCCCTCCCAAGACTTTCAGGGCAGGCCCGAGGACCTACACCCTACTCAAACGTGAAACAAACGTGAAACAAAGTGTACATACCCACCAACCCAAAAAAATACACAAAGTGACACACAAGACAAACAACATAAAGGTGGGGAAAAGGGAAGTGGAGAAAGTGCAATTTGTGCCATTGTGTGGTACAATGGCGGGCCTTCCGGAATACTAGTATCCTGTTGTTGTTGGAAAAAAGCCTTACATTTTGGAAAAGAACATTTTACGTTGTATATTTTGTTTTCTTGCAAAGTATCAGATGCTTTTTTAACACAAACAGACTTTACAGTAGTAACTGAAAAAATAAAAAAAATAACGTTTTTAAAGCCAGTAGTGTGCAAAACACACCCAAAAACTTCAACCCGGTGCCAAAAAAAAGTGCACACATATAAAGAGTGAAACATAAAAAGTGCAACGGGTGTTACACTGTCCTCCACTAGGGAAGGACCTTACCCTGATCCCCTGGGGCTCCAGACGGGGACTGAGGTATTTCACATGGGACCATCTGGCCAAAACCAGATGGACACCCGTTCTCTGGAAGGTCTGCGGAAACAGACCCACCCAAGTACTAGATGGGACTCACCTGAAGGTGAGAGAGGTCGAACCAAGCCAGAAGGCCTATGTTCACCCCCTCTCAAGACTTTCAGAGTAGGCCCAAGGACCCACACCCTACTCATCACACTGTGACAAAATCAACCAAAAAATACAAAAAAAGTGACAAACACAGGGATAAATAAAAAGAAAGTGGGGAGAAGGAAGTGGGAGAGAGTGAAAAGTGACCATTGTGTAATACAATGGCCAGCCCTCCAGCCAGGAATAACAATTTCCCCTGGTCCTAGCCAAAAGGCTCAGCCCTAGAGACAGGTGCAAAAAATGTGTGTTGTGGTGAAGTGACCATGGTGCCATAAATCAAGTGCCTAAACACTATGACTGTACGGCACCCCCTGAATTGCCACTTCAGGAGCACATTTACCACTGGTTTTTCATGCAACCCTGATGCCCAGCCCAGACCACAGCAGCCTCCACCCCAGCCAGGAAGGCCTGAAGTTGTGGAAGCTTGGTGAGAGCCCTTTACCATCAGGCCTCACTGTCGCTCCCATCCCTCCTACCTAATTACATTCGGGAAATACTAACTGCTCCCCCGGTGGGAAAGGGAAGCCAGTGTTCTCTCCCGAAAAACTGACCGGAGCTAGAGCTACCCCAATCTAGGCCAGAAGGCCAGGGACCTGACCCTCTGGCCAGACCCAATGGTTCTCCATCCCCATCAGAAGGCTTCCCTTTCGGCTACAAACCGCTCCAGGTTACCTTTAGGCGCCTTTCACATGGATGGCTGTTTTACCACAGTTAAAAGCATATAATATGTTCTGTGAAATTTAAGACTCCAGGCACTGCGATCAGCTGCATTTGTACAGTGAGATTACCTGCGTTTACATACGGCTGCTTTTAGCTGCATTTGGACCATTCTTGCCATTTCTGATGTGCTTCCTGTTGCTTTTCTTTCCTTGTTGCCGCTGCTATCCGCAGGAGAAATAGTACACTGCGATTACCTGCAGTTATGTGCAGATAGCTGCCCTAAATCGCTCCTGGACGCAGTCAATTCTATTTTTTCTATCCGCACCAAACCGCATGTAACTAAATCGCAGCTAAACGCAGTGTGTGAATGGAGCCATAGGAAAGCATTGTGTGCTTTTAGCTGTGGCAGAAAAATAGAAAATCCGCAGCTAAAAGCACAATTCTATCCGTCCGTGTGAAAGGGGCCTTACACCAGCAGGTTTCGCAAAGCCACCGCTATCCCTGATACCACCTCGCCTTAGATCAGGGACAGATGCAAGCACCACCTCCTGGCAACTGATAAGAACAGATACTACACTTGATCTTAGCCAAAGGGCCGAGAAGTGATCCAAAAAATAAAGTTATTATTTCGATATGGAGCATCCAAATGGATGATGCCGTGTCTCTAGTGTCTGCAGCTTCTTTGCCAGTAAATGAAGCAGTGGCGACCCGTTCATTGAGAGCACACGGTGCCGCCTCCCCTATTCATGCCGCCACCCCCCTATCCATGCATCCAGCCCATTGCAGGTCGCCGGGCGCATGAATTACAATGGCGGGGGTGTTTTTTTGAAGCATTGATTAGAGCCAGAGGCTCTAATAGGCTTCAAAATAGGGTGGGCACAGAGAGTGTGCTCACAGCCCACCCAGGTTTGTTGGAATAGCGAATAAATTAGTTAGAGAACCAGAAGCTTGCAGTAAAAGGTCTGCTTTTAATGTCTCCCCCCCATTTGTAAAAGTCATTAGCTCTTAGAATAGCCATGTGGGGGGCACAGCAAGCGTGGAAGAAGCTGCTCTGGTCAGATGAGACCAAAATTGTACTTTTTGGCCTAAAAGCAAAATGCTATGTGTGGCGGAAATATAGCACTGCACATCACTCTGAACACACCATCCCCACCATTAAACATGGTGGTGGCAGCATCATGTTGTGGGGATGCTTTTCTTCAGCAGGGACAGGAAAACTGGTCAGAGTTGATGGGAAGATGGATGGAGCCAAATACAGGGTAATCTTAGAAGAAAACCTGTTAGAGTCTGCAAAAGACTCGAGACTGGGGCAGAGGTTCACCTTCCAGCAGGACAACTCTTAACATACAGCCAGAGCTACAATGGAATGGTTTAGATCAAAGCATATTCATGTGCTAGAATGGTCCAGTTAAAGTCCAGACCTAAATCTAATGGAGAATCTGTGGCAAGACAAAGAAAAAGAAAAAATTGCTGTTCACAGACGCTCTCCATCCAATCTGACAGAGCTTGAGCTATATTGCAAAGAAGAATGGCCAAAAATGTCGCTCTCTAGATGTGCAAAGCTGGTAGAGACATCCCCAAAAAGACTTGCGGCTGTAATTGCAGTGAAAGGTGGTTTTACAAAGTTTTGACTCAGAGGGGCTGAATACAAATGCACATCACACAATTCAGATATTTATTTGTTAAAAAATTTGAAAACCATTTATCATTTTCATTTCCTTCCACTTCACAATTTTGTGCCACTTTGTGTTGGTCTATCACATAAAATCCCAATAAAACACATTTACGTTTTTGGTTGTAACATGGCAAAATATGGAAACTTTCAAGAGGTGTGAATACTTTTTCAAGGCACTGTATAAAGTGACACTTAGCACAGACAGCAATGGCCCGTACACACGATCCGAAAATAGGTCTAAAAATACCGCTTTCGGCGCGATCGTACGATAAGCGGAACGTTAGTACAGAGCTTTCGAGAGCCGATTACGACAATTCATTCGATATTATTCAAGCACGAAAATTTTGCTCGTACGATACCAGATCACACGTTTTTCGTTCAGTCAGTATAGTTGTCATCCGAAAATACAATACAAATACATTACAACACATGACATTACTTCCGATCTTTTTTTAGTAACTTTAGTAACCTATTCAATTCCTACTTGTGACCATTAAGCAAAAAAAGTCGGACGATCTGTCGTCCGATTTTCAGATCGTGTGTACAGGCCATAAGAGCTATGACAGGAGGGAGGGAGGTGTTCTAGGGAATTGACTCAAATTTTCTAGAAAGTTCTAATGCAGTAAATTAAAAATAAAGTCTAAAAAGGAAAACCTTGCAAGTCAGCATTTAAAATACTTAATTTTCTGAGCCAATCAGTACCTCGTATTAAGTTAATCATCCACAAAACCTGTATCTGTCATCCAAAAAAAATTATTACAACTGTTACTGGTGAGCTTCAACGTGTGGACAAGTGTGGGTATTTTTATATAATTAGCTGTTATTAGCCAAGAAAGCATCAACTTGTATTGTGTATGCATTCACATGACAGAAGCTGCAACTGAGAATAATAGAATTAATAGAAGTAAAAAAAAAAAAGTTCAGCATACTAACATGCCCCGTAAAACAGTTACCGTATCCTATAGTGTACAGTTAAACAGAACGACATGGTACTACAAAACAGTTTTGTGTGCTGAGTATAGCAAACAATGAACACTTTTTACATTGTGATAAATGTGCAGCATAAGGATTACATACCTGTTGTGATGCCAAGTGTTTCTTTTTCCTATTGTGAAACTTTGTAAGCTTGAAGCAAAGTGCCAAAGCAGAGAGGGGGCCTGCTAGAAAATGTGCCAGACAATCTAATCCGAGTCAGGTGAGTGACCCTCCCCGTAATGCCAAGAAATCCATCTCAAGCATGTTAAATTCATTTTTTTTTTTCTTTAACAGAAGCTTTAAAAAATGACCTTACAGCATGCATGTTATGATTTGCTCAGGGGAAGGGCTTATAATTATACAGAATGCATGTACAGTGAAAATAATGTCCATTTTTGTTTATTTGGTTCTTTTTTTTTTTTTCTTTCCTTTTTCCCCATATTATTTTTTCCCTGTTATTAACATGAGGTTCTCGTGGCTAAAGAAAAAAAAGAGAAGTCATATTTTGCTATTGAGCTGATCACAATGGATAGCATGGGTATTTAATATATGCTTAAAATAATGTAGAATGACAATGCAATGTGGTTGTGATATAGATAGATGAAAAAAAAAAAATAATGTTCAGTTTAAGCCTTTTATTCTTCTGCACACATTACATGAGTTTTGGCATGTCTAAATAAAGTGACAACTTACAAAATGAAAAACAAGGAAACAAGATGTTATCGTCGATATTTGTGTTTTCACTCTACCTTGTCTGGTATATAGAGGCATTCATAGCAGCGGAGATAAATCAAAGCAACAGCATTTTATTGTTAACATTTTGACTTAGCTCAGTCTAATGACACTAAAAAAGGGAGGCGAGCAGACTAATAAACCTGAAGTCCCAATGGCCAGCAACACCCTATAGCAGTGATGGCGAACCTTGGCACCCCAGATGTTTTGGAACTACATTTCCCATTAAGCTCATGCGCTCTGCAGTGTAGTTGAGCATCAGGGGAAATGTAGTTCCAAAACATCTGGGGTGCCAAGGTTCACCATCACTGCCCTATAGTAACAACATCACACAGTGCAAAGGTAAAAAGACATACACTATATTGCCAAAAGTATTGGGACACCTGCCTTTACACGCACATGAACTTTAATGGCATCCCAGTCTTAGTCCGTAGGGTTCAATATTGAGTTGGCCCACCCTTTGCATCTATAACAGCTTCAACTCTTCTAGGAAGGCTGTCCACAAGGTTTAGGAGTGTGTCTATGAGAATGTTTGACCATTCTTCCAAAAGCTCATTTGGAGGGGCTGCTGAGAATAAACCATGGTCTTCCAATGTAGTACAGTGGATGTCAGTCACCAGTGTGGCTGGTGCTTAATATTTTGGGGGGTGGAAGCCTCAAATAAACCTGCCCCCCTCACTCGCACTAATGCCACACCCCCCGCAAGATGGACAGCGGCGATCAGTGGACCCCCCCCCGTGGGAGACGATCAGTGCCCCCCCGCGGGAGATGGACGGTGGCAATCAGTGCCCCCCCGTGGGAGATGGACAGTGGCAAACCATGGCCTTACCTTAGGAGGCTGATGCTGCTCCTCGCTCCAGCTTGCCGAGGGAAGAGCCAGGGCCGTTGCTTTTCCTCCCGGCCGAGCAGGTAGTGGGTCCTGAGACCCAATTGGCCAGGAGTCCTTAGGCTCTGTGCCCGAGCCATCCCTTTTTTGAAGCCAGTTAGAGCCTCAGGCTCTAATCATGTGCTTAAAAAAAAACCCCATTTTAATCCATGCATCTGGCACCCTGCATGTAGATTAGGGGCCGGGTGCATGGATTAGAGAGGCGGCGCCCCTGCGACCCTAATGGGGCGGCTGCCACTGTCAGTCACACAAACTCAGTCACATGCACACTGACAATTGAAACTCATGGTAGAAGATGTCTTTTTAGGATTTATTGCTGAAGAACTTTAACAGGAGAGAGGTTTAGGGTCACAAGATACTCCAAAATGATCAGTAGCAATAAAGGGGAACAAAGTTTTCTTTAAACTTCAAATACAGCTTTCAGGAGGTAGCAGGGAATGGCCAGTATATCCAGGACCCTACAGCAGCAGTCCATATAGTACCGTCTGGCACTTAGTTCCTTTCTGGCATTTGCACAATTAATGGTCCCCAACAAGATCTTTACTCACGGTGTCCCAGGAGCTGTCTGCCACCCAGCAACCACAGGTAGATCCTCAGTTAGGGAGATAACAAGCACCTTCTCAAGGCCCAGGACTTCAGTGCAGTATCTCCAGCAATAGTAATCCTCAGGCAATCTTCTCCAGGCCCTCAGCCCAGTAGCGCTGAGACATAGACAGCAGCTTCTTGTCTCTCTCTATATCCCAGGGGTAACAGCCCCCCAGGAGAACTGGAACCCTCCCTTGAGGGAAAAGAACATTCTGTTCAGGCCTCCTACACATTTATTACCTCCCCAGCCACTTTCTGGATGCCTTCCTGCATGGATTGGCTGGGGCATGATAAATATTCAACTTATTATTTGAATCTCCCAGCCCTATGCTCAGGGCTGCTGCACTTTAAACCTGTGAGCATTTTTTTTTTGGTTAGTCCTCATGCACACAAAGATTTAGTGGCTCAAAAGTGCTAAAGCTTAAAATTCCCAGTGCTTCCCCATGCTCAAGGAGCTGCAGGTGCCACGTACAGCTGGCCATGCAAGTGAATGGCTGTATGCGGCCATACTCGTTTAAATGTCTATACTCCTGTGCATCTGCATATTTCCCTGAACATGCAAGTTTGCAGTACAAACACATGTGGGTAAACGCTGGTGTACAGGACATTTACATGGGTATGGCTGCATATAGTCGTTCACTTGTATGGCCAGTGGTACAGGCCATCAATGGCTCCCCAGCAGTCGTGGCTGGTCCTCAAATTTTTTGAGGGGGTGCAAACAAACTGAAAAATTCTGAAAAAAACCCCATTAATTGCAGCCTCACTGTACCATCAATCGCAGCCACTGTACCCATCAATTGCCGCCACTGTGCCCATCAAACACAGCCACTGTGCCCATCAGTTGCCGCCACTGTGCCATCAAACGCAGCCAGCCACTGTGCCATCAAATGCAGCCACTGTGCCCCATAAAATGCAGCCACTGTGCCCATCATTGCCGCCACTGTGCCCATCAAACACAGCCACTGTGCCATCAAACGCAGCCACTGTGCCCATCAATTGCCGCCACTGTGCCCATCAAACGCAGCCACTGTGCCCATCAATTGCCGCCACTGTGCCATCAAACGCAGCCAGCCACCGTGCCATCAAATGCTCCCACTGTGCCCATCAATTACCGCCACTGTGGCCATCAATTGCCGCCACTGTGGCCATCAATTGCGCCCACTGCGCCCCATGAAACGCAGCCACTGTGCCATATCAAATGCTGCCATTGTGCCCCCCCATCGTCCCGCCATCTGCACTTACCTGTCTCGGTAGGACAGCATCTCGATGTCTCCTCCTGCAGTACAAACACATGTGAGTAAATGCTGATGCACAGGAGCATTGACATTTACATGGGTATGGCTGCATACAGCCAAATACAGCTGTTCACTTGTATGGCCAGTGGTACAGGCCATCAATGGTTTCCCAGCAGTGGCGGCTGGTGCTAAAAAATTTTGGGGGGGCGCAAACAAACTGAAAAATTCTGAAAAAAAAACCCATCAATTGCAGCCTCACTGTACCATCAATCACAGCAACTGTGCCATCAATCACAGCCACTGTGCCATCAATTGCAGGCACTGTGCCCATCAATTGCCGCCACTGTGCCCCATAAAATGTAGCCACTGTGCCCCATAAAATGCAGCCTCTGTGGCCATCAATTGCCGCCACTATAGCCAAACGAAGCCACTGTGCCATCAATTGCCGCCACTGTGCCCATCAATTGTCACCACTGTGCCCATCAATTGCCGCCACTGTGCCATCAAACGCAGCCAGTCACTGTGCCATCAAATGCAGCCACTGTGCCCCATAAAATGCAGCCACTGTGCCCATCATTGCCGCCACTGTGCCCATCAAACACAGCCACTGTGCCATCAATCGCAGCCACTGTGCCCATCAATTGCCGCCACTGTGCCATCAAACACAGCCACTGTGCCATCAAACGCAGCCACTGTGCCCATCATTTGCCGCCACTGTGCCCATCAAACGCAACCACTGTGCCCATCAATTGCCACCACTGTACCATCAAACGCAGCCAGCCACTGTGCCATAAAATGCTCCCACTGTGCCCATCAGGAGCATTGACATTTACATGGATATGGCTGCATACAGCCGCATACAGCCATTCACTTGTATGGCCAGTGGTACAGGCCATCAATGGCTTCCCAGCAGTGGCGGCTGGTGCTGGTGCTAAAAATTTTTTTTTTGGGGGGGGGGCACAAACGAACTGAAAAATTCTGAAAAAAAAAACATCAATTGCAGCCTCACTGTACCATCAATTGCAGCCACTGTGCCATCAATCGCAGCCACTGTGCCATCAATAGCAGCCACTGTGCCCATCAATTGCCGCCACTGTGCCCCATAAAATGCAGCCACTGTGCCCATCAATTGCCGCCACTGTGCCCAAACGCAGCCACTGTGCCATCAATTGCCGCCACTGTGCTCATCAAGTGCCGCGACTGTGCCATATCAAATGCTGCCAGTGTGCCCCCCCAGCCCGCCGTCTGCACTTACCTCTCTCAGTGGGACAGCTCCTTGATGTCTTTTCCCATCCTCTCTTCCCGTCCTCTGCTATGATTGGACACCTGAGTCCAATCACAATGCCTGTCGTTTCAGCCAGTCAGGTGATTGGCGGAGAGGCAGTTTAGTGTTAGGAAAGCAAATATTCATTCGCTTTTCTAACACAGCTGAGTGACCTGCGAGCGCCCAGCATGGCACTCGCAGGTCACCTTTTTTGACACCTATTAGAGCCTATTGTCGTGTACACACGACCTGTTTTGCGGTCGGAATAAATTCCGAAGATTTCTCCGACGGAACTGCATACACACGGTCACACCAAAGTCTGACCGTCCAGAACGCGGTGACTTACAACACCATACGACAGGACTAGAAAAAGGAAGTTCAATAGCCAGTAGCTAATAGCTTTCGTCTCGTACTTGTGTAGCACTAACTCACGGTGGAGCTGCTGGTTTAAAGCGGGCTGTTACTGTCACCTTTGTTACCTCAATTTCACCAGAACCAGGTCTAGGGTCCTGTTGAGTTTAATACCAGGCACTGTAGACACCAGACACTTGAGTATCTTTTCCAATGCTTTAATATAGAGTAACTGAAGGAAGTAGCAGGAAAGAGATAGAAGAAGAGTTGCAGGGAAGTTCAAATACCTTTTCTTGATGCAGGATTATGAATTGGAATCATGTAGATGAATGTACTCTCCTTTTAGAGTTGAATCTTTGCCCGCCCGGATAGGTTTCTCTCACTAACCTAGCAACCGAACACGCAGCATGAACAAAAGTCTCTGCCACAGACTTGAATGGAATAGAAACCCATACGATCCTCTGCCACAGGATGTAATGGTTTACGATGGACAGCAAACACAGCACTAGAACCTTTAAGCCAACTCGGTAGTACTATGCAGTAGGTTAACTTTAGGATGCGTCCTCCAACTGAGTCACCAGGCCCCTCTCCAGACCAGCACTCTGCATGATCCTTCCATGACGAGTCCTCCCCTGGGATCTTCTCAGTTGTCCAGCTTCTTCCTGTAGGACAGACAGCACAGGACCATTCCCTCGCCACTGTGGTAGGCCCCAGACAGACTTCTGGGCCCACCCACACGCTGCAGCAACTTGGTCCTCCCGGTCGGAGGACCACGCGTTAGTACTCCTAACACATACCTGTCGGCCAGGAGGGCCAGCAGGTGGAACAAAAAAAACCCCTAAAACATGACGTCTGTCCCATAAATACCCTCTCCCAGAATGCAACTCGGAGGACCACCTCCACCGAGTTATCTCCAGGACAGAAGAGCACCCATACGCTTCAGCTCGTTGCCTTTCCAACACTGACCCATGGCGACAACGACACCCACAGGCACAGTGTGAAACTACATGCAACACAGCCAAACTGGAACAGAGGCTAAATCTGACTATGTATGAAACAGATAACTCACTAAATTTACCTATAAGCGGTAGATGAAAATCTACCAGCGCTACACTTGCTTCAGAGCATACGTCGTTTTTGGTCCGTCGGAACAGCATACAGACAATCGGTTTTCCCGATAGGAATTGGTTCAGTCGGAAATATTTAGAACATGTTCCATTTCTAGGTCCGTCAGAATTTTTGAAAAATAAAGTCAGATGAGGCACCCACACGATCGGAATTGACGATAAAAAGCTTCCGTCTGACTTTTTCTGTCGGACATTCCGCTTGTGTGTACACAGCTTTAGGCTCTAATCAGGTGCTTCAAAACCCCCTGCTGCTGTAATTCAGGCACCCTGCACCCAAAAACGGGCTGGGAGTCTGAATAGGGGGTGGCAACGGTGGCCATAGATAGATTCATCCAATGCATTAATCTATCTATTGGTGCTAGAGGGGGTGGCAGGAGAGAGGGGGATTGCGCCTGTGCGCCCTTATGGACGCATTGAAAAGCCCCAGGAATTTTATGCTTAAAGGGGAACTTGACTCTCTCAAACAACATTGACTAACTTTAATCCTCATGCTGCAGCATTAGTAAATGGTTAGTAATAGTATATCAGTATATACATTTGCTTTTTTTAAACTTTTTTTTTGCATTATTCAGTTACTCCCTGGTTTCCATGCCTAGGCAAATGATGTCCTACATCCCAGGATGAGAGAAGGGGTTTTCTCAGCTAAACACGCCCTTCTGTCTGCATGCCTCAGCTAAGGGTAGGTGGATTCCAGGTAGTAAATGCTAGATGAATAATCTGCCCTTACTCAAGATGGCCACGGCCAGGAATGCTAGGGGGTGTTTTTTTTCTCAACAAAATAAAGCATGGAGACATGGATGGATGGATGAGTTTGCTTTTAATATTAAAAATGAAATGAAATAGCATTTTTGGTTTGTGGTGCTCAGATGAAGTGTAGTTCCACTTTAAGCATTTTTAAGCCCCTAAACGTCCATGTGCATAGTGCCTTAAAGTGACAGTAACTTTAACAGCTTCAGATCCGGGCCATTGCCAAATGACGGCAACAGCGCGGATCTAAATTGCCGGGACGACGTCTATTGACGTCGTCCCGTGCATGAGCGGCCTGCGCGCCCCCTGCAGGGCGCGCGCGGCGCGCTCGGTGATCAGCGAGTCTATGAGACTCGCCTGATCACAGATCAGAGTAAGGGGTTGGTCCCGACCCCTTACCACATGATCAGCTGTCAGCCAATGACAGCTGATCATGTGATGTAAACAGAGCCGGTAATCGGCTATTTTTCCTCCTCGCGCTGAAAGCGCGAGGAGGAAAAAAAAAACCCGATCACCGGCGGCCGTGATCGGGACATCAGTCCCGATCACGGCGATCTTCTAACACAAGGCAATAGGCAGCAGTGCTGCCTACCAGTGCCCACCAGCGTCACCCATCAGTGCCCACAGTGCCAACAATCAGCGCCACCCATCAGTGCCCACAGTGCTACCCATCAGTGCCCACAGTGCTACCCATCAGTGCCCACAGTGCCACCCATCAGTACCACCCATCAGTGCCACCCATCAGCACCCACATCAGTGCCACCCATCAGCACCCACATCAGTGCAACCTATCAGTGCCCATCAGTGTCACCTACCAGTGCCCATAAGTGCCCATCAGTGCCACCCATCAGTGCCCCCCCATCCGTGGTACCTATCCGTGCCACCCATCCGTGCCACCCATCCGTGCCACCCATTCGTGCCACCCATTCGTGCCACCCATCCGTGCCACCCATCCATGCCACCCATCCGTGCCACCCATCTGTGCCACCCATCTGTGCCACCCATCCGTGCCACCCATCCGTGGCCATCAGTGCCGCCTTATCTGTCCCCATCAGTGCCGCCTTATCTGTCCCCATCAGTGCCGCCTTAACTGTGCCTATCAGTGCCGCCTTAACTGTGCCCATCAGTGCCGCCTTATCTGTGCCTATCCGTGCCCATCAGTGCAGCCTATCAGTGCCCACCAGTGCTGCCTCATCAGCGCATATCAATGAAGGAGAAAAATTACCTGTTTGCAAAATTTTATAACAAACTATTAAACATGATTTTTTTTTTTCAAAAATGTCCATCTTTTTTTGTTTGTTTAGCAAAAAATAAAAATCCCAGATGTGATCAAATACCACCAAAAGAAAGCTCTATTTGTGGGAAAAAATGATAAAAATTTCATTTGGGTACAGTGTTGTATGACCGCGCAATTGTCATTCAAAGTGCGACAGTGCTGAAAGCTCAAAATTGGTCTGGGCAGGAGGGGGGTTGAAGTGCCCAGTAAGCAAGTGGTTAAATTCAGTGAACACCTTATAAAGTCTCTCCTTTGGTACATAAAGTTTATTTCCTTTAAGTGATCTAATGTAAAGCAGCAAAAGAATTGTAGGCAGTGCTGGTTGTAACCTTGTTATTTCCATCCATAGGCCCAGAGCTGCTTCAGTGAAAACATGACATAAACAAGTGATTAGCACAGCCAGTTCCCAATTTAACACTCTGGCCCCAAGTGAAAAATTCAGAAACTACGCAAACAGCCTGTTTGGGCCTTCGCTGTTGCCAAGAAAACTAGGCAGGTAACCTCTGCTGCTTAATACGGAATTTCAAAGTGCATTCTCAGCCTTGTTAAGACTTAATTTCTCAACATGATTCTGCTAATAACATATCAGGAATTTGCCTGCTGTTTTTTTTTTGCCTACACTGTAAGTCCAGTACAATCACTGTGATCCCCCACTGAACTCTTCACCGCTAAATGTCCAAATGACGCAGGAACACTGCCAACCAAAATATCACCACTGCCAACTAGAGCTGCCCATACTACGGGGGTCCCAATCTTGCTGCTTTGCTGTGTATCCCCGTCAAAATACAAGCAAATGGGGAGAATGTAAATTAATTTAATCGTGAAATCAAGTGAAAATAAAACAAACATCCACATAATTAATTGTGATGCAATGGCAGAATCAGTGAAGTGTACCAATATATAATAATAGTATTATAAATAGATAATAGTGAAGTAAATGATATGAAGTAATAATTAATTGTGAATCAAACAATGCTCTTCCAGCTGTGTATGGATAATCGGACATCCAGGGTCACTCCTTTACAACAGGGCTTTTGGATATACTAGTTTAGAAAGGATCCAACTTATCAATTCAAAGATCGAGACGTTTCTATTTCTAATGCCGCGTACACACGGTCGGACTTTCCGGCATACTTGGTCCGGCGGACCAGAGTGTGCCGGACAATCCGCCCGTGTGTAGGCACCGGCGGACTTTTCCGGCGGACTTTTTCCCAAAAGCCCGCCGGACCTAGATTTGAAGAAAGTTCTAAATCTTTCCGCCGGACTCAGTTTCGGGCGGAAAGTCCGCTCGTGTGTGTGCTGGTCCGACGGAAAGCCCGCTCGTGTGTAGGCTGGTCCGACGGACCAGATACAACACGAGGGCAGGGTATTGCATCTCACGCTCGCTGCAATAGGAAAAACACATTTTCCTATTGCGGCGAGCGCGGGGCATACCAGGCCCTTAGGTCTGGTATGGATTATAAAGGGGAACCCCGCTACGCCGAAAAAAACGGCGTGGGGTCCCCCTAAAATCCATACCAGACCCCGATCCGAGCACGCAGCCTGGCCGGTCAGGAAAGGGGGTGGGGACGAGCGAGCGCCCCCCCCCCTGAACCGTACCAGGCCGCATGCCCTCAACATGGGGGTGGGTGCTTTGGGGGAGGGGGGCGCCCTGCGCCCCCCCCCCCAAAGCACCTTGTCCCCATGTTGATGAGGACAAGGGCCTCTTCCCGACAACCCTGGCCGTTGGTTGTCGGGGTCTGCGGGCGGGGGCTTATCGGAATCTGGGAGCCCCCTTTAATAAGGGGGCCCCCAGATCCCGGCCCCCCACCCTATGTAAATGAGTATGGGGTACATGGTACCCCTACCCATTTACCTAGGAAAAAAGTGTAAGTAATAAAACACACTACACAGGTTTTTAAAATATTTTATTAAACAGCTCCGGGGGGGGGGATCTTCCTCCGGCTTCGGGGGTCTTCTTCCGGCTTCGGGGGTCCCTCCGCTTCATCTTCTCCCGGCGTCCGGTTGGTTCTTCTCCGCTCTCTTCTCCCGGTGTTCCTGTTCTTCAGCCGGCTCCTCTGCTGTCTTCAAGTAGCTCTCTTGCCAGCAGAGGTCCGGACTTCTGGGCTTCTGGGCTTCTGGGCTTCTCTTCCCCAGATGTTGACACGACGCTCTCTCCTGCTGGACTGCTCTCCGAGGGCTGCGTTGTGACTTATATAGGTGGAGACCCCGCCCCCTTTTGATGTCACAGTCCCTGGGCATGCTGGGACTGTGACGTTTTAGGGGGCGTGGTCAACATCACCCAGTGACCACGCCCCCTAAAACGTCACAGTCCCAGCATGCCCAGGGACTGTGACATCAAAAGGGGGCGGGGTCTCCACCTATATAAGTCACAACGCAGCCCTCGGAGAGCAGTCCAGCAGGAGAGAGCGTCGTGTCAACATCTGGGGAAGAGAAGCCCAGAAGCCCAGAAGCCCAGAAGTCCAGAAGTCCGGACCTCTGCTGGCAAGAGAGCTACTTGAAGACAGCAGAGGAGCCGGCCGAAGAACAGGAACACCGGGAGAAGAGAGCGGAGAAGAACCAACCGGACGCCGGGAGAAGATGAAGCGGAGGGACCCCCGAAGCCGGAAGAAGACCCCCGAAGCCGGAGGAAGATCCCCCCCCCCGGAGCTGTTTAATAAAATATTTTAAAAACCTGTGTAGTGTGTTTTATTACTTACACTTTTTTCCTAGGTAAATGGGTAGGGGTACCATGTACCCCATACTCATTTACATAGGGTGGGGGGCCGGGATCTGGGGGCCCCCTTATTAAAGGGGGCTCCCAGATTCCGATAAGCCCCCGCCCGCAGACCCCGACAACCAACGGCCAGGGTTGTCGGGAAGAGGCCCTTGTCCTCATCAACATGGGGACAAGGTGCTTTGGGGGGGGGGCGCAGGGCGCCCCCCTCCCCCAAAGCACCCACCCCCATGTTGAGGGCATGCGGCCTGGTACGGTTCAGGAGGGGGGGGGGGCGCTCGCTCGTCCCCACCCCCTTTCCTGACCGGCCAGGCTGCGTGCTCGGATCGGGGTCTGGTATGGATTTTAGGGGGACCCCACGCCGTTTTTTCGGCGTAGCGGGGTTCCCCTTTATAATCCATACCAGACCTAAGGGCCTGGTATGCCCCGCGACGGGGCTAGTAAGGTGTCAATCTCGCCGATAAAAGCGGCAAGATTGACATCCTTTTCTAGTCCCGTCGCACCTGAGTCACGTTCAAAATGAACGGACTTGTCCGTGTGTGGGCAAGTCCGTTCATTCTGAAAGTCCGCCGGAACTCCGGCGAAAGTCCGTCGGAAAGACGGGCGGACTTAGCCCGCCGGAAAGTCCCGGCGTGTGTGGGCAAGTCCGTCCGTTTTAAAGTCCGGCGCACCTGGCGGACAAAGTCCGTCAGAAAGTGTGCCGGACCAAGTAGGATAGAAAGTCCGCTCGTGTGTACGCGGCATAAGTCTTCCATTTCCCTAGAAAAAAAAGTATTGTGAATGTTTTTTTAAACTATTTTGGGGAACCCTTTGCTGCTAAAGTTAGTAATTAGTGTTATGCCGCGAACACACGATAGGATTTTCCGACAACAAAATCCATGTTTTTTTTCCGATGGATGTTGGCTTAAACTTGTCTTTCATACACACGATCACACAAATGTTGTCGGAAATTCCGAACGTCAAGAACGTGGTGACGTACAACGCGTACGTCGAGCCGAGAAAAATGAAGCGCAATAGCCAGTGCGGCTCTTCTGCTTTATTCTGAGCACGCGTGGAACTTTGTGCGTCGGAATTGTGCGCACACAATCGGAATTTACAACGGATTTTGTTGTTGCAAAATATGAGGTCCAGAATTTCCGACAACAAGTTCCCATCGAACATTTTCCATCAGAAAATCCGACCGTGTGTACAGGGCATAAGAGTGAACAGATCTGCACTGCAGTCCTTTTGTGCCAAACATACTAACATTTACGTGTTAAGAACTATAAATACAGCAGTAGTAAAGCTTAACTGTAACATATTACTTTTTGTAAATGTGTGTATTATATCAAAACAGGGGACTCTTATGCCGCATACTCACGAGCGGACTTTTTGACCGGACTGGTCCGACGGACCGAATCCGGCGGACAATCAGACCGTATGTGGGCTTCATCGGACCTTCAGCTGACTTTTTCTGTCGAAAGTCTGACGGACTTTAGATTTGGAACATGCTTCAAATCTTTCCGCCATAACTCCACCGGACCCAGTTCCTATCGAGAAATCCGCTCGTCTGTATGCTAGTCCGACGGACAAAAAAACGACGCATGCTCAGAAGCAAGTACGACACGGAAGCACTCGGTCTGGTAAAACTAGTGTAGCTAGCACATTCCTCACGCTGCAAATTCTGTGATCGTTGAATGCAGCGCATTCATTGTCTTCTTTATAATGCTAGAAGAACAAAGATGTTTTGCTGCTCATATTCACACAGAGCTCTCACAAACTGATTTCTGGGTTATTTCTCTTTGATCTCATGAATGATATTGTGTTTTTTAAAAGTCCGATCTCCATACTAATGTTTACACATTTGTTTTTTGGAGTCATCTTTTATTATTTTTTATTTCATCAAGATCTTTTTTTAGGATTGTTACAAAATTATTTTATAGTGATCTCCATATATATATATATATATATATATATATATATATATATATATATTTTTTTTTTTTTTTTTTTTTGTAAAGTTGCCACAAGAACTTTTTTTTTTTTTTTTGGTGTAAAGTTACCACAAGAACATTAGATATATATATTTTTTGGAACCTCAAGGAGGTTGTTGTCCCTTGTTATTTTGACATTGTCTTTTAAAAATGTATTTTAATAAAAACACATAGGCAAGTATTTTCTGAAAATAAAATATCCATTTATTCTGGTTAACAAAATAAAGATGAAGTCAATGCTGGAGAAACTTTTGGAATTTTTGAAGCCTTTTGGCCCCAGGGCACACATCAAGTCTGTGGAAAAGAAAATTTGGATCTTGAGGAGTCCATATAATAGGGAGCACAATCTGGTCCAGGAATCCCAGAGATCAAGAGCAGTAGCAGATGACATATATGTCCCCAGGCTGTGGTACTACACCAGTCTGCGTCTTCTGTCAGACCAGACTGAAGCCAGGTCATCACTTTCTTCTCCTCGTTGCAGCCTTCCATCCACCCTGCCCTGCACCCTCCCCTGCAGCCTTCCCTCCACGCTGCCCTGCAGCCTTCCTTGGAGGCTGTGGCTCTGGTGGTTGACTTGTGGCAGGAGGAGGAGGGGCTTGCTCATTTATTTGGGTGTTGACAGTTAACTCGCCCTTCAGCCCCTTGAGAAGGACATCGGAAAAAAGTTTTTCACATTTTTTCACACAGGAGGCGTTGGCCCTTCTCCATTTTGAGCAACCGGCTGGCTATATAGGAGCTATAGGCCTCTTCAGCTTCGGGGGGCTCTTGAGGAAATTTGTAGCTTCTCTCATGAGGCGCAGTGATGCCATCTCTGTCACCGTCCCCTTTCTGGGCCTTTTTGTATGAAGGCGGAGGGGCGGCACCTGCAATCATGTGAGGCTCCTACTGGGCCCAGCCACCTCCTGGCTGACACTAACCCCTGCCTTCTCCTGGCTGTCACTGGGCCCAGCGTCCTCCTGCCTGCCACTTTCTACACCTTCCTTCTGGCTGAGCTCATCCTGTGTATAAAAAAGGGACATAGTTTTAGTTTTTGGTTCATCAATCACACAATTTTCAGCTCATGACTTGCAAATTCAATGTTAATACATATAAAAGAGTATCATTCTGACACCAGCATTTTTTCAAGCTGGTGACAACCATTTTTGGCCACTACTGTCAATTGATATGTAGACATAATTTTTTGGATACAATCCTTAATAGGTAATCAATTAGAACATCTAGTTAACATCATTAATATTAGGACACTAAATATGTCTAAAAATAATATACCTGGCTCCAGATGGTCGAATCCGGTTCTTCCAGGATGGAAGTCCCAGGTTGGTCCTCATCAGCCTCCGCTGGGGTGGAGGGAAGGGTGGAGGGTAGGGTGCATGGAAGGGTGGAGGGAAGGGTGGAGGGAGGGGTGGAGGGAAGGGTCGAAAGTGATTCCCTGGCTTCAGTCTGGTCATCAAGAAAACGTAGTTTCTCGAAGTCCACAGCCTGGGTACATACACATCATCTGCTGATGCTCACGATCTCAGGGAAGTCTGGATCTTGTTATGCTCCCTCCTATACATATTTCGCAAGATCCCAATTTTCTTTTCCAAAATCTCCACGGTTGCTTCTGGGATGAAAGTCTGCACTAATGCCAGAAGTCTCTCCAGCGTTGACTTCCTTACTGGTTTAATGTAATATTGAGGGTGTTTGACCTCATCTCCCTGTACTTCTCAATAAATGGTATCAGAAATTCAGGGTCCCTAAACCTGTTATTCAGTTTTGCTGTAAGACAAAGACACAAGACAAAAACACTAATGTCAGCCTAAACTCACATAATCTTATCCCAAACTTAAGTAGCACTCTTTAAAAGCAGTATAGGCCCCTACAAAGTAAAGAAAATTTACCTTCTTTTTGGAAGCTCGTAACTTCACTCCGCAAACTTCACTTTGCTCTGAGCACAGAATGTACGTACGGCACATGCGGGTTAGCCTTATATACACTGTGCATGTGTGAAACTGCGCCTGCGTCGGCCACCCCTGACGTTCTTTTTGACGAATATTCTCCGTCCCTTCTCTCTACGGTGCGCAGTAGGAGTAACAATGGCGGAGACACAGCAGGTGTGCACTAATTACTCCAGTGACGAGGAAAGCCCGGAGCCTGAAATGTCACGATCTGGGAAGAGGAGATTTAAGGCCTCCAATATGGCCTTTGAAGAGATGGTGGAGATGGCAGCTCATGTGCAGAGAAAAGGTTACGATGGGAAGCATGGACCGTATGCCCAGCCTAATTTACGAAAGGCAAAAATAATGTCCAAAGTGGTGAAGACCCTGCATCAGAATTATGGGGTACGACGCTCTAAAGACCAGATGAGGAAACGATGGTCCAACCTTAAATTGAGGGAGCAGTACAGACAAATTAAGAAAGTTCTTAAAAAAAGTAAGTACTTGTCGTGTATTTTCTATTCTGATTATAACTTGCATACTGCTCCATGTGCTTTTCTTTACTGTACAGTCTTAATCGTTATTTGTTTGTTGGAAACATCATTCATAGGAACAACGTTAGCAAGCATATGCAATGTATTTAGTTGATACAGGGTTTAAATTACGGTCTTGGAAATTTGTCTTATTAAAAGAAGTTTAGGACATTGTTGTCTAGATGTCTTTGAAACTAGAATGAATAGCAAATTTCATTCAGTGGAATGTAAGGAGCGGTGGAGGAAGTGGGTCACATGGGCACCCCACCAGGTGGGTGTCTGACACCCCAGCTTCTGGTAATCTATGTATGCCTGCATATTTCTAAAGACATCTTTTTTCATCAATTTTAGGTGATGTTCTGGTTGTGTAAGTTGAAGTGGTGAAACCAGTTTCAAGCACTAGCGCCCCCCCTGAGGATGTTGACGAAGGAGAGGTGGAGGAAGTGGGTGACATGTGCACCCCACCAGGTGAGTGTCTGACACCACAGCCTCTGGTAATCTATGTATGCCTGCATATTTCTAAAGACATTTTTTTCCTCAATTTTAGATGATGTGCTGGTTGTGGAAGAAGGGGAACCATTTACCACAGACAGTGCCCAAAGATTGATTGGGCAGATCATGGCCTGGAATGGGGATATTGATGCCATGCGCAATACCATTGACATCATGCATAATCGACTGGACAATATGCATCAGGAAATGAAGAACATGATCGATGTTTTGGGGAGAATCTAATCCCTTTTTCCCAAAAAAAACATTGATCATGTTCTTCATTTCCTTTTTTTGCTGACCCCATTCTGGGCTTTTTGACTTTTTAAAATTTTAGGCCTGTTTGTTAAATCCAAAAAAAAAATGAGGCCTGTCTATAATAAAAAACAAAAAACAAAAAAAAGGCCTGTTTATAATAAAAAAGAAAAAAAAAGGCCTGTTTATAATAAAAAAGAAAAAAAAATAAATAAAATGAGGCCTGTTTATAATAAAAAACAGAATATATATTTTTAAAAACCAAAAAAAAAATATTGTTTTAAAAAATATATATATTTTAAAAATAAAAAAATTCCTAAACGCACATGTGGATGTGCACAGATTAAAAATGATCTTTTAATCAACAAAATGTGTGGCTTCTTCTTTCAATGCTCAATACCAGTTTTGTAAGTTATTTGGTGTTTATAGTGACAATGGGGCTTATTTACTAAAGGAAAATACACTTGGCACTACAAGTGCACTAGGAGAGCCTAGGAGACAGGCAAAAAGAAAGGCAAGCAATAAATAAATTTCTAGATTTTATCTGATCATTATTTTTTATTATGAAAAATTAAAGATTGTCTGGCATTGCAATGGCCCCCCTACCCGTAAAAAAATCAACATATTTATCCAGAACTTGACGGGCGCTTTGGGGGGCCAAGCCAGTACGGCCAGTATCCAGGCCCGTCAGAGGATTCTCTGTAAGTCCGGCCTCAGGTCCAACAGATGAAAGATAATTGCTTGAATGTTTGTGTAAATAATTGTGCAGGATTCAGCACGCTAGGACAATGTGATTAAGTTTGTAGTCCGCTATGTGGATGGCTTTCTGAAACAGGCAGAACCGGCTGGCCATTATCCCGAAGGCATTCTCCACAACTCTTCTCCCTCTGGCCAGCGGGTAGTTCAAAATCCTCCTCTCCGGGGTGAGGGTCCTTTGGGGGAATGGCCTCATCAGGTGCTCGCTCAGACCGAAGGCTTCATCTGCAATGAAGACAAAGGGGAGTCCTTCCACGTTATCTGCATCAGGTGGCAATCCCAGGCCACCACTCTGGAGACGCAGGTAGAACGCCGTCTGGGCGAAGACTCCTCCATCCGACATCCGGCCATTGGTCCCCATGTCCACATACAGAAATTCATATTGTGCCGACACCACTGCCATTAACACAATACTATTAATCCCTTTATAATTAAAATAGTATGACCCCAAATGGGGTGGTGGCATGATGTGGACGTGTTTCCCATCTATAGCCCCTCCACAGTTGGGAAAGTCCCAACGGGTGGCAAAATGGGACGCCACAGTCTGCCATTCCTGTGGCATTGGGGAGTCAAACAAGAAAAAAAATATAAGTACTTTTGCACATAACATTGCAAGTACAGTGCGCAGTGGCAGTATCATAGCCAATGAGGTTCAACTGAGGCGTGATTATTGCTAATTGCTTCTCGGCCTTTTGGCGAAGATCAAGTGTAGTATCTATTCTTATCAGTTTCCAGGAGGTGGCGCTTGCTTCCGTCCCTGATCTATGGCGAAATAGAGATGGAATTGCGGTTGCTATGCAAAACCTGCCGGAGTGAAGGTGACCTGGAGCGGTTTGTAGCCGAAAAGGAAGCCTTCTGATGGGGATGGAGAACCACGGGGTCTGAACCAGAGGGTCGGGACCCTGGTCTTCTGGCTTGGATTGGGGCGGATCTAGCTCCAGACAGTTATTTGGGAGAGAACGCTTACTCCTGCCTTGCAAGGGGGGGAGGGAGTGGCAAGTACTTCCCGAATGTAATTAGGAGGAGTGATGGGAGCGACGGCAGAGCCTGATGGTAAAGGGCTCTTTCCGGCTTCCTGATCTCCATATCCTTCCTGTCTGTGGTGGGGTCTGCTGTGGTCTGGGCTGGGTGGTCAGGGCTTTTTCGAAAAGCCAGTGGTGAATGTGCCCCTGAAGTGGCAGTTCAGGGGTGCCGTATAGTCACGGTGTGAAAGCACTTGATTTTATGGCACCATGGTCACTTCACCACAACACACGTTTTTCGCACCTGCCTCTTGGGCTGGGCCTTTTGGCCAGGACCAGGGGAAATTTTTATGCCTGGCCGGAGGGCCGGCCATTGTATAGCACAATGGCCACTTTCACTCTCCCATCTCACTATCTTCCCCACTCTTTTCTTTACCCCTGTTTGTCACCTTTTTGTCTTTTTTTTTTTGGTTGTCTTTGTATACACGTTTTGTCACTGTGTGGCGAGTAGGGTGTGGGTCCTCGGGCCTACTCTGAAAGTCTTGGGAGGGGGTGGACATAGGCCTTTTGGCTTGGTTCGCCCTCTCCTTTGAGGGGTCTCTCTTCGGGAGAGCCCCACTGTACTTGGGTTGGTCTGCTTCGGCAGTCCTTCCAGTTGTGGGGGTCCGCCTGGTTTCGGCCAGATGGACCCTTTGTCTGAGTACCTCAGTCCCTGTCTGGAGCCTAACGCCCCGGGGGATCAGGGTAAGGTCCTTCCCTAGTGGAGGACTCTGTACACCCGTTGCACTTTTTTGTGTTTCACTCTCTATGTGTGGGCACTTTTTTTGGCACCGGGTGGAAGTTTTTGAGGTGTGTTTTGCACGCCACTGGCTTTTCGATAGAGTGCAAGTACATTACACAAAAAACATTCTTGCCCAGCATCAGTATAACATTAATTTTAAGTATTATTTCAAGACTAAAATATAAGGCCCGCTTATCAGATTCCTCACCCCCACTGATGGCCCATTGATAAATTTTTTTTTTGGGGGGGGGATTATAAAGCAATTTAAGGACACACAGACCATTTGGATACATTTTAAGGGGGGGGGGGGATTTTAAAGCAATTTAAGGACACACAGACCATTTGGATACATTTTAGGTGGGGGGGGGATTTTAAAGCAATTTAAGGACATACAGACCATTTGGATAAATTTTAGGTTAAAGCACTACAATGGCGCTGACAAAATACATTGTTAAGTGACTAGATTAGGTGGATATGGGCCCAGCATAGCATGCTGGGGAGGTTAGTGAAGGCAAATATGCATGCAGGACAAAAAAGAGCATTAAAAAATTACAGCATGCATGAGGACAAAGGGGACATTCTAAGCATATTGTAATCATGGTAATTAGTGTCTGAGTAAAGAAATACATTACATTAGCAAACATTAAATACAATAAAATATGATGTTAAAGGATAAAAATCTTACCTTAATATAGTCCTTCTGCAGGACGTGGATGATGGCAGAACAGGTCTCTGGGATAATGATCCCCAGAGCCTGGGGGGAGATGCCTGTCGAGAACTTGAGGTCCTGCAGGCTTCTCCCTGTCGCCAAGTACCGCAACGTGGCGACCAGCCTCTGCTCTGGAGTGATGGCTTGCCTCATGCAGGAATCCTGCCTGCTGATATAAGGGGTCAGCAAAGCCAACAGACGGTGAAACACGGGGTCCGTCATCCTGAGAAAGTTCCTGAAATCCTCAGGATTATTCTCACGGATCTCACGGAGCAAAGGCATGTGACAGAATTGGTCACGCTGGAGCAACCATTTCTTTGTCCATGAACTCCTCCTCGCCCTGTTCATGGACTGGGCTTGGGCTGAAGAATGAACTACAGCACCAAGCACATACAATGCACAAGCTCTACGACGAGTACGTACGTGCAACATGGCTTCCAAATGGTCGGCTGGTCAGAACGCACTTAACAGAGCGCACTGAAGAACAGCAATGTCTGTGAAGAGCGAGCTGAAAATCAGCAAGGAGCGGACAAGAACACACTTATAAATCAATGCGAACTGACTACACACACTGAAAAGCAGATACAAACCTCACAAGCACAGACTGAACAACAGTTAAACGATCTGAAAAACACGAGTCTGAAAAAGCGCAAATCTTCTCTCACCAAACTTCTACTAACACAAGATAAACACGAAGTGAGCAGAAGGGGCCCAACGGGTGGCGCACAAGCTATTACACTTCCGTTTTATAGTCTCGTCGGACCTGGTGTACATCACCGCGTACTAGGCGGTCGGACTTTGGTGTGATCATGTGTAGGCAAGTCCGTTCATTCAAAAGTCCATCGGAAGACCCTCGAAAGTCCATCAGAAAGACGGTCGGACTTTTGATGCTGAAAAGTCCGTTCGTGTGTACGCAACAAAAGACTGCTGGCAATACATTTCTGAATGTTGTTAATACAAATGATTTAACCGCTTGCCGACTAGCCGCCGTCATTATACTGTGGCAGGTTGGCACGATCCCGTGAATTGCCGTCATTGTATGTCGGCTCGCGGGAACGAGATAGCAGGCGCGTGCGCTACACTGTTCTGTTCTGTGAGGAATTACAGATCGTGAGTTCCTAATAGCTAGGAACCACGATCTGTCATCCCCTCTAGTCAGTCCCATCCGCCCACAGTTAGAAACACACTGAGGGAACACAGTTAAGCCCTTCCCTGCCAGTGACATTTTTACAGTAATCGGTGCATTTTTTAAAGCACTGATCGCTGTATAAATGCCAATGGTCCCAAAAATATGTCAAAAGTGTCCGATGTGTCCGCCATAATGTCGCAGTCCCGATAAAAATCGCAGATAGCCGCCATTACTAGTAAAAAAAATAATAATAATAAAAATGCTATAAATCAATCACCTATTTTGTAGACGCTATAACTTTTACGCAAACCAATCAATATACGCTTATTGCGATATTTTACCAGAAATATGTAGAAGAATACATATCAGCCTAAACTGAGAAAAAATTTGCTTTTCTAATAAAAAAACTGGGGATATTTATTATAGCAAAAAGTACAAAATATTGTCTTTTTTTTGTTTATGGCGCAAAAAATAAAAACCGCAAAGGTGATCAAATACCACCAAAAGAAAGCTCTATTTGTGGGAAAGAAATGACGTCAATTTTGTTTGGGTGCAGCATCGCACGACCGTGCAATTGCCAGTTCAAGCGACGCAGTGCCAAATCGCAAAAAAATGGCCTGGTCATTAAGCAGCCAAATCTTCCGGGGCTGAAATGGTTAATAAACTAAATAACTTCACTCTTCCTTTATGTTGGGCCGCAATGTTTTTTTTTTTCTTTTCCCGTGGCCTGTTTTTACTCCATCACCATAAGGTTGTTAGGCTTCCTTGGTTTCCATAGCAGAGTCCTAACAATGACTCTCCAATCCTTCTTCTGTACCTGCATTGGCCAGTCTGTGAGAGGTGTGGACTCATATAATGAAATCCTGAGCTGGTTGTGCTGCCTGTCATTCTCCTCTCACTCCTTCCTAAGCAACAACTATACCCCTGGTGAGTTATTGTTATTGACTTACTCTACAAAGCCTATATAATCCTATTATAAAGCATGCTGATAGCTATTCCTGCTGCTTACCTAACTTTAAAGATTTTATATTTTAATCACAGTGGGTTCCCTTAAGGAATGGATGGTGAATCATTGGTTGATAAAATGACAACAACAATATTAAATGCAAGAATGAGATAATCAATTTGTGTGTGTTAAATACTGCAGCAATTCCAGCTTTGTGAATAAGAATGAGCTCCGGCGTGTTCGCACAGCCCACGTTCAGAGCCCGCCAGGAAGTCGGCACTGCGCTGCGCTAATCACAGGCAGTGAGACATTTCCCGATCTCTGCAGCCGCACATCGCGTAAATGTCTCTCTGCCTGTAATTAGCGCAGCGCCGTGCAGACTTCCTGGCGGGCTTTGCACGTGGGCTGTGTGAACACGCCGGAGCTCATCATTATTTGTGAATAATAAGCCATCTGTAGTCATTTTTGAAGCATGTGTGCACTTGTTGTCACTTTGGCAGGCCTCTCCATATGTCTTAGTATTCCTTCTGATCAATTATATATTTATCTTGTAGTGGCAAATCAGCAGGGCGTGAAGCACTTATGCACTCCGCCTATACATGTGTATATACACACACACTATATTGTGAAAAGTATTGGGACGCCTGCCTTTACACGCACAAGAACTTTATTGGCATCACAGCCTTAGTCCGTAGGGTTCAATTATGAGTTGGCCCACCCTTTGCAGCTATAACAGCTTCAACTCTTCTAGGAAGGCTGTCCACAAGGTTTAGGAGTGTGTCTATGGGAATGTTTGACCATTCTTTCAGAAGTGCATTTGTGAGGTCAGGCACTGATGTTGGATGAGAAGGCCTGGCTCTCAGTCTCCACTCTAATTCATCTCAAAGATGTTCTATCGGGTTGAGGTGCAGACCAGTCAAGTTCCTCCACCCCAAACTCGATCATCCATGTCTTTATGGACCTTGCTTTGTGCACAGTCATGTTGGAACAGGAAGGGGCCATCCCCAAAATGTTCCCATAAAGTTGGGAGCATAAAATTGTCCAAAATGTCTTGGTATGCTGATGCCTTAAAAGTTCCTTTCACTGGAACTAAGGGGCTAAGCCCAACTCCTGAAAAACAATCCCACACCATAATCCCCCCTCCACCAAATGATTTGGAACAGTAAACGAAGCAAGGTCTATAAAGACATAAGTAGGGGAAGATGGTAGTTGCGCTGTGATGAAGGGGGGGGGGGGTTGAAGCTACAAAGATGACTAAAGTGTCAAAGTGAACTTAAAAAGAAACGGGCCAATGCATGAATGGATCCTACATGCTAAAAGAACATGGTGAGGATGCAGTGCAGTGCAACGTAGCTGATCAACATGACTATAATGTTGCGGGCAGACAAAGCCTAATATATAAAGGTAATTGTGAAACAGTGACTGCTTGAATATAGCAAAGCAAAAATGCATATACTAACACAAATAGGATAAATAATGACACAATACAAAAAAATATATAATGCAAGAAAAATACATGTGGGCTAGTGCCCCATTAGCAAAAACGTGCCAAATCCTGGTGGACTACAAGTGACAAATCCCTAGGACAAACATGAATAATAGTTCTATCATCCAGTCCAAAAACAAAAACTTGTGATGAGAAACACAAAACAATTCCAATCGTGAAGGGAAGGGGGATCTTCAGTGAGGACACCTCGTGTTTGCAAGCCGCTTACCTTACAGCTGTAAGGTGTACAGCCTGTGTTGCAAATGACCCGCAGGTGTAGACGTTCCATGTATAAGGTAGTGACAATGATGAACATGCCAAGCGAAATATAAAAAATAAAAAGTATACAGCATGTAAAATAACTCTGCGATGACCACAGTTTAGGGGGGGGGCAAGACACACACGGGGGAGGTTGCACTCACTTGCATTAAGTGAGTGTGGGCATCAATCCACGAGCGCCGAGCTCGTATGCCTCCAGGAGTATCACCAATCTGGAATCTGTCCCCGTGCCTGGAAACTGGAATATGTCCCCGTGCCTCTCTCCTCAGTGTTCGTCAGGTAGAGTAGTGATGTACAGTGTGAGGGGGAAAGAGACGCACATAGCGTGATCCCATATAAAAGGTATATTTATTTAATAAAACAAGTCCAATCAACTTACATTTAAAACAATGCTGCAGTGTGTAGTAACTACGAGCGCCGAGCTCGTCTCCTGTTGTTTGTCTGTGGCAGCGTCCCGTGCTCCAATCCTGGAGGAGCGAGTTTGGGGTGAAGGAACTTGACTGGCCTGCACAGAGTCCTGACCTCAACCCAATAGAACACCATTGGGATGAATTAGAGCGGAGACTGTGAGCCAAGCCTTCTCTGCTGCCCTCTGTTGACCTGATGGGGCCCAGGAAAATGTAATTACACTCCCCACACAAAAAAAAAATGTGTTTGAGAAGTCCTATTTTTTTGGTATCATGGAGAAATTAACTTTGATGTTGCCCGGGCCCCTTTGTGAAGCTTTTTCTTTTCTTTTCCTGGTCCCTATCCATGGCAGCATACCTGTGACAGGCTCCGCCTTGGCTCCTCCCTCAGGACCAGTAAATATTATAAAAGGATTAGTGTACTCCCAGCATTCTACGTAATATAGCATACCGAGGGTGGGATTGTATGCTGCCATGGATAGGCAGCAGGAAAATAAATTTATGGTAAGTATGAAACAATTTTCTGTTTTCCCGGTGCCTCCATGGCAGCATACCTGTGACAAATAACTAGCTGAAATGGGTGGGATGATGCATATTAAAAGATTTACTTGATAGCCTGTCTGCCAGTTTTTACAGATAAGAAAGCTGCTGGGTCCACTCTGTATCATCTGGTAAACGCATGTTGGGATGACCATGATGCTACCCTTTAGATTGTTTTGATGAATACGTATGCTCTGGCCATCCAAAAAGGAGAAAACAACCGGATGGCATACAGCCCAACTGAAGAGGGGGTTCCAGTCCCCTGTCCCTTTAAACCTTCTTAACCAGCTTGATTATCCATGAAACTATTGTACTAGAGCAGGGATTTGCAAACTATCGCTCCCCAGCTGCCATGGAACCACATGTCCCATGAGGTATTGTAAAGCTCTGATATTCACAGACATGACTAGGCATGATGGATACTGCAGGCTTACTCCTAAATCAAGATCAAGGAGTTGGGAGGAAGAGGGTACATCAGGGGTGAAGTTTTGCTGTTCGCGAAAGATCTAAACTTACTCCAAACCTAGTCACACGCATTGTTCATTGAAGGCTCCTGTGCTTTGAGCAGAGTCGAAACAACTCTGGAGGAACATCCTAATGATTAAAGCCTCTGTTTTAACATTCTAATGTTAAGGTTCAATCTGTGAGGATTCTGTTGGGTGTGATGCCTCGAGCCAGAAGAAAGGGTATCAGAGGAATATTTACCGGAGGCTGGGCACTAAGAAACATTGCCCTAGGGAATCATGGCTCTCCCTGCAAATATGGCAGGACTGTTATCACTGTTTATTGTTGATATTGCAAGTCTTGACAGTGCATCTATTGCTTCTACCCAAGGGTGAGGTAGATGTGAAATAAACCTCAGCAGCTTGGTATTGCTTGCTGTAGTAAAAGGATGCAGTTGGGTTGTAGGGATCATTTGTTGGGATCCAGGAATCCTTGGGATAGGTGATCGGCGTCTGTGTTTAAGTGGGCAGGAAGATAGACTACTCTTATGTCCTTCAGATTCCCCTCTGCCCAAATGAAGATGGGTTCCACTTCCCTTAGTAAGGAACCGTTGTTGGTTCCGCCTTGGTGATGTATGTATGATATTGCAGCTCTATTGTCTACCCGAATCAGAACTGATTTGTCCTTGATCTGAGAGAGAAAATGCTGTCGATGCGAGATAAGCTGCCTGAATTTCCAGGATTTTGCGATGATGTCTGCCACATTGAATGCCCATCTCTCTTGAACCAACATCTGGTTGCAATGTGCCTCCTAGCCTATTGCATTGGTGTCTGTGGTAACTGTGGTCCAGAACAGACATGCCTTAATGGATGTGGCTTTATAGGCATCTCTCTCTTTGTCCACTAGTGCAGATCCCTGTGCATCAAACTTGTTTGATATATGGACTGGGATAGATGGTTTGCTCGATTGCTTCAGGAATTCTAGCTAAAAGGTGCCTGAGGTATCCATGTGTCCATGGGACCCTCTGGATACAAAAAGACAAAAACCCCTATTGAGTTGAGTTAGCTTGAGGCTGTTATGTCAGATGGCAGGGACACTGTCCTTTCTGCGGTTTGAATAAGGCACCTAAACTGGAGAAATGATGACTTGTTTGATGATTTACCATCCAACCATATCTTGATAGTGTAGGCCACAGCATCCACCTGTGTTCCACTAGCTGGGCTGGATCTTTTGATAAAAGAACGATATGGTCTGGTTAGTGATAAGAACTGAGACCCAGTTCTCATAAAGAAGCTGGCTTTACAGGCTGGACATAGGGCTGAACTAGGAAAAAGTTGAAGTCCGAGGGCCGAGCTCTTCTGAGGTATCCTCAGATGGCCTCCTCATCATCCAGATGTCTAGGAGGGATGCTTGCTGCGTGGTGAGATGATTCTCTCAAGGATGGGCCAGGAAGAGTTAACTTCTCTTGAGGAGACTGAGCTAATTGCTGCAATAGAACTGCTGTTGCTCATTCCGCTGTGTATCACCCTGCCCATCTTTGAGTAGGAGCAAAGAAATGGTATTCATAAGTAAAGAAAAAGAAAGAAATTACATTTACCATAAGCAAAAAACAGGGTCCCCTCCAGGGGCTCCCGCATAGGCAACCTCCGTAGATGACAACATGCTGCCATGCTGAAAGCCCCCAGTAATAAACAATGGTGAGGGGAAGGACATCTTGTGGAAGATACAACCCTCTAAGAAATGATTTTGACAAACAAGGGCAAAAAATTTAAAATTTGCCCCTATTTAAGATGGCCACCACAACCTCAGGCTAGACCGCGCATGCGTTGCCAGCAGCACTAGGACCTATGACGTCCGCGCATGCACAGAGTGGGCAAAAAAACGCAGAGGAACTCAGAAAAGCCGGTGCGACGTGCGCGCCACCCTCTATAGTAACCAGAAATTAAGGTACAATATCACAAGAGGGGGAAGGTGGTGGGGGAGGAAGAAAGCGAAAAAGAGAGAGAGGAACGTAAAAAAAGGAAAGCGAGAGAGAATGGATGACAGGATAGAGAAATGGAAGGCTAAGGATAAGTGAAAAAAAGTGAAAAATAGATATAGCTGCTTTCTCTGCTGCAGGCTTGGGCAAAAGCCAGTATATAAATGCAGATAGGAGCTCTTAGTTAAAGGGGTTGTAAACCCTTGTGTTTTCTCACCTTAATGCAGCCTGGAAAATGTTCATTGAGACACAGGCCTGAAGTCAGCAGGGTACATGTGAGTATATAGAGTTCCATAGAAAAGGGTCTATTACTGTATATTACTGTATACACAGAAGAGTTTCTAGTGACCTTGGCTGACACCCCTCAATAGCTCTCACCCTTTCACCCTACAACTGGTTCTTTACATTCCCACAATGTTTCTGGTCTAAGTTTTTTTGCCCAACCTATTAGGTTTTTAACATTCCCAATTTTGAAAAGAAGTAGTTTTTTTTTAAGAATGTTTGCAATAGAATCTACACTGAGTGCAATTTTTGTTTGACACTTGTAAAATGGAAATCTTTAATAAACAATATTTGGAAAAAAATGGGTGGTAAAAGTGATTTATTACTTTAAAGCTGAACTCTAAACAGATGCAAAAGAAACAAATAAATACAGCTTTGTAATCATTAATACATTAATAAATACAAGCAGTGTGAATTATTGACTTTGATCTGATAAGTGCTGCAAGGAGCTAAACAGTTCATATGCTGACAAGTAGCATGCTGATAGGAGTAGAGAGCAGAGAAACAGAGAGATGAGCTAATCACTGTGCTGCTTTTTCTGTCACTGTCCAGTCACAGGCTGGAGGGAGTTAAGGGTCACCCAGGCTCAGAAGAAGAGGATACTGGCCATAAAACTGAGGATATCTAATAGCAGAAAAAGTACTGCAGAGGAAATCTCTGGATTGAAGGCGAATATTGCAACAAAAGCCAGTTTTATGTTATCTTCTAATGGGCTATTCATTTTTATGTTGTCATTTTGGCTGGAGTTCTGCTTTAAGGATTTTTATTGTATTCAAAATAGAAGCACTTTAACCTCCCTAGTCCTCCCTTTCAGACATGACATCACTTTTTCCACAGTTTTATTACTAGCATAGAATAAGAGTAGCATAGAACAAAGCAGAGATGTTCTGTTTCTAGACTTTTGTCATTTTAATTCAGTATGGAGCATTCCAAGTCTCTCTGATATACTCAGGGCTGGACTGGGAATATAAACCAGCCCTGGAAAAAAATGTCATACCAGCCCCATAGCAGTATTATACCAGCCCAAAATCATAACGTCATTATGTTATTGTTCATGAAAGGGAAAACTATGTATTTTAAAGCACACTTGAAGAGTGTATTATATATAGATAGACAGATATAAAAGCACATAGGGCTAGGGATATACAGTGGGGACGGAAAGTATTCAGACCCCCTAAATTTTTCACTCATTCTTACTTTGCAGCCATTTGCTAAAATCATTTAAGTTCATTTTTTTCCTCATTAATGTACACACAGCACCCCATATTGACAGAAAAACACAGAATTGTTGACATTTTTGCAGATTTATTAAAAAAGAAAAACAGAAATATCACATGGTCCTAAGTATTCAGACCCTTTGCTCAGTATTTAGTAGAAGCACCCTTTTCATCTAATACAGCCATGAGTCTTTTGGGAAAGATGCAACAAGTTTTTCACACCTGGATTTGGGGATCCTCTGCCATTCCTCCTTGCAGATCCTCTCCAGTTCTGTCAGGTTGGATGGTAAACGTCGGTGGACAGCCATTTTTAGGTCTCTCCAGAGATGCTCAATTGGGTTTAAGTCAGGGCTCTGGCTGGGCCATTCAAGAACAGTCACGGAGTTGTTGTGAAGCCACTCCTTCGTTATTTTAGCTGTGTGCTTAGGGTCATTGTCTTGTTGAAAGGTAAACCTTCGGCCCAGTCTGAGGTCCTGAGCACTCTGGAGAAGGTTTTCATCTAGGATAGCTCTGTGTTTGTGGTGGCCCCACAGCATGATGCGGCCACCACCATGCTTCACTGTTGGGACTGTATTGGATAGGTGATGAGCAGTGCCTGGTTTTCTCCACACATACCGCTTAGAATTAAGGCCAAAAAGTTCTATCTTGGTCTCATCAGATCAAAGAATCTTATTTCTCACCATCTTGGAGTCCTTCAGGTGTTTTTTAGCAAACTCCATGCGGGCTTTCTTGTGTCTTGCACTGAGGAGAGGCTTCCGTCGGGCCATAAAGCCCCGACTGGTGGAGGGCTGCAGTGATGGTTGACTTTCTACAACTTTCTCCCATCTCCCGACTGCATCTCTGGAGCTCAGCCACAGTGATCTTTGTGTTCTTCTTTACCTCTCTCACCAAGGCTCTTGTCCCCCGATAGCTCAGTTTGGCCAGACGGCCAGCTCTAGGAAGGGTTCTGGTCGTCCCAAACGTCTTCCATTTAAGGATTATGGAGCCCACTGTGCTCTTAGGAACCTTAAGTGCAGCAGAATTTTTTTGTAACCTTGGCCAGTTCTGTGCCTTGCCACAATTCTGTCTCTGAGCTCTTCAGGCAGTTCCTTTGACCTCATGATTCTCATTTGCTCTGACATGCACTGTGAGCTGTAAGGTCTTACATAGATAGGTGTGTGGACTAATTAAGTCCAATCAGTATAATCAAACACAGCTGGACTCAAATGAAGGCGTAGAACCATCTCAAAGATGATCAGAAGAAATGGACAGCACCTGAGTTAAATATATGAGTGTCACAGCAAAGGGTCTGAATACTTAGGACCATGTGAGATTTCAGTTTTTGCGTCCCCACTGTGTATATATATATATATATATATATATATATATATATATATATATATATATATATATATATATATATATATATATATATATTATATATATATATATATATATATATATATATATATATATATATATATATATATATATATAAAGAAAATTCCAGTTAAAGGTGGTAACATGGTCAATCATCAAGGGGGATCCAAGGAACTCTGGGAACGTGAGGGGAGGGGGGTGGACGACTCTGGTGACCAGAGACCACCTTCCGCAGAAAGAATCCACTAAGGTAAGGGGGGGGGGGTTACTGATATAAGGGGGAAAACTTTATATCAGTGTCCCTGTACATTATTGTATTTATGCCCTCCTTACATCAGTGACCCCCCCTCTGTCCTGGCGGGGCTGTGACTGTCCTCCTCTCAGTTGCACCATGTAGGGCTCAGTCAGTCGGCTCCAGCTTGGTGGCTCTGGTTTTCCTATAGTCTCCTCTCCACAGTCCACACATGTCTGACTTCTCCCGTGACCCCCATCCTAGTAGCACTCCCACTCTTGACTCCTCTCCAGACTCCCTCAGAGACTGGAGACATGATATAAGACAAGAGGTGGTCAGAGACTGCAGACATGGTACAAGAGATCAATGCAGTCTCACGAGTGCCCATCAATGCAGCCTCACTGTGCCCATAATCGCAGCCTCACTGTGCCCATCAATGCAACCTCACTGTGCCCATAATCGCAGCCTCACTGTGCCCATCAATGTGGCCTCACTGTGCCCATAATCACAGCCTCTCTGTGCCCATCAATGCAGCCTCACTTTGCCCATAATCGCAGCCTCATTGTGCCCATCAATGCAGCCTCACTGTGCCCATAATCACAGCCTTACTGTGGCCATCAATGCAGCCTCATTGTGCCCAAAATCACAGCCTCACTCTGCCATCAATGCAGCCTCAATGTGGCCTCACTGTGCCTATGAATGCAGACTCACCATAGCCTGCTCTTGATCACATACACAGCGGACATCTCCTGCTGTGTGTCACGGAGCTGGGTCTGTGTGTTGTCGGCGATGCTGTAACAAGGCCCCGCCCCCCCTAGACCGGCTCGTGTGATAGGCGGAACACAGATTCAATCTACTATCACACCAGCTGGTCTAGGGGGGCAGGACCTTGTAACAGCTCCGCCGACAACACACAGACCCAGCTCCGTGACACACAGCGCACCCGCTGTGTGTGACAAAGAAGAGGAGGAGGCGGGAGCGCTGCAGCCACAGATCAAAGCAGCCCCAGGGCGGGTGGCCTACCGGGAAATTTCCCAGTATCCCGGTAGGCCAGTCCGGCCCTAGATATACTGTAGTGTTTTCCAGTGATCCACTCAAACAGGAAGGACAGTGGACATCTTCTCTCCTTCTGCCTTGAGGAGATATGGACTCTTATTTTTTCTCACTGTTTGCACAGCTTCATATTTTGTACTCTTATTCCTGGAAGTACATTTCTAAAACTGGATACAATATTCCAGAATGTTGTGCCATAATTATTTAAAATGAGGCTAAAAGCAAAACTTTTTTTCATTTTGGAGTAAAGGAGGATTATATCCCCTGTCAATTTGTTTTCCCATCTGTGTCCCATTGTGGAGATTTCCCTTTACTTCCTACCCTATAGGCAAAATCGGAAGTAAGAGGGAATCCCTCCAAAGTGAGGGAGTCCTGGGTTTTTACCAGGGTCACCAGAATTTGTGTCCCCATTGGAAGATTTCTCCTCTATTCCTGTTCCAATAACAGTCCAAAATTTGGGGCTTTCTTATACTTTCACTATCGGTGGTAATGGTAAATAGGACACTTAAAGAGGGTGCATTTCCCCAATGGAAGCACAGACAGCAGTAAAAACCTGACAGATGTTCTAATCCCTCTCCACTTTATCCAAACTTAAAAAAAGTTTTGCCTTTAGTTATACTTTTAATTAATAAACCTTCCACTGCTTTTTAAGATGTACATGTAGGTATCTGGTGACTTTATTGACCATCTTCTTTTCTCATAGTAATGCCTCCCAAACTGAAGGGGAAGCTTCAGAATAAGAAGAAAATGAAAAAGCAGAAAGAATCAGGTACTGTAATACTGAGTATGCAATTGGGAATACATGCATCTTACCACTCACTGATATTTTATTAGGGTTTCATCAGTAAACTCAAAATAATTGTAATTTGAGTGGAGCCTTCTTGACACCATGTAAAACAATGATATGTGCCCTTTTGATGTCATATGACAAGTCAGCAGGATGATTTTGCAGCATTTATGCAAAATATCCTGAAGTCAACCCCTTAAGCCCTTGGGGCTTAAAGTGAAAGATACTCCTTTTCTTGCACTCTGGGGGTTAAGATCAGCAGCTGCAACTGTGGGGCATTGACTGGGCCACTTACCTGCCCATTCCTCCTTTTTTGCCCATTTACAAAACTCATGGTATTTTTTCCCAGAATATAAAGTGCTATATGATTGGAGCGGGTGGACCCTGTCATTCATCCGCCCCTCCTCCATTCACATTTTGTCCTGATATCTGCATTCTGTGATCTCCTGTAGAACAGCATTCACAATAAGATAGAGAGGGTTACCACTCTCAGCTAATCAGGTCATGATTGCTTTGAAGAGGGTTGTTAGTCTCCCTTTTTAATTGTGCTTACAGAAGGGCAGCATGGCTCATATTTTTCTGGACTTGAAGAATACATGATCATCAGGGATGTGGAAAACTTTGCCTTTCATTTAGAAATCAAGGTCCCATAGTCTGGAGGATAAGTGGAGAGGGACAGAATCCAAGTTGCATGAGGTCCAGTGTAAAGTTTCCACAGTCAGTGATGATTTGGGGAGCCATGTCATCCACTGGTGCTGGTCCATTGTGTTTTATCAAGTCCAAAGTCAGCGCAGCCCTCTACCAGGAAATTCTAGAGCATTTCATGCTTACCTCTGCTGACCAGCTTTATGGAGATGCTGATTTCAAATTCCAGCAAGACTTGGCACCTGCCCACATTGCAGAATACACCAATACCTAGTTTAATGATCATGGTATCACTGTGCTTGATTGGCCAGCAAACTCGCCTTACCTAAACCCCATAGAGAATCTGTGGGGCATTGTCAAGAGGAAGATGAGAGAAACCAGACCCAACAATGTAGACAAGCTGAAGGCCACTATCAAAGAAACCTGGGCTTCCATAATACCTCAGCAGTGCCACGGGCTGATCTCTTCCATGCCACGCTGCATTGATTCAGTAATCCATGCAAAATGAGCCCCGACCAAGTATTGAATGCATACTATACTGTACATAGACATGCTTTTCAGTAAGCCAACATTTCTGTATTAAAAATCCTTAATTTTCTGAGATACAGCTAGTGAAAACCCAAAATTCTGTAAGCCATAATCATCAAAATAAAAGAAAGAAATGCTTGAATTATATCACTCTGTGTGTAACGCATCTATATAAAATATGAGTTTCACTTTTTGAATTGAATTACTAAATTAAATTAACTTTTTGATGATATTCTAATTTTATGAGATGCACCTGTATATACAGTATATATTAAGGTAAATAGTTATCTCCACTGTACATTGTAGGGAATATAGATAATTACTTTATCTATTTATATATGCAGTATAGGTGTGTGTTGTAACCCTATAAAGCGTGACTTCATTCTGATAGGTCTAATGGAAGATAAACACAAAAAAGCCACTCTAGAGGTAGATGTCTTAAAGGATCACCTTGGTAAGTAATATCTAATTTGTTACAAGTTTAACAGAACCTGTTCATTACAGTTTATCATATGTTCTTTATAATTATAGTACAATATAGCATAATTTAGTGTGTGTGCGTGTGTGTGTATATATATATATATATATATATATATATATATATACCATATATATTATACAGACAGTTATTTTTATTTTTTTTTTGTAAGTAATATCATCCCAGTGCTTCTCACTATTTTACACCTGTACAAAAGGATGTTTTTGGTGGCACAGGATGCAGATCAAGTGCAGGTAGTCCTATTCATGTCTATTGGGACATAGCGTCTGTACGTATACAACCACTGCTCCCAATTTGTCATCTGTGCGGGTGTGGGTGCGTGTCTCTGAACACAGACCGTGTAAGCAGCAGTGGTCACAGGTTTGTATAGGAGGACCTCTCAAGAGCCCTTACAGAGATTGACCCAGAGGATTGTATTAATCCTAGTGTAGACCCATATACACAAGTGTTGAACCTCATGGCAAGTCCTCCATATGTACATCATATTCTCTGTTTGAGCACCCTGAAAAACAAGCAGCTGGATATGACAGTATACATTTAGCATTTTTTTTGTGGGGGTAATAAGAGCAAGACAATTCTTTGTAGGAATTTTCTAAGGCCTGCACACTATGGCAGCTTTGAAAAAGTGTTAGGAGTGAGGTAATAGAGGAATAATTCAATGTTCGGGATTTTGTAAGATTCTTTACATTGCTGGAAATTATGAGTCCCTTTTATATCTACAGTAGGTTAGAGTAGCCGTAACAAAGCCATGTGAACTCCACCAACAATGGCTAAGGGATCCTCTAAACAAGGAGGGAACAAGGGGCAATTAGAAAGGGGGAGAGGTGAAAGGTGAGAGGAGAGAAGGCCTGCAAAATTTTCAACAGAATCCCAAATGGACAACCATGAGTCAATATCAGTTTGAGAGGCCCTGGGCATAAGGAAGGGGGAAATCCAAATAAGAGGCGGCAGGGGGATGGATTGAACATTCAGCATGTCTGGCAAGGTGCCTTTTGTCAAGAGTGTAGTTGAATCAGTTGGGCAATTTGGGCTGTTTTGTAATACTAAGATATGTTGAGTAGCCTCCCCCCCCCCACCACCTCCCTGCTTATGAAGCCTGTTTCTATACAGTCTGTGTCTGGCTGAACCCCATATAAATTTAAAGACTTGGAGCTGTAGGGAGCACAGCATTAATATCAATGGTATAAAGACAGGTAAGACTCAGAATGGGTACCGTAAGTTAGGAATAAACAACATTTTAATTGTATGATTACACCAAAACCATAGGATTTTAGTATGGTCCCAGAATGTTAATAGATTCCTACGATGTTTAGTAATAGGGGATGTTTTCTTTGATCAAAAAGCTGAAGGTAGCAGAGGGTATAATGTGGCGGTATAGAATAATATTGAATAATTGAAAAAGAAACTAGGTCTGTAGAGATTGTTGAAAATATAGGGGTGGGGTAACATTCAAAACATTCGATTTTGAGTGATGTGGAGACCAAAAATAGATACAAATTGCAGGAGGAGAGATAGCAAGTTAGGGAGGGTAATATGGGAGGAAGTTACAAAATTATTGTGATAGGATATCATCCATAAATAGGGCAGTCTTGTGGTGAACACGTGTCCAAGCCCCTGATATCTTTGTTTGATTGAATATGTGCAGCAAGTGGCTTTAATGCAAGAACAAGAAAATAATGGTGAAAAGGAGCACCCCTGCTTCGTCCTACAACAAATCAGGAAATGAGATTCAGACCCATTATATTTGACCATGACATATGGGGTGTCATATGACTCACCAACCAATTTCAGAAAAGCATCACCAAGACTCCAATGGCATAATAGTATGTACAGTGCTTTGAAAAAGTATTCATACCCTTGACATTTTCCATATTTTGTCAAGGATTTTATGTGATAGACCAACACAAAGTGGCACATAATTTAGAAGTGGAAGGAAAATGATAAATGGTTTTCAACATTTGTTACCAATAAATATGTGAAAAGTGTGGCGTGCATTTGTATTCAGCCTCCTTTACTCTGATAACCCTAATTAAAATCTAGTGCAGGATAAAGCAATTAGCGGACCTCCAGCTGTTACAAAACTACAAGTCCCATCATGCCTTTGCCTCTGGGTGTCATGCTTGTGGCTATCAGATTCTTGCTATGCCTCATAGGAGTTGTAGTTCTGCAACAGCTGGAGGTCCGCTAATTGCATATTCCTGATCTAGTGGAACCAATTGCCTTCAGAAGTCACCTAATTAGTAAATAGAGTTCACCTGTGTGTAATTTATTCTCACTATAAATACAGCTGTTCTGTGAAGCCCTCAGAGGTTTGTTAGAGAACCTTGGTGGACAAACAGCATCATGAAGGCCAAGGAACACACCAGACAGGTCAGGGATAAAGTTGTGGAGAAGTTTAAAGCTGGGTTAGGTTATAAAAAAAATATCCCAAGCTTTGAACATCTCACGGAGCACTGTCAAGCCATCATCCAAAAATGGAAAGCGTGTGGCACAACTGCAAGCCTACCAAGTAAGGAGAGCATTAAATAGAGAAGCAGCCAAGAGGCCCATGGTAACTCTGGAGGAGCTGCAGAGATCCACAGCTCAGGTGGGAGAATCTGTCCACAGGACAACTATTAGTCGTGCACTCCACAAATCTGGCCTTTATCGAAGAGTGGCAAGAAGAAAGCCATTGTTAAAATAAAGCCATAAGAAGTCCTGTTTGCAGTTTGCTAGAAGCCATGTGGGGGACACAGCAAACATGTGGAAGAAGGTGCTCTGATCAGATGAGTACAAAAATTAACTTTTTGGCATAAAAGCAAAACGCTATGTGTGGCAGAAAACTAACACTGCACATCACCCTGAATACACCATCCCCACCGTGAAACATGGTGGTGGCGGCATCATGTGGGGATTTCAGCAGGGACAGGGAAGCTGTTCAGAGTTGATGGGAAGGTGGATGGAGCCAAATGCAGGGCAATCTTATGCCGCGTACACGCGGCCGGTTTTGCCGTCGGAATAAGCTCCGAAGGTTTCTCAAACGGAACTCCGATGGAATTCCATTCAAGCGGTCTTGCCTGCACACGGTCAAACCAAAGTCCGACAAAAGTCCGACTGTCCAGAACGAGGAGACGTACAGCACGTACGACGGGACTAAAAAAAGGAAGTTCAATAGCCAGTAGCCAATAGCTTCCGTCTCGTACTTGCTTCAGAGCATGCGTCGTTTTTGGTTGGAACAGCATACAGACGATCGGTTTTCCCGATAGGAATTGGTTCCGTCGGAAATATTTAGAACATGTTCTATTTCTAGTTCCATCAGGATTTAAAAAAAAAAAAGACCAATGAGGCACACACACGATCTGAATATACGATGAAAAGCTTCCGTCTGACTTTTTCTGACGGACATTCCACTCATGTGTACGCGGCTTTAGAAGAAAACCTGTTAGAGTCTGCAAAAGACTTGAGCCTGGGGCAGAGGTTCACCTGCCAGCAGAACAACAACCCTAAACATACAGCCAGAGCTACAATGGAATGGTTTAGATCAAAGCATATTTATGTGTTAGAATGGCCAAGGCAAAGTCCAGACCTAAATCCAATTGAGAATCTGTGGCAAGACTTGAAAATTGCTGTTCACAGATGCTTTCCATCCAATCTGACAGAGCTTGAGCTATTTTGCAAAGAAGAATGGGAAAAATGTCACTCTCTAGATGTGCAAAGCTGGTAGAGACATACCCAAAAAGACTTGCAGCTGTAATTGCAGCAAAAGGTGGTTCTACAAAGTAATGACTCAGGGGGGCTGAATACAAATTCACGCCACACTTTTCACATATTTACTTGTAAAAAAATGTTGAAAACCATTTATCATTTTCCTTCCACTTCACAATTATGTGCCACTGTGTTGGTCTATCATATCAATCATATAAAATCCCAATAAAATACATTTACATTTTTGGTTGTAACATGACAAAATGTGGAAAATTTCAAGGGGTATGAATACTGTTTCATGGCACTGTATGATCATGACAAGTATCGAATGCTTTGGGCATGTCCAAAGAGAGTAGCGTAATCTGCTGTGGTCTCTAGCAGGTTAGGTGGTTGAGAAGATAGGTGCATTTAATGTTATCAGCTACCTGGCGAAGAGGAACAAAGTGGTCTCTTGGGAAGAGGCATCTGAGGAGGGAATATTTTTGTTTAGCTAGGAGTTTGGTTAGGACAGTGGTTCTCAACTCCAGTCCTCGGGACCCACCAACAGGCCAGATTTTAAGTATTACCTTGGGGAGTTGCAGACTAGAATACTGCAATCACTGAGCAGCAAGTGATATCACCTGTGATGTATTTCAGCTATCTTGCAAACCTGGCCTGTTGGTGGGTCCTGAGGACTGGAGTTGAGAACCACTGGGTTAGGATTTTAACGTTGATGTTTAACAATGAGATGGGGGGAAAGTTAGCACAAAACTGGGTGTCCTTGCCTGGCTTCAGAAGCATGACTATGGTGGCTTTCAGCATTGCTGGTAAAAGGTTACCATCTTGTTTGAGCTGGTTAAACCTATTAGTAAGATACAAGCCATGATGTTGACTAACTTCTTGTAGAACAGGGCCAAAAAACAGGGCTGGAGCCTGCAGCAAAACACTCTATCAACTGAAAAACTGACAAAGGGACAATTATTCCCCAAAGGTAATAGACACAAGGACAAAGAAATAGTGATCTCTATTTGCTTGTGCTCATACATTATGAAGCACTAAATATTTTAGAATCAAATCTGCCTACTTGGGGGTCACCACGGCTGAAAGGAGAAAGATACTCAGATCAACCACAATTGTTGGGGGAGTAGAAAAAGTAGTTTGCTTTAGAGAAAATGAGGTAGCTCTGTGATGGCATGTGTGGCTTTGTGACAGCTACTTAGAATTAATTGAGTGAGAAGAACCCCCCCCAAATCTTGTTGGGGTGAGAAGTCTGTGACACACTAAAGGGTGGGTCTCCATACCTCAACCCTATATAGCTCCTAATTGCTGGTATTTATAATGTCGATGTGACATGGGTCCATAAGAGTTAATAGTCTGAAGGGATGGCCCCCAAGTCTCCCATAGTAAAGAATCAAGAGCAGGGTGTTTCAGTGGTGGCTGAGTGCTTGGAAACAGAGCTAAGAGTAACAAAAGGCAAGGGATTGCCTAGGTAGTCTTTGGCAGGACCCCTTGCCTGTTCACAAAGAAGTGTAGGCACAGTATAGATCTAAGGGTTATTGAGTAAAGATCTATGCGTTATTATTTCTCTTTTTTTAACATTTATCGAATAGGTGCTATAGTGTGTGCGTGAAACGTCTAACATTTGGCACCTGCCATTTTAAAAGAAGTGATTGGTGATCAAGCAGCATACGGGGTACAAGAGATATCTATGAGAGATTTAGCTCAACAAACTTAAATTGGCAGTATTAAATATTTTCAGCCAGGTTGGCTTTGTTCATTGGTTCCTAACATTTTATGCCAACAATAATACCTATTGGACCTCTTTTATTTTCAATCTACACCTCTTCCCTGGGTCAGCTGATAGCCTCTCACGGCTTTCAATATCATTTCTATGCTGATGACACAAATCTATCTCTCCACCCCTCAACTCACTCCATCAGTCTCCTCACACATCACTAACTTACTAACCGACATATCTGTATGGATGTCACACCACTTCCTCAAACACAACTTGTCCAAAACCGAGCTTATAATATTTCCTCCCCCACGTGCCTCTTCCCCTGACTTCTCTGCGAAGAGCAATGGCAAAACTATCCACCCATCCCCACATGTCAGGGTGCTAGGTGTTATCCTAGATTCTGAACTCTCCTTTCAGCCCTACATCCAATCACTTTCCAAAGCTTGCTGCCTCAACCTCCGCAACATCTCTAAACTACGTCCCTTTCTAACCAGTGAAACCACAAAGCTCCTGATTCACTCCCTGGTTATCTCTCGCCTTGACTACTGCAACTCACTCCTCATTGGCTTACCTTTAAATAGACTATCCCCCCTTCAGTCCATCATGAATGCTGCTGCCAGACTCATCCACCTTACAAACCGCTCAGTGTCTGCTACCCCCCTCTGCCAATCCCTCCATTGGCTACCACTCGCCCAACGAATTAAATTCAAAATACTAACAATAAGTTACAAAGCCATCCACAACTGTGCCCCCAGCTACATCACTAACCTAGTCTCAAAATACCAACCTAAACGCCATCTCCGTTCCTCCCAAGGTCTTCTGCTCTCTAGCTCCCTCATCACCTCCTCCCATATCCGCCTCCAGGACTTCTCCCCCATCCTCTGGAATTCCCTACCCCAATCTGTCAGACTGTCTCCAAATTTATCCACTTTTAGGCGATCCCCGAAAACTTTCCTCTTCAGAGAAGCCTATCCTGCCTCCATCTAACAACTGCACTATTTTCTCCATTAGCTCATCCCCCACAGCTATTACCCTTTTGTATAACTTGACCCTCCCTCCTAGATTGTGAGCTCTAACGAGCAGGGCCCTCTGATTCCTCCTGTATTGAATTGTATTGTACTTGTACTGTCTGCCCTAATGTTGTAAAGCGCTGCGTTGGCGCTATATAAATCCTGTATTATAATAATAATAATAATTTTTCATGTTTATATATTAAAATCTCTAGCTTTGCAAAGGCAAGTGATGCGCCAGGCACAATACCACAAACAGGAAATACAGCAAAAAAACCATGAGCTATTAGAAGACCTACAGGAAGAAAGAGATACAAAACAAGCTATTTATAGTGGTAAGCACTCATCTGTAATATACAGTGTAATAAGAGAATGATGCAATAATAAAATAAACTTGTACTAATATTAAATACAAAATTTTTGTAAGTAAACTATTTTAACCGGTATAAAGAGTATAGTTTTAAAGCTCAATTCCTGCCAAGACATTTTTTTTTTCATCCTGACATTAACTAGTAGTGGGTGCCTCTTCCTGGTTCAGGCAGCCCAGCTTCCTGATAATGCACCCACACTCCTTTGGCCCCTGTGAATGGACAGTTAGGCATCCTGCGATATGATTTGTACATATCCCAAGAGGCTTTAAAAGTGTGAAGACATCATTTGTGTCTAGGCAAGAATGGTGGCCGGGGGGGGGGGGGGGCAGTCAAAAAGCAAAATTGAAAAGGTAAATTTACAAAAGAAAAATAAAATGTAATTTAAATTGCAGAGGGTGGGGTTGAGGGTAGAGCAGCGATGCCCAGTGCATCCAGTGGGTGAGAGTAACGTAATATTCTTTTTATACCAAGTCTTGGAAAATAAATAGGTCATAAATAGCAAATAACAAAAACAGTTTCTTGCTTCTGTATGACGTATTGTCTTTATTTACTATTTCTATTCTTCATCTATTAGAAATGACTCGTCAGCATCAAGATTTGGAACAGCAGAGCTCATCATGTATACAGGCCCTGGAGGAAGAGGTGGCCAAATTAAAACTACAACTGTGTATGTCAGAAATAAACCCCTGTATTAAACTCATGGACATATAGTATGTGCAAACACGGTGCATACAATACAAATGCTGCATTTAAAAGAGAACATAATGTTGTTTTGCAGATATTTTCTTTATATGTTTATGTAGCCCCCCTGACCTACACAGGGGCTAATATGTTGATTTTAGTTTTTGATTGGGTTGTACTTAGCTCAGACTGATTGTATAATTTTTCACCTGTTTTTTTCTAAGCTTAAAGAGGAGGGCCAGTCAAAAAAAAAAAAAAAAAAATTAAAAGTCAGCAGCTACAAATACTGCAGCTGCTGACTTTTAATTGGACACTTACCTGTCCCAGGGTCCAGAGATGCAGGGGATCGAAGCCCCGCTCGTCTCCCCCTCCGTTCAGCGGCGCTGGCATTGCATCTGTGGGCGGCGGGCTGTGGCTTCACAGCCTGGCACCCACTGCGCATGCGCGAGCGGCACCGAACGCCGTGATTGGCTGCTCAGTCACCTGGGACCTGTAATGGGTCTCAGATGATTGACAGGAGGGAGGGAGCAGAGCCAAGACCTTCCTGTGCCGAGGGGGAAGTGATGTCACCAGCCCAGGCACTGGAAGAGGCAGACTATGAGGGACCCCCTAGCAACAGGCCTTTAGAGGTAAGTAAAATATATATATATATATCCAAATGTTTTTTTGTATTTTTTTTAGGATTTTTCATGTAGTTTTTTTTTTTTTTGGGTGGAACCCCACTTTAAAGAGGATCTTCACCCTGTAAACAAAAATGTAAAAATAAGCAGCTACAGTAATTTAAAAAAACACACACACCTCATCTGACCTGGCTCTTTGCTGGTCTTGCAGCTTCCCAGCCGGCTGCCCACTGGGCATGCACAAGCCGCCCTGCACCCCGTAAATGGTTCCACAGTCTCCTGAGACCTGTAATGTGTCTAAAGAGGCTGTGGGGGAAGGAAGGGCTGCCGAACTTCCACTCAGATCGGCACAGCGATCTGACCAGAAGCTGGAGCAGGTACCTATCGAAATCATGTACCCACTCCTCCCGCCTGAAAAAAACATCCTAAATATGGAAGGGGGTGAGGAGGAGGAAAAGTGGAACATCCGCTTTAAGTTGGCTTGTGATTTCTCACTGTTGCCAGTAGATGTCACTGGTTTCACTGGTTATAGTATGAGATTTCACAAACAAAACTAAGTTATGAGTATTTTATATTTTCCTCAGCCAATCCAGTAGGAGGTTTAGGCCACTTGTGCATGCTGGGGGAGGATATAAATATTTGGGACAAGCCATGTGCTCTCTCTTTCTCTCTTGCCTTAGGCTGAGGAGGTGCTCCTGGATGGAGCTCTGCTGTTTGGCTCAATAGCCTGTTTTAGGGCCTAATGTGCTGAAGATGTATTGCCTGGTCTGAAGGAAACTGTGGCAAGGAGATGACCCAGGGGAGGCCCCTTGCTGGAGAGACACAGGAAGCAGACTGGTCTCTCAGAAGTGTAAGGTGACTCACCTAGAGGACTCATTAAAATTTGGAAACGTGCTTACAGTGTTGCCTGGTCGGCTTGAAGGTGCTGACAATGTGAAGCTGGACATTGATCTGGAGAGTCTGTAAATAATCTGCTACAGTATCTGGGACCCATAACCCTCACCTCTTTAACCGTTCTGCAATAATACTTTAAAAAGACAAAAAGTGACTGGAGCCAAAAATCCTTTCTCGTTTTCCCCCCATTTTAGCCATGGACTCAGCCCTGGAGTGAAATGCTAGCCTGCCCCTGCCTCTGGAGGAGCTATCCTGCCTATGGGGTGTGAGAGGGTTCTACATTTATAATGTTTAAGGCTAATATATTTATATGAGAACACTTACAGTTAGGTCCATATATAATTGTACACAGGCACAATTTTCATATTTTTGGCTCTGTATGCCACTAGAATAAAATTAAAACAAAACAATCCAAATGAATTTGAAGTGCAGACTTTCAGCTTTAATTCAAGGGGTTGAACATGAATATCAAGTACAAATTTTAGGAACTGCAACCATTTTTTACACAGTCCCCCCATTTTCAGGGGCTCAAATGTAATTGGACAAATGAATATAATCATAAATAAAATGTTCATTTTTTATTTTTTGATGAGAATCCTTTACTGGCAATGACTGCCTGAAGTCTGGAACCCATGGATATTACCAAAGACTGAGTTTCCTCCTTTCTGATGCTTTGCCAGCTGTCGTCAGTTGTTCTTTGTTTGTGGGTCTTTCTGCCTTTAGTTTTGCCTTCAGCAAGTGAAATGCATGCTCAATTGGGTTGAGATCGGGTGATTACATAGTTACACAGTAGGTAGGGTTGAATAAAGACAATAGTCCATCCAGTTCAACCTGTGTAGGTGCACTTGTGTCAGTGTCTATAATTATTTCCCATATCCCTTTATGTTGTGTTCGTTAAGATGCACATCCAAGAGTCTCTTTAAAATATCCTCACTCCCTGCTGCCGCCACCAATTGTGGAAGAGAGTTCCACATCCTTTTTGCCCTGACAGTGAAAAAACCTCTGCGCAGTTTAAGGATTGACTCGGCCAATGCTATTCAACTTCTTTTTCTGCAAAATCTCATGGGTTGCTTTTGCAGTATGTTTTGGATCATTGTCCATCTGTACTGTGAAGTGCCATCCAATCAACTTTGCTGCAATTGGCTGAATCTGGGCTGACAGTATATCTCTAAACACTGCAGAATTCATCCGGCTGCTTCTGTCTTCTGTCACATCATCAATAAACACCAATGACCCAGTGCCACTGGAAGCCATGCATGCCCATGCCATCACACTGCCTCTACCATGTTTTACAGATGATGATGTGTGCTTTGGATCATGAGCTGTTACAAGCCTTCTCCACACTTTTTTCTTCTCATCATACTGGTACAGATTAATCTTAGTTTTATCTGTCCAAAGAATGCTTTTCCGGAACTGGTCTGGCTTTTTTAGATTTTTTTATGGAAAAGTCTAATCTGGCTTTTCTATTCTTTAGGCTTATGAATGGTTTGCACCTTGTGGTGAACCCTCTGTATTTGCTCTTGTGAAGTCTTCTCTTGATTGTAGACTTTGACAATGATACATCCACCTCCTGGAGAGTGTCCTTCACTTGTCTGGATGTTGTGAATAGGTTTTTCCTTACCATAGAGAGGATCCTGCGATCATCCACCACTGTTGTCTTCCGTGGACATCCAGACCTTTTTATGTTGCTGAGGTCAACAGTGCGTTCTTCTTTCCTCAGAATGTACCAAACTGTTGATTTGGCCACTCCTAATGTTGCTGCTATCTCTCTGATGGATTTGTTTCGTTTTTGAAGCCTTACAATGGCCTGTTTCACTTGCATGGACAGCTCCTTTGAACGCATGATGTAGGTTCACAGCAATAGATTCCAAATGCAAATACCACACCATACCACTCCAAACCTTTTACCTGCTTAATTGATGAAGAAATAACGAAGGAGTAGCCCACACCCGGCCATAAAAAAGCTTTTGATTCAATTGTCCAATTACTTTTGGTCCCTTGAAAAAGGTGAGATGGCTATTCTTTAGAGCTGTAATTCCTAAACCCTTCCTCCAATTTGGATGTACATACCCTCAAATTAAACCTGAGAGTGTGCACTTTCAGCCCATATCTATAAATCTAGATATAACTAAAGCTTGAATATGTTTTGGTAAATACCTGAAAAAAACTAAAATTGTGCCTGTGTCCAAATATATATGGACCTAACTGTATATGAAAAAGTGAGACACATTATATGAGAAAAGGTGGTACTACTGACAGAAACATTGCAAGTTTATACATTTATCATTAGATTGTGGTCATATCAGTAAAGACTTTGAATGGTTAATTGAATTAATCAATGTTAAAAAGAACTTAAAGTGGGAGTAAACTCCCATACATGAATTTTACCTGTAGGTAAGCCTATAATAAGGCTTACTTATAGGTACTGTAAATATCTCCTAAACGTGCACTGTTTAGGAGATATTTACTGTACATGCAATCATCGACGTCACCGGCGCATGCGCTCCGAAGGAACAGCATACCTGTGCTGTTCCTTCAGAGTCCTGTGCTGTAAACAGTGGCTCCTGCATGTATGCGCGGGAGTGACATCATCGCGGCTCCAGCCACTCACACAGCCAGAGTCTGGGAACCTGTAAGGAAGACCGTGAAGATGGAAGCGCCTTCAGTGGTGACAGCACGCCACTGGAGGACTTCATTTTCAGGTAAGTTTCACATAATGTGCTAGTATGCAATGCATACTAGCACATTATGGTATTGCCTTTCAGATTTAAAAACAAAACAAAAAACACCCAGTGGTTTACTACTGCTTTAAACCCATCAACAAAAATGTAATGTATAACATTTTCTCTAGATGGGCTTTTGTCTTTTTCATAACCTAACTATGTAACTGCTCACCAGTCCTTCGATGTGATTTCTGTATCTGTTTCTTTTTTTTTATCTGGTAATCCTGCCAGTAACACACTTTCTGTGTGTTACTGGCAGGATCACCAGATAAAAACACGTCCCCCTCTCCTCCTCTCCATTACATAGGAGGAGGTGCTTTTTAGCCCACAGAAGATAGCTAACAGTTCACAGCAGGTAAAATTGAAATTTGAGGTCTGTGCACAGGAAGTCAACAAGATTTTATTAGTACTGGTTTGACCCTAAATAAAAAGAAAACAAATGCAGACAGCACATCTAAGGATTACTAAACTGCGATACATTACATTTTTGTTTTTGGGATAAACTTTAACAGCACAAGCAAAAATATTTCTGAATGAACAGTTGTCACATTTGAAATATTTTCTTTATTTTTAACATCCACAGCCAGAAGCCAAGAAGATCTGCAGACCCTTAAAGAGGAATCGGAGCACATGGCACAAGAGAAAGAAGCTGAAATCACAGAATTGAGGAGAGATCTTGAAAACATGGAGGCAGAATATCAGACTATACTGCATGTAAGTAATTGTTTCTACTACTAGTAGAAGCAAGCAACAAACTAGTTAAGTCTCACCCTATTTATCTCAACATGTACCCCACATGTGTATGTTATGATTGTGACTGTTTTTTTTTCTATGGTATGCCTTAAAATACCATTCTCTGCTTCCTGCCCTCACATCCCTACATTTTTTATTTATTTTGGATAGGGTTAGGAAGGGTTAGAGCCTGTGTCAGTTTTTTATGGCCATATGTGTCTTTTTCCTGGGGAGATTTTCCTTCACCTCCTGTCAGCACAGGAAATGATAGGAAATCTCTCCATGGGGACACAAAAAAACATATTGTTAGTAAAAGACAAAGGGTTAGAACCTCTAACCCTTCTAAAATTTTTTTTTTTTTTGCTGTGCCTTCATCCACCTTAGAACTGTGTGCAGGCATCCCATAGAAGTGAATGCAGACAGTCGCATGTCAAAATTTGATATGTGTCTCAGTGCCCATATGTATGAACCTTTACGGTTGTTAAAAAAAAAAAAAATGGAAGGCTGAACATTACCTTTATTTTCATGTACAGTGGCATATCTTTGGCTGTCCCATGGAAGCACCAAGGCCACTAAGCTGGAACAAAACCTGGCTGCTGTTTCTGACAGAGGTGTACAGGCATCAAGATATGTTTATGGTGTATGAAAAGGCGTCAGTTCCCAATAACCATACATTTAGATTTATGTAGGGACATCCATGAAATTACCATTTCCAAATTTGTACAACTTTTCCTTGAGATTAGCAGTAGCACTGTCCTACAGGACAATATCAGAGTCCGGCAACAAGAGAGCTGCATATGTGGAAAACATGTCTGTCTCCATGCAGAATATGGTCACGTGGAATGTATAGAATGTCAGTTTATATGCCAGTTAGAGGGAACCCAGCTAAGCTACTAGAAGCCCGCTAGCAGTATTCTTTGGTTTGGAAGGCATGTTGAAAAATGCAGGACAATAGTCCTGATGCAAGAAATTTGACAGATCTGCAGAAAAAAAATCAAATCAAATATTATATTAATGAACCCCAGGGTTGTTAATATTTCTTGCAGTGGGGTCATCACCGGGGCTTCTACTTAAAATGTATATTATCCCAAAAATGAAAATCACACGTATGTGTCTGTTTAGCTATGTTGTGGTGGGTAAAATGTATTCTGTTCTTTATTGACATCTTTATTTCCCCTGAAATACCTTGTGATCCTACCAGTTCCCCTCCTTTTGCTGGTTTCAGTCTGTCCACACCAAGCACAGAAGCCAATCCACGCTGGCGTGGTCAGTTTGTGGATCTACAGCGCATTCATAAAGAATTCAGACTCCTTCACTTTTTCAATTTTGTTATGGTGCACTTATGCCAATGTGATATTTCAGTTTTTCCTTTTTCATACATTTGCAAGCATTTCTAAAATTCTGTTTTCACTTTGTCATTATGGGGTACTAAGTGTAGATTAACGGGAGACAAAATCATTCTAAAGAACTGTAGTATCAGGCAGCAACATAACTAAATTGAAAAAAAGTGAACAGGGTGACATTATGAATGCACTGTATGCTTTTTAAATATAGATGCAGGATGCTATGCTCATGCACAGCGTGCCCATGTCTCACGTAGTCAGTATTACCATCACGCCCCTTGCCCAGCCCTGCTGTGTTGATTTACAGCGGCTCCCTGCAAGAGTCACACTGTCAACACGGCAGCTGCTGGAACACAGCGCACACAGACGGGCAGTGTGTTATCCTGCTGTGTATAGTGGTTGGAAAGAGGTCAACCTCTTTCCAACCACTATATTCTTCCTCTCTAAGGGAAAAAACAAAGCAATGGAGTCTGTGCGGTCACATGACTGTCAAACAAAATGGAAATAAAAAACAAAACATTTTTAAAATGAATATTAAAATGTGATTATAGTTACATAGTTACATATAATAGTTTTTATTTTTGCACTATAAACAAAAAAAGAGCAACAATTTTGAAAAAAACACAATATTTTTTACCTTTTGCTATAATAAATATCCGAATTAAAAAAAAAAACAAAAACAATTTTTTTCCTCGGTTTAGGCTGATATGTATTTTTACACATATTTTTGGTAAAAAAAAGTCGTAATAAGCATATATTGATTGGTTTGCGCAAAAGTTATAGTGTCTACAAAATAGGGGATATTTATGGCATTTTTATTATTTTTTTTTTTTTACTAGTAATGGCGGCGATCTGTGATTTTTATCGGGATTGTGGCGGACAGATCGGACACTTTTGACACTTTTTTTGAAACCATTGACATTTATACAGCGATCAGTGCTATAAATAGCCACTGATTACTGTGTAAATGTCACTGGCAGGGAAGGAGTTAACACTAGGGGGTGATCAAGGGGTTAAATGTGGGGGGATGGGACTGACTGGGGGAGGAGACCAGTCGGTGTTCCTATATACTAGGAACACACGATCGGTCTCCTCTCCCCTGACAGGATGTGGATGTGTGTGTTTACACACACATCCACGTTCCTGCTCTGCCACAAGCGATCGCGGGTGCCCGGGGAACATCGCGCCACTGGGCACACGCATCAGCTCCTCAGGCACGCAGCGGGCGCGCACGCGCCCCCTATACCCCTTAAAGCGGCCGCCGTACAGCTACGGCAATTATCGCAGGGGAGCCATTCTGCTGCGGGCAGTTGGCTAGTGGTTAAAGCTTGTAGGAGGAGTTTTCATTCTGCTCTGACTGTCCTGTAAGGCTGCAGAACCCCTGACCCTCTGTATGGACAGTGCTGATTGGCCCTGTGCTGATCACATGCACTCTCTCAAGAAAAAAAAACTCTCTAGCAATACACACCAAACTGAGCATGTGCAGAGTGCCCCAAAGGCTCTGAACTATCAGGAGATGGATTGGGGACGGTGGAAGAAGAGGAGGTTTAGAGAAGACAGGATCAAACAGCCTTTTTACACAATGCAGAGGATTAAAGAAGTTCTAAACTCTGAAAAAAATAAAATAAAATAAAAAAACCCTGCAAGACAAAGGAATAATGAGCTAGTATGCACTGCATACTAGCTCATTATGAAATACTTACCTTAGAATGAAGCTGTTGCAGCGGCACCTGCACACCGCTGAGACGGCTGACATTTTCCCCGAAATTTCTTCCGGGCTCACGGGCTCCGGCACTGTGATTCACCGGAGCCGCGATGACGTCACTCCCGTGCATGCGTGTCGGACCTGCCGTTCACGGCACGGGGCTCGGAAGGAACGGCACCCATGCCCATTCCTTCAGAGCACATGCGACAGTGATGTTACTGGCAGGATGTAATGTAAATATTTCCTAAACGGTACACGTTTAGGAGATATTTTCACAACCTATAGGTAAGCCTTATTATAGGCTTACTTATAGGTAAATGTCTGCAGAGGAAGTTTACTTCCTCTTTAACCACTTAGGTTCCACAGTGAGTATAACAAGCATGCTTTACTGCATATACAGACTGATTGTACTGTTGTGGGTTTAGTAACACTAACTTTTTCAATATATTTTCCTATCTACATTAACCATCGTTTACACATCTCACATTTTAAAAGTTTTATGCTTTTGGTCACAGAAAACTTGCAATGAGTACAGCTGCATCCTCCCAATAGGATATCTAAATTCCAGTGCTCAGGAATATGTGTGATTGATTTGAGAGTCCCCAATAAAGATCAAAACACAAGAGATATAATGGCAAATAATGTATTTATTTTATAAAAAAAAGTATTTTTAGAATCACTTCAAATTATTTTACAATATACAATCATGGCAGTGTAGCAAATATTTTGAAGACGTACAAAATTACCTGGTTGCTTTATTATTTAAACTCATTAATACTGACATTATTAGATTAAGAGATTTGTAATATTTATTACAACATATCTGCCAGTATACATCACTATTATTTATACATATCTATTTGAGAACAGCAACATGTAAAAGGCAATGTAATTCCAGATTCAAGTGTGTGCTCGGTTATTAGGGCCAATAGAAAATTGTATAGATAGGAGAGGCTGGCTATTGGGGCCAATGGAGAAATATATAGATAGGAGGGGTCTGACTATTTGGGCCAGTGGAGAATTATATAGGTAGAAGGGGTCTGGTTATAAGGGCCAATGGAGAATTATAAAGGTAGAAGAGGTCTGGTTTTTAGGACCAATGGAGAATTATATAGGTAGAAGGGGTCTGGTTATAAGGGCCAATGGAGAATTATAAAGGTAGAAGAGGTCTGGTTTTTAGGACCAATAGAGAATTATATAGGTAAATGGGGTCTGGTTTTTAGGACCAATAGAGAATTATATAGGTAAATGGGGTCTGGTTTTTAGGACCAATAGAGAATTATATAGGTAAATGGGGTCTGGTTTTTAGGGCCAATAGAGAATTATATAGTTAGATGGGGCCTGGTTTTTAGGACCAATAGAGAATTATATAGGTAGATGGGGTCTGGTTATTAGGGCCAATAGAGAATTATATAGGTAGATGGGGTCCGGTTTTTAAGGCCAATGGAGAATTATATAGATAGTCTGGTTATTGGGGCCAATCAAGAATTATATTAATTAGGCCCAATGTAGAATTATTAGGGGAGGGAGCTATATAAATTTAATTTGCACACCAGGCAAACCCACTGTGAAGTCTGTACATACAGAAAATTCAGTGAAAGAAGCAAAACGTCACTGCAGGAAAAGTATCCAAAGCACTCATGCAGTGGTACTTTCTGCCAGCTAATCATTGCCAGCCAAACCTAAACCAGTGTCAGAAGTTAATGTTGCAGGAATCCATATGGTGGTGTGAATTTGCCTGATACCAAAAATGAAGATAACTTCTATCTAACTGCTTCTGGGCTCTCTCTATCTCTCTCTTTCTCTCTCATAGTCATGCTTGGATCAATTACTGCAAAAGCTTACCCTGGCTGAGCAGAAGTGGACACGTGAATCCCTTTCAATCCATCATCAATACAAACAGATGCTGCAGGACTGTGGATTAAATCCTCTTGACATCTAACAATTAAGAATCACACTTTTTTTCCTTACAACTGCATGCTAACTTCTATGTATTGCTTATTTACAAGTTACATGATTATACAGATCATATATTGAGCAAAGCCTGCCATACACAGGTACAGGTTTTTTCATAACACAAGCATTTTCAATGCTATTGTGTAATCTCCCTGTGTACGGAGTGTGAACAACTGTACCTGCAGAATGCAGAAGATGGGTTTTTGTTCTGTTAACAATCATGCCGGTTGGAACATTTCTACCAATCAGTGGCAGCCCGTCCATAGGGGGCGCACGGGTGCCACCCCCCCATCCATGCGTCCAGCCCCCTGATCTACAGGCGGGGCGCCGGATGCATGGATTCCAATCAGGGTTTATTTTTTTTTGAAGCGCGTGATTAGAGCCAGAGGCTCAGTTGTGTGACAATAGAGAATGAATATTCGCTATTGTAACACTGATTCACCTCTCGGCCAATCAGGAAGCGACCTGTCACCCGATTGCCCTAAAGAATATCCGATCAGATTGGCCGCCAGGAGGAGGAAGGAGGAGACGCAGGGGAAGCCTCCTGCAGTCGAGAGAGAAGCCGCCCGTGAGATGGGGTAAGTGCGGGCCCCCAACTACTGACTAACTGACTCGGGGGGGGGGGCAGAGGATACCGTCCTCCGTGTCCCGACCGACCAGCAGGTGGATTGTTTGCCACCCCCCCCACCTAAAAAAAAACAACCCCCAGCCGCCACTGCTACCAATAGTCTATTCATCTTTTCTGATAAGACAGAAATGAGCAGAGCTAGCTTGATATGCCAGATCTCTATGTCCACCTTTAAAGTGGACTTGAAAAAACTTGACATCTTGACATCTTGACATCTTTAGGGAACATTACGAAATGTTATTGTGCCTAAGCAGTACCATAAAAATTTACCTTTTGTCTGGAATTCTTACTGAAAACTAGCAGAGCACTTCCTGAAATGTGAGGGTGCCTAGACACTTCTGTGTCTACAGCCTCATAACTGTGTATCTGCAGTGTGAAACCTACGGCACTGCTCCCCTGACTAGTAGTCTCAGGAGATTTGGAGTGAGATTTGGTGACATCAGTGCAAAATAACTCATTACAAGTCAGTAATGAGGTAAAGAGCTGTTGGGAGACCAGAGGCAATACTGGTGACAATAATAAGATCCTTTAAAGTGGAGCTCCGCATTAAAGGGGAAGTTTCACTTTAAGCACTCCTCCCCCCCTCCTATGCCACATTTGGCATGTAATTTTTTTTTTTTTGGAAGGGAAGCGGGTACCCAGTTTTGACAGCTACCCGCTCCCACTTCTGCTCAGACCGCCTAGGCGATCCGAGCGTAAGTTCTCCTCTCCCCCTCCCTCCCTGCAATCTTCTGGGACATGTCACACGTCCCAGAAGATTGCCTGACCATTCGGGAGGCACAGTGCGCACCCGGCTGTGAACCTGTCACAGCCAGGTGTCCACAGTTGTAATGCCAGCGCCGGTGAGAGGGAGAGAATTGAGGGTTTGGGCGGCCACATCGCTAGATCATGGGACAGGTGAGTGTTTTTTTTATTAAAAGTCAGCAGCTACACTTTTTGGAGTTGCTGACTTTTAATAAACACAAAAACGACTGGAACTCAGCTTTCAGTGCATTTTTGTAGAAGTCTTAGGAATAATAAATAAAGAGTAATGTAACACGTGGATATCTATATCAGATATGACTCCAACTAAACCAGGCTTCCATTAGTGTGAATGGTGAGAGAGGCCCACACTACAAATTACATAGAAGATTGACGTCAGAAAAAAAAAAAACAAGTGATCAATCAAGTCTGCCCCCTTTTTTTATATGTATATTTAACTTTTTTGTCTAGTCTAGATCTAGATTTGTCCCAAGCATGTTTGAATTCACTTACTGGTGATTGACTCACTGCCTCTACTGGAAGTCTGTTCGAAGCCTTACATCCTTTGGAAGCTTTCTTTAAATGTCTATGGTATAGCGGGTCAATAAAATACTTTTCTCATTGAGAGATTAAAATATCTGGCTGGGAACTTCAGTGTGTAGAATTTATAGGTATATGCAGAAAAGGCCCAGATAAATAAAATATGTTGTCACATTATACAATGTCATAGCTCATTTTTGGCAGCCTGAAAATAAATTTTGGAATCATTAGCAACTGATGTTATTGTCTTACTATAGAAGAAGTAGTTATAACTAACAAGAACTTTATAACAAGAAAAATTTGAATCACTTATGTGATCATTCCTCTTCTATCCAAAAATTAAGCTAAAAAACTTGCTAAAATTTAAAACACAAAGCAAAGATTGCTGACATTTAAGAAAAGATGCATGTAGATTAAATCACATACTGGTTTCTTCTCTCTCTCTCCAGGTACATTCACACCAGGGACAGTGGGACTGTGTTGGCTATTCCAGTACAATCCCTGGAATGGCCAGTTCATACCACTGGGGTGGTGTGCGGATGTTGTGCTCTGAAAAAGTACTGTGTTATATAACAGTCAAGGACTCCAAGGCCTCATGCACACAGGCGTCTGGGTCTGTACAATGTAAAATGCTGAAGTATTTTGCTGCCTGGGAGCCACAGGAGCTGCATACAGCCACCCATAAAATCAATGGTTGTATGTGAGTATATGCCAGTACTTACCTAAACATGCACATGAATGCAGACATACACCACTGGGTGCAGTCTTCAACCAGAGTCGTATGTCTGTCTGTACACATGATGAGTACACTCATTGATTTCTATCAACTGTATGCAGCACCTATGGCCCCCGAGGCGGGAAGATTCTATGTTGTACAGCCACGGTGCCCAACATTGAGATCTTCCAGTTTTGTCCCTTCTTGCCATGGAGTCTCTCCCATGAAAACATCAGTCTTAGATGTATTGCCACTTTATCTTCACCATATAGTCTTTAGTTAATGTGTGATCTACAAAAAAAGTGACAATACTAGATATTACAGTACAGATTACATATATTTTTTTAAATTAAGGATACTGAATTTATTAATATAACATACTGTACATCATGGGAATTAAATATAACATGTAAGGTGCAAATGCTTCTTTTATTCTTCGCTGTTCTGTGTCACTGTGCTTTCCTTGTGCATTTCAGACTGTGATGAAGTTTCTGCCTGTATAAAAAAATAACATAAATAAGAAATAAATAAGAAATAAATAAATAAGAAAACCTATTTGCAATACATATATACAGTATGTATGGTGCTATTTTCAGTGTTAGATTGAATATCCTACTTTAGCATAGTTCTATTTCAACTTTTTTCTATGTCCTATTGAACTTATGAATAATAATATATCGACACACCGGTTACGACTTATCAGTTATATGATATACCACACATCAATTATATGTAACATATATAATCATATATATATATATATATATATATATATATATATATACACATATATATATATCAGATATAATATAGCAGTGTTTCTCAACTCCAGTCCTCAAGGCACCCCAACAGGTCATGTTTTTAGGCTTTCCATTATTTTGCACAGGTGATTTGATCAGTTTCACTCCCTTAGTAAATACCACGGCTGTTTCATCTGATGGAAATCCTGAAAATATGACCTGTTATGGTGCTTTGAGGACTGGATTTGCGAAACACTGTAATATAGTGCTATTTTGAATGGTACACTTCATATTCTACTTTAGCATAGTTGTACTTCAACTTTGTTCTCTGCGCTATTGAACTTATCATAATTTAGTGCAATACAAATATTTACAAGCCATGAGTATTTATTAGAGAACAGGAATTGCCCTTTCATGTTCCATCAGTCCATATTTTTTTTTTTCAAATATTTTATTTAAACCACAGGAGGCAGTTCCAAGGCATTACAGCAGTAATGTATAATCTACAATACATTCAAATAAATTGCATGTGACATCTCTAAACCATGAAATCAACTCAAAATATACATAACATCAGTAGAATGCAGTTCTGGTAGAGAATAGCACTTCATTCTAAAGTCTAGGAAATGAATCACCGAAGGTGTAATAAGGAGCTGCCTATGTCCTGTTCCATTTACACAGGAAGAAAATAATAAATTGGGAGAAATTAGAGAAGATTGGAAGAGACTAGAAGCAAAAGGGGGAGGGGATGGGAGGAAAGGAAAAAAATGGGGGGGGGGGGGGCGAGGAAATTATTATTGTATATGAATCCTGGGGTAGTGAAGAGTAACATCAACCAGGGCAGTTAGCCTATTTTGTGGTGTTTATGAACCAAACATAGCTATTCCTTCATCAGGAATGACAAACATATTCCACAGCCACCAAAGCTTGGAGTATTTTTTTGGTAACTGAAGGTATTAGATCCTCCATCTTATTTATTTCTTCTACTTTGTGTAGCCAACAGCTGATTGTTGGAGGCTGTGGATTTTCCCAGGGGGATGCAAGACTTGACAGCATTTCCATCAGTCCATTTTTAACCTGTTTTTACAAAAGCAGACTGCAATGGTTGGTCAGGTGTAGGCGGATGTGTGTCCACCTATATCTACTCACCTTCGGGTTCAAGTTCGTTACAACAAATGGAAAAATTTTATGCCCAGGTCCACTTTTACTGACTGACCATATATGGGTGAATCGCACGACTGATCATATTTAGCCACCCATAGGGATTACAGGGGTCCCTTTTTTCTGCATCACAAGATGGAGGAAAAATCAGAATTGATATGGATGTCACATATGTGACTTCTATTTTTTGGGCTGACTGAGGGATCTGTCTGAAAGCCACTGCTGAGACAGAATGCAGGAAGCCTGTAATAATGGCCTCACCAGCAGCACATTTTGGCCTTCCCTTCACTCATTTGCACATTTGCTACACCACTGTGGAGGTTCCCAACTTCCTCTTGCTGTCCTGCCGCTGCTATTGACAATCTCGGTCCAGCGTTTGTCTCCGCGGCAGCGCATTAGGGTCCATTGCTGGGTACATTCTGGGGCTGATGAGCGCATGTGCAGAAAGGCCGGCTCTATTGGTTGTAGACAGCTCAGATCTCCGCTGGTTGCCTAGCAGTGGTGATGCTGCATAACCTTCTCTGTTGACATGCCGATCGGGATGCGATCTGGGTGATGCTCCCGATCGGATCTAATATGTGGACATAAACACAGTATTTATTGGAATCAAAAGTACAATCACATATACAATACATCAACAATATGTTCAGCAGCTGTGTGTTCTCCATGCCAGTAAGGTGGGGGCTCTGATCAATAGAACCACTATCATATTTAATATTAGATCTGATCGAAAGCATCGCACGGATTGCAACCCGATCTCCATGTCAACAGAGAAGGCTATGCAGTGTCATCGCTGCTAGGTGAACGCCGGCAGAGAGCTCAGCTGTCTACAACCAGTAGTGCTGCCCCCCCATGCATGTGTCCATCAGCCACATAATGTAACCAGCACTGGGTCCATCACTGACTCTATCCACCTTGAATGTGTAGATGGGGGAATTGGATTATATTTATTTTGGTAACCCAATGGTTGAACAAAAAAAAAGCAATCAATATATGGGCTGCCTGAGTGCTACCTGGAAGTGAACAAGTTTGTGAAGCTCTTACAAGAACAGGGGAGGGAGAGTGACAGATGGAGGAGAGAAGGGAGGGAGATGGGAACAGGTCAGTGATCACAGTATAGTGCATTGCTCAGTGTTCACTCACTGGAGGGTTGAAGCTCTTACCTGATCAGGCAGCATCATCATTCATATTTCTCCTTTCTGTCAGATACAGCTGCATATCGGGATAGGAGAGTGGGCAGTCTGGGCAGACACAGGAGGAACAGGGGTGAGAGGAGGAGCAGGTTGTATTCTCCTCTCCCATCCGTGAGGGGAAGGGGGAGTGTGCTCACTGGGCTGGGTGGGAGTGTCATAGACACTCAGCTTAGCTGCAGGCACCGGTCCCTACATTTACAGACTGATTCTCCTGTCCTACAGACAGAAGAAATCAGGCTACTTTTTTAAACTGTTCCTACAGTAATGGATGGTTCGCAAGACTGCCTGGGCCCAGTTGGAGGCGCGACCTCTGTGACCCTGGTAGTTATGCCACTGCTCAGACCCCTTGACTGGTTGGGTCATTTCTGTCAACACCCTTCTCAGGGACCAGAAAAGAGGAACTGCATCAGCATTTTTCAGCTCTCCTTTACCACCAAAGTAAAAGTCATAACATGTAAGCTTTAAATGTTGCCTTCCCTCTGCTTTTAAAACTGCTGCACCTTTTTCACAATCTGTTTCTTAGCGCTCACATGACTGCACAGCTCCAGGTCCTGGACAGCTGCTGCAAGAATCGGCAATATTGAGTAATTACCAGAGCAGTGATGTCACTCCACTGGCCCATAGTTCTAGCCGTTGCTGAGGTCCCCTCTCACCAGCTGCAGCAGCTGCCCAGAACTTGACGCTGTGCTTGTCACGCGAGTGCTATGAAACAGATTCAAATAAAAAAAAAATAGGTATTTGCACAGTTTTTTTAAATTATAATTTGCAGCATTAGCAAAGGCAGAGGGAAGGCACCATTTAAAGCTTACTTAGTAGAGAGGATTTAAAGTGATTGTAAAGCCTAATTTTTTTTTCATTAAAATACCCCCCCCCCGCTCCTTCCTCAGTAGCCAATGGCTCCCAATGCTGCCTGAGTCCAGGAAGAGAGAACACTTGTAGCTGGGTACAACACTGGATCGCTGACAGCCTCAGGTAAGTGTTTAAAGGGGGGGGAGGGGTATTGCCACTTTAGGTACTCTTTCTTTTCACATTTATTTTGTCTGCTGCTATGTTGTAAAATCCCCTTTTCTGCAAATATTTTGTTTGCATTGTCTTCCCTTTTCCTTTATTAAACAATAATTTAAAATCATTATAGATGTTCTAAAATAATAACTAAAAACCCCTGCCTTTCAAAGAAGAGCTACTATATTGTAAATCTCTGAAATATCCCTGTCTGGTGTGACAATGTGCATTACAGACATTTTTTAAAAGTCAGAAATGTTAACATAGATATTGTAAGCAGCTTGTTTTTATGATAAAACACGGGGTGACAGCTGTTGGCTAATCAGTTAACTGTGGAGTTAACCGACTCCAGCGCCGCTCACTCAGTCTGCTGCAACTCCGATTCTGGCCCCCAGAGCTGCAAAATCTCTGTGTGAGCCTATCATCACATCATATTGGTGGCTGCAAAGTTAGTTTGACACTGTATCTATGATGTATTGGTGGCAGCACACTGATATCTGACCTACCATTTGTTACAGCACACCTAAAACCTGAAAAGTTTGCTACAGTTGCAAATTTTTGCTGCTTCAAGGTAATCAACACAACTGGCTATAAGGATTTGGCCAAATGTTAGTGATTTTTTAAAAATAGTATTTAAATATATTAATAATCCCTATTTTTTAGTTAATGGGTTAACTATATATTTTTAACCTTTTGGTTTTATCAGTACCCATTTATAGGTTATTAGTCCTTGCATTGGGCAGCAATGTGTGTTTCTATCATGTATCATACCTGTTTCATTTTGGATTCTTGCAACATTTGTCCATTTGATTCTTTAACATGAGTAGAGACAATGTCAATGGTTTGATCTTCATAAAAAAGCAAAGGTGAAACACCAATCTGATTAAGAGAAAAACAGCATAAGGAAATACGGTATGGTAATTGCATCACTACTGCTATTAAATGCATTTCTTAGATGACATTCCTGAGTATATTCTGGGTTTAATTAATTTCAAGGACATTATCTGCACAGAGTTGGTATCTTCTTGTTTCTGCATATCTCTGGGTGATCCAGTTTCCTCATACAATCCAGATACCTGTACATATGTGTAGTTTGTTTCCTCCCAGACTGATCTTACTGCATGAGTGCATTAATGTGGTGGGGACATCAGAATGCAAGATCAAGGACCAAAGTTAATAGTTGAATGTTCTTTGAAAAGTTTGTGCAAAAAAAAAAAAAAAAAAGCAATGGTCCTTTACAATTGTATACATAAATGTATAGCTAAATATACAGTATAAAATAGCTAGAACAATGGGGAGGATTGGAATATAATGTAGAAGATTGAAGGTGGAAGATTACACATTTTTGGTGCTAATAGCATGGCAGTGATATTTTTCAACACAGAGCTATGAAGATTCACCTCTGCCGGTGACCCCCTGAAAGGGTCACTTTAGAGGAAAATTACCTCTTACAGGTGTCTGAGAAGATAAGACATTATATTTCTCATGTCAGAAGCTCAAGATGCTGAGATTTGACACATTTATAAGAGAAACAAGTGTTACTTTCATATATGGCTAGAAATCTCAGTGCATCCAATATTTGGTATAGATGTAGGTCTTGCTAAATTAATTAATTATGCTAAGAAATCAATTTTTCACAATCTGGCAATGTAATATATGTGTGCTGATGTGGCTGTACTTTACCATACAATATTTATCATTTCTGTAAAAGGCTCTGTAAGTGTTTATATGAAAATCTGAAATGGGATGAGGCACATTAAACCTTTATAGCATTATCAGTCCATTACCTCAGTGTAGAATCTGTCTCCTTCATTGCTGATAACAACCAGACTGACTTGATTTCCACTTTGCTGAATGAGGTTGACAATGTCTTCATGTTCCAGGTTCTGCACACTCTGACCATTTACTGCTAGCAGACGGTCTCCTTCTCGCATCCCAGAAACCTCTGCTGGCAGTCCTGGATCCAGCTCACGTAAGAATTGTCCTGGTTGGTAAAATAAGACAAAATGCAAGGATAAATTTTCTTGATAATATACAGTGCCTTGAAAAAGTACTCATACCCCTTAAAGTTTTCCACATTTTGTCATGTTACAGCCAAACATGTAAAAAAAAAAAAAAAAACATAATAAAAAACATAAATGTATTTTATTGGGATTTTAAGTTATAGAGTAGACCAACACAAAGTGGCATATCATTGTGAAGTGGAAGGAAAATGATAAATTCACATTTTTTTACAAATAAATATGTGAAAAATGTGGCATCCATTTGTATTCAGCCAATACTTTGTAGAACCACCTTTTGCTGCAAGTCTTTTTGGGGATGTCTCTACCAGTTTTGTATATCTAGAGAGTGACATTTTTGCCCATTCTTCTTTGCAAAATAGCTCAAGCTCTGTCAGATTGGATGGAGAGCATATGTGAACAGCAATTTTCAATTCTTGCCATAGATTGTCAATTGGATTTAAGTCTGAAATTTGACTGGGCCTTTCTAATACATGAATATGCTTTGATCTAAATCATTCCATTGTAGCTCTGGCTGTATGTTTTAGGGTTGTCCTGCTGGAGGGTGAACCTCCGCCCCAGTCTCAAGTCTTTTGCAGACTCTAACAGGTTTTCTTCTAAGATTGGCCTGATGGCTTCTCACAAACTGCAAGCGGGACTTCTTCTGGCTTTCTTCCAACAATGGCTTTCTTCTTGCCACTCTTCCAAAAAGACCAGATTTGTGGAGTGCACAACTAATAGTTGTCCTGTTGAATCTTTTTTGCTTTAAGAGCATATTAAATAAGGGCATTAGCCAGTACATCCCATTGGGAAATACATTTAAAAGAGTAAATAAAAGTCCTGGGTGGCTTAACTCCAATGTAAAAATGCATATAAAAGCAAAGGAGAAGGCCTTCAAAAAATACAAGGCTGAGGGATCATCATCAGCATTCAAAATTTACAAAGAATGCAACAAAAAATGTAAGGGTGCAATTAGGGCGGCTAAGATAGAACACGAAAGACACATAGCGGAGGAGAGCAAAAAAAATCCAAGAAATTCTTTAAGTATATAAACAGTAAAAGAGGGAGGACAGACCATGTTGGCCCCATAAAGAATAAGGAAGGGAATCTGGTTACAAAGGATGGTGAGATGCCGAAGGTATTGAATTTATTCTTCTCCTCAGTATTCACGAGGGAATTGGGGGGCTTCAGTAACCAAAACTGCAGTGTTTATCCTCATGACACGTCACAGGAAGCACCCTCATTGCTAACAGTGGACAGAATTAGAAATAGACTTGAAAAACGTAACATTAATAAGTCACCAGGACCAGATGTCTTGCACCTGAGGGTCCTTAGGGAACTCAGTCAAGTATTTTTCAGACCATTGTTCCTAATTTTTACTGACAGTCTACTAACTGGAATGGTACCAGCTGATAAAAAAGGAGAAAAGCCAATGTAGCACCAATCTTTAAAAAAGAGCCAAAATACATCCCTAGGAATTACAGACCAGTTAGCCTAACATCAATAGTATGCAAGCTCTTGGAAGGGATGATAAGGGACTATATACAAGATTTTAAAAATGAAAATGGTATCATAGTAGAGATGAGCTGAACACCCCCCAGTTCGATTCGCACCAGAACTTGCAAACAGACAAAAAATTTGTGCGAACATGCAAACACCGTTAAAGTCTATAGGACACGAACATGAAAAATCAAAAGTGCTAATTTTAAAGGCTTGTATGCAAGTTATTGCCATAAAAAGTGTTTGGGAACCCGGGTACTGCCCCAGGGGACATGTATCAATGCAAAAAAAAGTTTTTAAAACGGCCTTTTTTCAGGAGCAGTGATTTTAAGAATGCTTAAAGGGAAAAATAAAAATGAAATATTCATTTAAATATCGTGCCTGGGGGTCCCCTTAGTCCGCTTGTAAAGTAGCGCATTTTCCCCATGTTTAGAAAAGTACCTTAGCAAAATTACATTTCTAAAGGAAAAGATGTCATTTAAATTGCTCACGGCTGTAATGTATTGACAGATCCCGGCAATATACATAAAATATTATTTTAAAAAACAGCGTGGGTTTCCACCCAGTCCATACCAGGTCCCTCAGGTCTGGTATGGATATTAGGGTGACCTCCACGCCAATTTTTTTTTTTTAAATGGCATGGGGGTCCCCCCCCAAAATCCATACTAGACCCAAAGAGCCTGGTATGGACGGGGAAACCCATGCCGTTTTTTCCTTAATTCTGTCATAGGGCTCCCATTAACCACTTCAATACACTATATATTATATATTGTACACTGCACTATATACCCTGCACTGCATTATATATACTACACTGAGTGCACTATATACTTTGAACTGCAGTATATATACTATACGGACTGCACTATATACTCTGAACTGCAGTATATTGGGCCTTAGGTGTTGGTGGTGGCAGAACACGGTAAGCCCTCACAGTTACTCTTGTTGGGCGCAGGAACGGTCCCTGCTGTTAAATATTATTTCAAAAATTGTAATTATATGTCCCTGTTAAACAGGGACAGAAACATTGGGCCTTAGGTGTTGGTGGTGCCAGAACACTGTAACTCTTGTTGGGTGCAACAATGGTCCCTGCTGTAAATATTATTTCAGAGGCTGCTTGCCCTCTTTTAATGGCATGTGAGCATCTGCCTCGCAGGCCTTCCGGACATGATGGGTATTTTTTTTTTTTTTAACATCGCACTACACTGTATTATATAAAGTGTACACAACCTGAAGTGTATTTGAAATCTGAACAAATTAATGGGGTGGGCAACTACATGGCACATGAGGTTTAATGTGGAATTTAAAATTATGCATTTGGGTGGCAAAAATATGAATGCAATCTACTCACTGGGGGAGAAACTCTGGGGGAATCTAGGATGGAAAAGGACCTGGGGGTCCTAGTAGATAATAGGCTCAGCAATGGCATGCAATGCCAAGCTGCTGCAAACAAAGCAAATAGAATATTGGCATGCATTAAAAAGGGGATTGACTCAAGAGATAAAGAGATAATTCTTCTACTCTACAAGACTGGTCCGGCCGCATCTGGAGTATGCTGTCCAGTTCTGGGCACCAGTCCTCAGGAAGTATGTGCTGGAAATGGAGCGAGTACATAGAAGGGCAACAAAACTAATAAAGGGACTGGAGGACATTAGTTATGAAGAAAGGTTGTGAGCACTGAACTTATTCTCTCTGGAGAAGAGACGCTTGAGAGGGGATATGATTTCAATTTACAAAAACCGTGCTAGTGACCCCACAATAGGGATAAAACTTTTCCGTGTAAGGGAGTTTAATAAGACACGTGGCCACTCATTAAAATTAGAAGAAAAGAGGTTTAACCTTAAACTGCATAGAGGGTTCTTTACTGTAAGAGCGGCAAGGATGTGGAATTCCCTTCCACAGGCGGTGGTTTCAGCGGGGAGCATCGATGGTTTCAAAGAACTATTGGATAAGCACCTGGGCCACTACAACATAAAGGGATATACAATGTAATAATGACATATAATCATAGACATATAACTTGGGCAGCCTCAGGGATGATCGCTGCATCGGTGGGGGCAGTTACAAGCACCAATCTCCCTGTATAGCTTTTCTCACAGCCACTTCTCCTCCTCTCCCTCCCGTGGCTGTCAGGGAGATAGGTGCTTGTAACTGCCCCCACCGCCGCATTAATCACTCCCGGCTGTCCCCCTCTGTGCTCCCCAGGTCCTTCTCTGGGTCCTCCTCTGTGCTCCCCATGTCCTGCTCTGGGTCATGATCCTCGGGACCCCCTCTGTGTCATCCTCCGGGTCCCCCTGTGTCCTCCCCGGCTCTCCGAGTGCTCCTCTGGTCCCCCTCTGCTCTGTCCTCCTCTGGTCCCCCCATATCCTGGAACTTTCAGGATGGAAAGCGGAAGAAGGAGCAGATAAATCTGTCATTTACAGGCTCCTTCCTTCTCTGAATGGACAGAATCATTGACTCTATCCATTCATAACTGAAACACCATAACCTGTGTTTACGATGTTTCAGCCGCTGACTCCTGTCCATTCATCTTCAGTGCAGTGAAAAATTATTTGAAAAAAAAGAAAAAATTGTATAAACACTGACAGTGTCCACTCCCCCCCCCCCAAAAAAAAAGAAAGCATTGTTAAAAAAAATATGAAACTGTAAAAAATACTTAAATAAATAAATTGTAAAAAATAAATAAATAAAACAAAAACTGTCACATGTGCCACTGTCACGTGACATTTATCGGTAATCGATATCGGCGAGTACTTGAAAAAAAGTACTTGGTCTTAAAAAGGTGGTATATCGGTGCAACCGTACTTTACCCCATTCATTTCTTCAACGGAAGAAAATAGTATGGGTACTTTGTCCCACCTTTTAAGTGCCCTGTCACGCTGACTATGATGTTGGACAGGACGCGTATCCCCCTTGGCGCACAGTGGCCTGACACGGCAAGCAAATGCTGAGAGCCATCGAAAAGCGTTGCTGCGAAAGCAGTTTGTCTCCTCCATCTCCTTGCTAGCTGTGGTAGGGCACATTGAAAGACGGAACAAAAACCTGAAGTATTTTGTTCCACTGGAGAACTGAATGGTGTAAAGACAAAATAGATATTGTAATAATACCACATAGCACATTTTTTTGCGGGCCAAGTATTTAATACATACTGTACATGGCATTTTAGTTTACCTTGTCCACCTAGGCACTTTTCTTGTCTTAAAAGGAATCCATAACCCTCTGGACTACGCACCAAGTAAAGATTTTTTGTACGATAAGGTACATAAGATGTATCAGCAAATGCAATGCTTGGTATAACTCCGTGAGCTTCATATACCTCCAATGCAGATGGTTCCAAAACTAGCAGGACAACACGCGAACCACTATTTTGCAACTGCAAGAAAAAGGTTGATGCAAGATTGTAAAGGAGGTCTAAAACCCACCTAAATCTCATGAAAGCTTTAACATGTTAAAGAGTATGTAAACCCATTTCATATTCCCGATATGTGCCTGCTGTACCATGTACTTGTATGAAAAAGTATCCTGTTCTCTTTGAATTGATTCCTTTGTGTGAAATCCCTGGTGTTCCTGCCAGTCCCTCTGCTTTCCTATTGAAAACTGACCACACTAATTAGGAGAGCACACCCACCATGGTCAGTTCTCTAGCTATGCTGGGAATTCAGTCTGCTCTTCTCCAATGATCAGACTTGTCCTGAGCCCCCATACCCCCACCCCAGCTTTTTTATATCAGCAGCTTTCATTAAATGAATTCCCAATAATCTTGCCATTAAGGATCTTGCTCAGACACTTCTGGTTATAAGGTTAAACCAATACCCCTGTTTGTGCTCCTGTCACATGCCCCCTGGTTGAGGCTACAGCACTATCAGGATGACAATCCAGAACAATAAAGATCAGCAAATACTTGGGCATGTGCATAGGAACTGGCTGAAAGAGGCTGAAGGAGAACAGCAGCAATGTGATATAATAAAGGGGTGAAGGTGGTAAAAACTGTATATTATAAACAAAAATGACAGTTGATATATAGGGAATTTGCACTTGGCACAGGGGAATTTGCCTTCCTTAGTGAATCATCCAATCATGTGCAAGCAGAAAATACAATTTTTAATGTTTTATTGTTTTTTTTTTTAACTTGCACATGATTGGGTATTCTTTGAGAAGTGAATTTTCACAACAAGTAAAGGGAAATTCTCTTGTAAAGGGCAAATTATCTTTCAAAGTTAAGAGTATATTTGCTTTTCGTAAATAAACCCTCTAATGTACTAGCAAACCAAATGTTAAGGCTTAGATTTTCCATAATAATCCTTTTTTAAGCAATCTTTCCAGTTTCACAGCTATAAGGCTACATTGACATACTACATGCTGTCTGCATACAGTGTGTGTGACCTGCTGTTAGCTGTGGCTGTCACATTCATACTCAGTACAAATTAATGACCAGTGTTGTTGCTGTTCATATGTACCTGATAATCTGAGCGGTTACATGCGAATAGAGCCTCCACACAGAACAGAGCCTTGACACAGACAGTGTACATCCAAGGCCTGCATTTCTGTGGAGTTCTGGCCAGGCACAAACTGGCCTCAGCTAATCAGTTAGTTTGTATATGGCCAAAGCGCAGAGTGTTACTGTATCCAGCAAAATGCCACCTCTGAAAATAGTAGACTATCCAAGTATACATGAATGTAGCCGTAAAGTGAAGAACCCTTTCTATCTGCAGTGGTTAAACTCTTTTCTTCAAGATGCAATGAGTGTCCTTGACTTTGGCAATGAGCTCTCATTGATTCCCTGTATGGGATATTTATGTCCTTAAAGCGGAGTTCCACGCAAAAGTGGAACTTCCGCTCATTTGTCTCCTCTCCCCCTCCGGTGCCACAATTGGCACCTTTTGGGGGGGGGGGGGGACAGAATACCTGTCTTTGACAGGTATCCTGTTCCGACTTCCGGGAGTACGGGCCATGGCTCGTGACATCACCGCGGGGCTCCCTCCTCCTCTCCCTGTTGCCGGGCCAGTAGGAGAGAGGAGTGGGGCCTTGCGCATGCGCAGTAGGGTTCCCGGCGTGAAGCCGTAAGGCTACACTGCCGGGTACCCTTACCCACAATCAGCTGCAGTGCCGACATTGCTGGACTCCAGGACAGGTAAGTGTCCTATTGTTAAAAGCCAGCAGCTGCAGTATGTGTATCTGCTGGCTTTTAATATTTTTTTTTTTGGGTGAAACACCGCTTTAATACTGTAAAATTAAACCCACTTCCAGTTTTATAATCCGGGGATTCTGTCAGTGTCTAGTTTTGCCTAATTGTTGCTTCAGCTGTCACTTCTGCTGCTCTATGTTTCTGCCTGTCCTCACCTGCTTTCCTCCATATTTTCTGTCATGACACCTGCTCAATAGTACAGTCCCTTACTGGTATTTAGATCCCTATGCTCCAGTGAATGACTTGTGACATAATGTATGCAGTACACTGTTCTATCTAATGTTCTAAATCTGCTTTGGTGTTTTCCCTGGAGAAATGAAATGACATCTGGAATTCAGACATTCTAAATATTCTAAGTGAGAATGAATTACCATATAGCTGGTAAGGAGTCCAAAAGCAAAAAAAAAAAATGATTTAGTTGCACATTGGAAACACCTGTTCTTTTGTTATTATGAATAATATAATTTATCTGGTAATCTAGGCTGGGCAGCATTCAGTTTCCACGTGGGTCACTATCTGCATTCAGTTCATGTTTCCTGGTGTAACTATCAAAAACCTGCTTATGATCCCTGTACTGACTCCGTCTCCTGAAATTCCTCCTCTAAGTTCCTCTGTAGTTCAGAAGGCAAGCTCTGTGAAATGTGTGATATTTATAGGGCATAGTGAATACACTGAATTCAAAGAAGTAAATGTGTTTAGATCTACACATAATAAGTTCACAAACTTCAAGATTGTTCAGCTTTAGACTCTGTTCCCACTGCCATGACTTGGGATCTGACTTGTGAGATCCCAATTCGCATGACACGTGAAATCCCATGTTAATCAATGAGAACTGTCCTTCTGACTTTAGAAAAGGTTCCTGTACTACTTCAATGCGACTTCTATACGACTTCTATTCTATACTATTATCAAAATAGTACTCAAGATGCCAGCAAGTCACCTGGCAAAGTTGCACCGTAAGTCACGGCAGTGTGAACCGAGCCTTAAGGAGTAGGCTGGAATTAACTGAAATACAATGTGGCAATGAATATATATAGCACTGCTGCTGTAGGGACTGCTGTGTGTAGACTTCCCTGGGCTTTCCCCTTCTTATTTTTCAGCCAGTTACTAGGGGTTTTCACACAACCGCACATACTCTCAACCACTTGTTATCCAAGTTTTTGTTTTTTTTTTTGTATTTATTGTTTGAATGTGGATGGGAGAAGGGAGTAGAAGGATACTCCAACTGGAACTAATTACAGATGAGGACAACTCTCACTCGGCCTCAACAGGTTAAATGTGGTAGCAGACTCTCTGCTATACCATACAACACTTGTATGGGAGGAATAAGTCCTTTGCTTGCTCTGGCAGCAGACTTGGTGAAACTGTTTATCTTCAGGGCACTCACTAGCATCCCCTTTAACTGACACCCGTCCACTGACTCTACTATCTGAAGGGGTGGCCCTTGCAGGACAGGGCCCATGACACAGATCTGTACTCACTGTAGGCCAAAACAGAAACTCCCCGGTGTGTCTCACTTCCAGTCAGCTCTGCAGGACGTCTGGGTTGCAACTTTACTCGGATTCAGGCCCTCGGGTCAACCACCTGAGTCCGCATGACAGCTTGTGCAGAGGAGGGGCAGCTACCCCCTCCCTCCAGGACCCCGCTCTCCAGCCTAAGACCTCAAGCACATGAGACCTTAGCGTATATACAGTCCCCAGCATGTACTGAGGCACTTTCCTCTGCTAATCGCCAGAGCTGTAACTATGCCTGTGCTCTCATTTGTCAGGTGTCCTCCCACTGTCCAATATGCCCCATCCTATTGGACCAGTGTGAAACATTCAATGAATGGATCCCTGCTTCCTGGTAGGCAGAGAGCATCTAAATTTACCTGACAGCCTTCCTGGTAAGCAGAAAGACCCAAAACCTATACTATCTTCTAGCACCTACCAAGAAGGGTGCTACGTGTAATTTTACATTTTGATCATAGATACACTTTAAGAACTATTCCATAATTAGTATTCAATTTTGTGCAAAGATTTGTATAAAACTAGAAAAGGATATTATCACACCTTTTTAGACAGTTGACTCAATGTAAAGCTTGTGACACTTTCACCACTGACTTCAAGAAGACGGGCACCAGAGGGAACCCCAGCCTTTTGTGCTGCACTGCCATCTTCCACATTGAGAAGAAATGTACCACGGACACCTGGGTAACAACATTGTATATACAAATATATAATGGTCACTAAACAGTAATATAACATTTATAGATGGAAAACAATGACTATTTTACAGTGCAAGCAATCGCATTGTTACTTCTTAAACTTGTCACAATAATTGAAATTGTTGATGCTGAAAATAGAAAGTAAGGTAGAAAGCATTTCAATGTCTTTTTTATGTTGGATTATGCTGGTTTAAAATTGAATATGATGAATGTACCTACAAGATCAAGTAAAGTTTACATGGAAATGGTGACATTGAAATATGTAGGCATATGTGTAGGCCAGCAATTTTCAACCGGGGGGGGGCCCAGGCACCCTGGGGGGCCTTGAGGTTTCTTCAGGGGTGCCTTGGCAAAATGCCAAAAATTGCCCAAAAATATATACAAGCCAGCAGGTGGATCAAGTCTGCCTTTTAGTTACACAAAGCCACAGGTTTTTATTGTGCACCATTTCAACCTTCCAGGCAGCGGTGTCCTAAAAACTAGTGAAGTCATCAATGTTGATAAGAAGCTTATTGATTGCCTGCACAGCATCCTTGTTTGACCCGCCTCTGCCCCCCTCCATCAACATTGGGGTCACATCAGCTGTGAATGATGGAGAGAAACTGAGGGAGAGGAGAAACACTGGAATACTAGTTGGTACCAGTGTGGAAAAGTGTATTTGCTTTGGAAGAATAAATCACCTCTAATGTTGGGTGTCCTACGTGTGTCGATGTTGCTGCAATATGTAAAACTATTATAGGGCGTACACACGGTCGGACTTTGTTCGGACATTCCGACAACAAAATCCTAGGATTTTTTCTGACGGATGTTGGCTCAAACTTGTCTTGCATACACACGGTCACACAAAGTTGTCGGAAAATCCAATCGTTCTAAACACGGTGACGTAAAACACGTACGTTGGGACTATAAACGGGGCAGTGGCCAATAGCTTTCATCTCTTTATTTATTCTGAGCATGCGTGGCACTTTGTCCATCGGATTTGTGTACACACGATCGGAATTTCCGACAACGGATTTTGTTGTCGGAAAATTTTATCTCCTGCTCTCCAACTTTGTGTGTCGGAAAATCCGAGGGAAAATGTCCGATGGAGCCCACACGCGGTCGGAATTTCCGACAACACGCTCCGATCGGACATTTTCCATCGGAAAATCCGACCGTGTGTACGGGGCATTAGAATAGTTTTTTACATTTTAGAATAGGGTGCTTTAAAACAGTCCATAATTTTAAACGGTGCATTGACTTTGAGAAACACTGATGTAGGCAGCATGACAGAATCAGTGACTCAAATCAAGTACGCAGATCAGAAATTCTGATTTCCCTCTCAATTCACTGGTGGAATGCTTGCTCTGGAGTTTTGAGTTGGTATTTAATGAAGCCAAAAACAACGAGGCAAATAGCATTTTTAGATGGAGGGCAGCATTGTCAGGTTGCATGTTTTTCTCAGTACAGTATAATAATTTATATTTGTCCTGTTTTTCCATGTTTTACATATTTGCTGCCTTTAAGATCTGCATTTATGAGCCATCTCACTTTTTGAGAAATCATACTTTACATATGTTACATTATGTACGATACTCTTTGTTTACTTTGCGATTATGCAAGCGTGTATTGGTTACTTTGTCAATAAAATAAGATTAAACTAAAAACAAATCTATTCAGCTATATCCTCTATCATTACATATAAATAAAAGAGATGCTCAGATGGTATTGGTAAGTTTTTTCAGGCTGGCAAATAAGGCCCATTCGGTGTCACCTTGTTAATATCATACTGATTTGGGATTTTTAATGCTAGATTGCATGGGGCACATAGATCATAAAATGGCTATAAGTTCATATAGATAAGCATTATAACAAAGATAAAATAATTGTACACATATATGTACATACTGTATGTATGTACACAGAAGGAGATACATTAACGTAGGTTCAAAAAGGATAACTTACCACCGGTTGAGGTTGTAGTGAAGCCAAAGCCCCGACCCTCATCACGTACAAGGCAAAGCCGTGGCCTGGGACAAGACTCGGGAAGGACATTAGGGAGAATAGATAGTGGTGAGGAGTTATTGGCACACAATTTCCTATAGCCAGACTCATCAAGAACAACCAGTGACACGCGGGTGCCACTGGCCTTCACCTTCTGTACCACCTGTGGAAATATTGACAAGTCTAAAATTGCCAGATAGCCAAAGGTAACAGGAAGCTTTTCCTTTTCTTGAATAACCACTGAACGTCTTAAATATTGTCTTATTACCAATAGACACAAATGGATGACCATAAACCACCATATCATTTTGACTTTCAGGTATAATGTAAAGACAAAGATCAGACTGTTTAGGAATACCAATAGGACTGACTGTCATGTACCCAAGAATGACTAACTGAAATAAAAAATATGAAACACCACGCAATATAGCATCTACTGTATGATATTTAATGATCGTTCTATGCATTCATCTATATGTGTGCCCTGGATGGAATCAATCTGCCTTTTTATAGAAAGTATATGTGAGCTTTTTAACATTAACATTTCTGTATCACGTTCACACATTTAATGCAGTTCCGTGGTTTTAGAAGCAGCCTTTACTTTTCCCCTTATATGTATTTTTAAAGGGACAGAGTCTCACCAACAAGATACATCCTAGCAAGTGACCTATGGAACCACAAAGGAACAGGCAGAGTCCAAGTACAGAGCAGACAGGAACAGAGAGTCACAATCAGGAGCAACAGGATACACTTAGGTAAAAAGCCCAAAAATGCAACTCATATATCCAACAAATTGGGCAGCCAATAAACGGTACCAATTTTTTGTATCCAAAATTTGACCTTGTCTCTGATTAGTTACCATATCACAGTGCTGAGTTATGACATGCTTTAGTAATAGAGAAAGGCAAGCAATTGTTTTCACACATGTTCATACAATAGGGTCAGCTCAGCAGTATTGAGTTTACTAATTTTGGAAACGTATCTACAGGTTTAAAAGAGAACTGCAATAGACCCAGTTGGTTATAGTCCAGTCAGGTAATAATTATGGGGGTTATTTATTATACCTGGAGAGTGCAAAATCTGGTGCAGCTCTGCATAGAAACCAGTCATCTTTCAGGTTTTATTTTGAAAGCTTAATTGAACAAGCTGAAGTTAGAAGCTGATTTGCTACCATGCACAGCTGCATGGATTTTGGATCGGTCGAAAAATGATCGTCTGATCCAAATTCTGTGTAAAGAATAGCCGGTTGTTAAGGAGTGGGCCGCTGCATCCTTAACAACTGATTACTCTTCAGCTGTCAGTGGGCTTCCTCACTGACAGCTTAAATTTAAACGGCAATGAAAAATGCAGAAAAAAACAGTGTAGCCCCCCCCCCCCCATCCATACCAGGCCCTTGGGGTCTGGTATGAATTTTACTGATGTGCCCTGATGAGGCTGCACTGATGGGCACTGATGGACACTGATGAGGCGGAACTGAAGGGCACTGATGGGGTGGCTCTGATGAGGAGGCACTAATATGCAGCACTGGTAGGTGGCACTGATATGCAGCACTGATGGGCACTACTGATGGTCACTGATAGACAGCACTGATGGGCAGGCGCTGATGGGCACAGACTGGTGTCACTGGTGGAAACAGAGTGGCATCACTAATGAGCACTGCTGGGGCTGCATTATAATCAGGGCACTGATGATTAGTCAGTGTCAGTGTGAGGCGAGCCCATAAATGGCACTTTCTTGTTTACATGTGATCGGCTGTGATTGGACACAGCCAATCACATGGGCAAAGATCCAAGAAACACGTCGTTTCAGAACGAGAGCCGTACCGCTCCGCTGTCATTTGAAGGTGGGCGGGCGGCAAGTAGTTAAAGAACAAAAAATAAGTGTCCCCCCGAAGTAAGTCCAATGTCAATCATGAGGCCTGCCTCTACCGCCGACCCAAAAAAAATCCCAAGAAAAACCTTTCCCACAGTCTGACAGCTCCGCCGCCTGACAGATTTTAAATTGCCAAGGGGCGGGGCCACCCGATTACATCATCAGGTGACCCGCTCCCTTGTAACGTCATTGACCAGGGCGTGCTGGGTTGATGACGTCACGAGATACATCCGAATCTCCGAATAACCAAAAATTAATCCGAATTGCACATGTCTAATGCTTTACCCAACCGCTCTAGACATCTCCAGGCCAACCTTACTTGATGTAAGATTACCACCTGATAGATAGTTTTGGATCACACTCTACAGATGAGAGCAATACTTTGAAGCCCTCTTAGCACTCAACACGACCACATTCAAACACAGATATCTACAGTGGGGTTTATTATGGTCCTTGTTCAGGTATTCCGCCATTGTACTAATATGTACTAATTGTATTGTACTAATATGAGTTTTCCTTTGCTGAAGAAATCCAAACTGCTTTGTAACCAGAAGACCCCTGCTACAACATGCTTTAAAAAACATGACCTAAAAGTGATAGAATAGTATATTTTCAGTAAGCATATCGTTATAATAATGTGATTCACACTTCTAGGTAATTCCTATAATATATGAAACAAGTCACTGTTACCTCACCTTTAGGTGCTCCTGCTCATGAACATACTCCCCATTAATCTGTAATAACTGGTCTCCATCTTTTAGTCCTACAAGATAAGCAGGGCCTCCAGGAATCACATCATGTACAACATGACCAACTCTCTCCAAATCCCTACGCAAGGTGAACCCAAAAGTTCCACTAACATCTTTCCTCAGTACACAGAAACGAGCTACTGGATCTGGATCCGAGCCTGGAAAAGGAAAACTAGATATCAAAGGAATGCAGAAACATAGGATTACATATACCTGTATAAAGAATAGTAGATATCAATATTAATCAAACACTAGAATTAAATGACCCTCAAGATACTACCTTGTACAATCACAAAACTTCCCTATACGCTTTTATCAAAATAAAAAGAGGGGGAAGGGGATGGGATGGGGACTATCGGTAAGGAACTCATGATATTCCAACACAAATAAAAAAACTGATTTTGCTCAACCATCCCAATGTCAAAAATTGTTAATACAACTCACTGTATCCATTAGAAATGTTTATTAGTATCAAAACAAAAAAGGGAAAACCAACATTAAAAATCGGTACATTTCATACAGTAACATTCATACTGATAAAGAGCCAAGTCCACCTCATATTTGCATATAGTTATGACCACAGGTGACAAATCAGTATGTTGGCCCCGCCCCCTGGCTTGTGTTCCCACTGTGGAGGGAAATATGTATGCAGGGTTCAATTTGTTGGACTGGTACTCCTGCAGAAGGATGTTCACGTATAGTCCTTTTCACTGAATTACTCCAAACTGGAACCTGCACTTTTTGGATGTAATCAAAAGAGGTTAACATAGTTCCTATTGAAGACAATACAGATGGATGATGGTAGGGTAGCTGAGTATAGTTGAAATTACTGCAGTGGTCCAGAGGAGGTTCGATATTCAGGGTTCTAGATGTGTGATGTTATGTAGATATAGCCACAAAATCAAAGGCAAGACACTCCATACCCTGAATTACCTCCCTCATACTGTTTAGTTGATCAGTTGGATGGAGTCACATGACAAACTCAAGTTACCAGTCCCAGTCCAATGTGGACCAATTGTAATCCAAGGTGATTGTACACATAATTGTGGAAAAGTCCCACTTCCAGAAAAGTATAGATATACTTATCAGGTCCCGTAGAGCACCGATATCCCTACATTTGTGAAAGAACCATTCCTTGTAGGGTCTGCCATTCCATGGGTGTCATAAGAATGACAAACGGGTCATAGTGAAGAGGTGGACACTGACGTGACCAGTTTTGCTGGTCTCTGCCGGGACCTGATAAGTATATCTATACTTTTCTGGATGTGGGACTTTTCCACAATTATGTGTACAATCACCTTGGATAACAATTGGTCCACATAGGACTTTGACTGGTAGCTTGAGTTTGTCATGTGACTCCATCCATCTGATCAACTACACAGTGTGAGGGAGGTAATTCAGGGTATTGTCTTCAATATGAACTATGTGAACCTCTTTTGATTACATCCGGAAAGTGCAGGTTCTGGTTTGGAGTAATTCAGTGAAAATCGTGAACATCCTTCTGCAGGAGTACCAGTCCAACACATTGGACCCTGTATACATATTTCCCTCCACAGTGGCAACACGAGCCAGGGGGCTTGGCCAACGTATTGACTTGTCACTTGTGGTCATAACTATATGCATATATGAGGTGGACATGGCTTTTTATCAGTATGAATGTTACTGTATGAATGGTACCGATTTTTAATGTTGGTTTTCCATTTTTTGTTTTCATACTAATAAACATATATTTTTCTAATGGACACAATGGAGTTGATTTACTAAAACTGAAGCGTGCAAAATCTGATTTAGCTCTGCATAGAAACCAATCAGCTTCCACAGCTGCACCAGATTTTGCACTCTCCAGTTTTAGTAAATCAACCCCAGTGAGTTGTATTAACAATTTTTGACATTGGGATGTTGTTTTTTATTGGAGTTGTTTTTTTATTGGAGTTGGAGTATCACAAGATATCAATATTATTTCACTGTTCCACTTTTTATACTATGCTCATATCACATTTTTGTTTTGGTGTTATCTTTAATATTATGCATCATTTTACTCATAACTCTCGTCTCTTACATCTCAATTCACAAACACACATAACATTCTTTATTAAGTCAGCTCTTTAAGTTGTTGATATATTGACACTGCTAGTTCTATTATCTTATATCACTGTTAGTTTTATTTTATCAGCACAAATATATCTGTAAAAGTCAATTCACCATATCATAAGCTCAGGGTAATAACTAGGAGTTTCAATAGTGAGGTTTGGAAGAGAGGAGAAAAATGAGCTGTCCAAGGTAGTAATACAATAATACTTAAATAATAATAGGGCTTTCAACAAAATAATCTTTACTTCATGTGAAAGAATAATGATTAATCATCATGCTTGTGAATTGAAGTTTTTTTTAGGAGATAAAATAAATAGTGGCATTATATTAGCTTATCTATCTTGAATCACTCCTAAAGTAAAATGTAAACTTAACTATCCAAACCTGAGAAATTAGGCTGATGGGAGATTTATTAGGACTTGCAGAAGTTACAGGAAACATGAAATACAAAGTGGACCAAGACTCAACCTTCTCCTTTACAGTGTGAAACAAGTCAGATATGAAAGATATAGCACTCACATTGATGAATGCATGTGCTCTTTTTCCCTATACCCATTTGATCATAATTTGTAAACTAATATAACATCATAAATAGGTCATGTAAATTCAGTATCATCCAGTCCCAATACATTTACTTAAAGTGTTACTAAACCCACAACAGTAAAACCAGTCTGTATATATGCAATAAAGCATGCTTGTTATACAGTGCCTTGCAAAAGTATTCACCCCCCCCTTGGCATTTTTCAGGTTTTGTTGTCTCACAACCTGTAATTAACATGGATTGTTTGAGGATTTGTATCATTTAATTTACAGAACATGCCAACAACTTTAAAGATTTTATTTTTTTTATTGTGAAGCAAACAACAAATAGGACAAAATAACAGAAAAAGTCAATGTACATAACTATTCACCACCCTAAAGTCAATACTTTGTAGAGCCACCTTTTGCGGCTATCACAGCTCCAAGTCACTTTGGATAAGTCTCTATGAGCTTGCCACATCTTACCACTGGGATTTTTGCCTATTCCTAATTGCAAAACTGCTCCAGCTCCTTCAAGTTTTATGGTTTGCGCTTGTGAACAGCAATCTTTAAGTCTGACCACAGATTTTCTATTGGATTGAGGTCTGGACTTTGATTAGGCCATTCCAACACATTTACATGTTTCCCCTTAAACCACTCAAGTGTTGCTTTAGCAGTATGTTTGAGGTCATTGTCCTGCTGGAAGGTGAACCTCCGTCCTAGCCTCAAATCACACACAGCAAGAATATCCCTGTATTTAGCACCGGCTTCATGGCAGTGTTTGGTTAGTGGTGCCTCTTGCTTAGGTGTTGCAGCCTCTGGGGCCTTTCAAAAAGGTGTGTATATGTAATGGCAGATCATGTGACACTTAGATTGCACACAGGTGGACATCATTTCACTAATTATGTGACTTCTGAAGGTAATTGGTTGCACCAGAGCTTTTATGGGCTTCATAACAAAGGGGGTGAATACATACGCACATGCCAATTATCAGTTTTTTTTTCTGAAAAATAGTTTTATGTATATATTTTTCTAATTTTACTTCACTAACTTAGACTATTGTTTTCTGATCCATCACATATTAATCAGATTAAAAAACATTGAACCAAAAGCTGTAATGTAACAAAATAGGTAAAAACCCAAGGGCGGGTGAATACGTTTGCCAGGCACTGTACTCACTTTTGAACCTAAAGGTTTAATCCTCTGCATTGTGTAAAAAAACCTCTTTGATCCTGTCTCTCCTGATCTTCCCCTTCTTCCACTGTCCCCAATCTGTCTGCTGATAGCACAGAGCCTTTGGGGCATTCTGCACATGCTCAGTTTGGCGTGTATTGCGAGAGAGGTGTTTTTTTTTTTTGGGATGGTGTATGTGATCAGCACATTTTCCAGACAGAGGGTCAGGAGTCATTTAGCCTCATAGGACAGTCAGAGGAGAATGTAAACTCCTCCTACAAGCTTTAACCAGTGCTCAGCCAGACACTGATAGAAGTCATAAGACTGTTAAATACTGCTGATGAGAAAAGATAATTGCATTTCCATGTTCTGTGCACTGTGGGAGATCAGATATAGTGAATGCAGGATCCTGGGTTTAGTAACACTTTAACCTCAATGATTTTTAACATTTTTTTTACCACTCTAATATTATAAAATACTTGAGGATACCTGGATCTTCTCCAAGGCACAGAGCAGGATTATCAATGCCCAGTTTGGGATTGAATGGAAATTTCCTTAAAGAACAGAACATAAACATACTGTAAAACAAACTACAAGCATTACTGTGCCTGGTTAAAGTCTTAATCATTTTTATTTGTTTAGTTTCATATTTATATGCACATTTAGACCTTCTAACAACTATGTTTCTACAATAAAATGATCACATATGTAAACGCTTTATGGTTATGAGTTTTTCATAACTCATGCTATATATGTGCTCCAATGTGGGAGACTCTCAAAATTATAGAGTTAGGACCGTAGTAAACTGGGGTGCCTTGACGTGGCCACTGCGGCTTACACATACTGTATGTTTGCAAATGTGTGTGACTCAACCCTTTGTTTTTAACGTGAACTGTTAGACAGGGTCAATTTGGTTTTGTTGCAGGGCAGCTGGTAAGTGATCTGGGAATTTTTTTTGTTTTTGATGTGTGTTGCCTTTCCATGTACTCCTTGCTGCAAAGGATAGTTATATGTTGGGGTGGTTGGCAGTTTGTGAACGTGTGACGTGTGTCGCTATACCTTTACCCCTTTCATGCCTAAGCCTATTTTTGACATTTGTTGCTTACAAGTTAAAATACATATTTTTTGCTAGAAAATTACTTAGAACCCCCAAACATTATATATATATATATATATATATATATATATAAAATATATATATTTTAGCAAAGACCCTAGAGAATAAAATGGCGATCGTTGGAATATTTTATGTCACACGGTATTTGTGCAGCGGTCTTTCAAACGCAATTTTTTGGGAAAAAAGACACTTTCATGAATTAAAAGAAAACGAAACAGTAAAGTTAGCCCAAATTGCCCACACTCATGGAATGGCGACAAACGTTGGTACCTAAAAATCTCCACAGACAACGCTTTACCAGGTTAGAGTTATAGAGGAGGTCTTTTGCTAGAATTTTGCCCTCACTCTGACAATTGCGACGATACCTCACATGTGTAATTTGAACACTGTTTTCATATGCGAGCAAGACTTTTCTTTGTTGCGCGAGCACACGGGGATGGGGGCGCTTTAACATTTTTTAAATTTATTTTTATTTATTTTATTTTATTTTTTTACATTGTCCTTTTAAAAAAAATTCTGATCATTTTTTTTGCTGTCACAAGGAATATAAACATCCCTTATACAGTAATAGGTGCTGACAGGTACTCTTTATGGAGGGATTGGGGGTCTAAAAGACCCCCAATCCCTCCTTTGCAATTAAAAGTATTCAGATCGCCAGTATTCTGAAAACTGTCATTTTTTTAAATCGGTGCCATTGGCAGCCGAGAAAACCGGAAGTGACGTTGTGACGTCGCTTTCGTGTTTTTACATAAGAGACTGGATCAAAGCCGTTTCCGGCTTCGTTCTAGTCTCAGCCTAGTCAGTAGAAGTGTGGGATCATGGATCGGATCTCCCAGTGGGATGGGAGGCTGGGGAAGAGCGGCGGAAGGCGGTGGGAGGGGGGGCATCCTCTTCTGCTCCTTTAGGATAACAGCCGAGTGGCTTTTAGCCGCATTGGTTGTCATCACTAAAAACCCGACCACCAGCTCTAAAAAATGGTACCGAGTTGATGCCTGCAGCCTCTGGTACCTCCCCCTGGTTCTAGACGCTTAGAGAAGTTTCCAGAAACTAGTGTGCAGAGGCCAGAAGATGCTGAACTGAATATTTGTGGGAATCTGACCAATCTCAAGGCAGGAGGCCTGGCAGGGTGGCTGAACCAGCCCATAAACAGTGAAGAGCCTGGCCAGCAGAGAAGTTGGGTGAAAGACGAATGGCTGAGGTGCTGCTGTGTAGCATGAGAGAGGGCCCCAGAGAAAGGGGTTTCTGTCTCCAGTCTAGAGGTTGGAGAAAGAAGGAAAGCTGAAAGAGTGAGCTCCACTGTCCTGCAGTCCACCGGGGAAGGACAGCCTGCATAGACTGGAAAGGAACCAGCCCAGAAGAAGGCCTGAAAGCAGTTTTATCCATAGCTGCAGGACAAGGACAGTGTGAGTACCTCTACACCCCCAGGGCCTATAAGAGAGAAGTCTGCTAGATGTAAGTTCTTGGCACGTCTTCAGAGGACAGTTTATTGCTTACCCAATCCCTTGCCGTCGGATCAGATACCGTAGCCATGTGGGCTAGTATTTTTTTCATTAAGGGGACCAAAAGTTCCTATAAGTTGAGACTTTGCTAACAATCCACTCAGGGGGACACCAAACTCCTAGGAGGGGATTCATTTGCTAAAGACTGTTGTTGTTCCAGAAGGAATGCAGTAAATTATCTGTTGTTGCAGTGTGCCGGAGATGGAAGTTGTCCTCATTTTTTTGTTCTTTGAGTGAAGTCCCATAACCCCCTTTACCCTATCCAATTTGTAATCCATAATAAATCCAAAAAAACAAGCCCATGGACTGTTTCTTATGTCTGGATGCAAGTTGGAAAAATTCATGTTGCCTGGCTGCGCAAGACTATAGAAGGACCCAAAACTCGATGGCTTCTAGGGGGGGGGGGGGTAGTGCTACAATAATAATAGTGCATATGCTCAAAATTAAATGCATATGGGCTTGCTTAAAGGCTAAGTCCACCTTATGTAAAAAAAATAAAAGTAAATGCACATGATTTTTCAGGTATAAAAAATTTGTTTATTTTTTATTATTTTTTTACACTGCAGCCTGCAAAGCATTGCACCTGTGATCAGTGGGTTGCAAGTGCAATGCCAGGCTCCTGCAGACATTCAGTACAGCTGTATGCCTGTATCCCCATAAGGACAGACAGTTACTGAAGTGCAGGAAGAATCAATGAACTGTAACGATGCTCACCAACACCCTCGCAATTCATTGAGAACTACAAGCCGTCTTCTGCAGTGGAAGACGATACTTGTATTTCATTCATTTAGAGAACTCTGTGAATTAATGACGCAGCTGTGTAGGCAGAGCCCTGCACAGCTGTGCTGTTTTTAAAATGTGTCAGTGGGTGAGGAACCCCTGCCTGCTGTGACAAGAGGGGGGGGGGGTGCAGAGGACTGTTCCAAAGTAACATGTCACATGTTACAGCTTAAATATGGGTGTACCATGTAACATGTTACAAAAAGGTTAACATCCTTTAGGCTCCATTCACACCTAAGTGTATTCACACCTAAGTGCCGGTTCACACAGGGGCGACTTGTCAGGCGACCTAGCCGCCTGACAAGTCGCCTCCCGTTCTGTACAATGGAACCGTTCTAATAGGAGCGACGCAAGTCGCTCCGACTTAGAAAAAGGTTCCTGTACTACTTTGGGGGCGACTTGAGGCGACTTGCATAGACTTCTATACAGAAGTCATTTTGCAAGTCGCCGTGCCAGTCATGTGCAAGTCGCCTCGGTGAGGCGACCTGCAAGTCGTGCCGCCCCTGTGTGAACCGGGGCTAAGTGAGACCTGCTGCACCGTGTTTTTTTAAGCTTTTTTGTGCGTTTTTTTGGAGCGGCACCATTTATTTGAATGGGCCTCTCTCCGCTTCAAAAACACTCCAAAGCTCATGTACTAAATTTTGGCACAGAGCTAGGCGCGTTTGGCACTGAGTTTTTGCAGCAATTTTGTCACTCAACAGTCACAGCAAAATTGCACCGCGCTTGGGGTGGCATTAACAAATAATGGCATTGAAAACATGTTTTGCAGTGATTCCAGTACACTCAGGTGTGAATGGAGCTTAAATGGACACATAAAATGTTCTGTTTTCTTCCATATTGCTGGGATGAAGTGCACGGATGTGAATTAGCCACATGAAGAGTATTTGAGGCGGAAAAACGGTCACTAGAGCACTATGGGTAATCTAAAGAGACAGCAGAGCAGGGAAGGTTGCTTTGCAGCTCCATTTATCTAAGAGACACCCCTGACACTGTCTGATAAGGGATCGGTCTCTACTCTGATCACTAATTTCAGTTCTGTAAACAACCAGCTTTTTTCAGAACAGCTAAAATGTGTTAATTATTCATGTGAAAAGGGAACTAAAGTTTCACAGACTGGATAAAATGCTGAATAATTTTAACATGCTATATTTGAATTTACCCAACTGAAAAAAGAAGATAATATAAATACTATTCCGTTTTGACCGGATTTAAAAAATAAAGTATGCTCAAAGCCACCATACAAAATAATTAAAAAAAAAAATATCCAAAAGTTGTGTACTTACGTGGGTAATTTCAGATCTTCTTTAATTTCTGTAAGAGAAGAGAGACATTTATGAATGAATTACATGGTCTACAAAGCTGCAAAACTCACAAGTGCAGCAAAAAACATTCAGGGCCCGGTCACACCAGTTGGTGATGAGCACTTTACCACAACACATGGCGTCTCACCATTTCACTAAGCTGAGTGAAAATTTGCTTTGCAAAGAGAAAATTTACTTAGCTTAATGAAATGGTTGAAATTGTGCTGACTTTTATCATCCAATCATGTGCTAGGAAAAACGCTGTTTAAATCTTTCTTGCACATGACTGGGTATTCTTTGTAATGTAAATGTTGTCTTGCTCCTCCTTAGTAATTTAGCTAAATCAAAATTAATTTTGCTAAGTCAATGTTCACTGCGCTAAATGAACATGTCCCACTCCTTTAATAAGTCAACCCCACCAAAACAGTGTAATCATTGCTGAATCTGTACATACTTATAAAAACCACTAGAGGGCAGACAAAGGGAGAATAAACTAACTATGCTCTACAAAAAGGGTAACTAGGAGGAGTACAACTGGTGTATTAAAACCATTAGATGGCAGCAACATATCAGGAGATAAATATAAGAGATCTCACACAAGGATCCCAAATGATAAATATAATGATCACCTAATCTGTAAAATACATAGCTGCTAAATTGATAAAACAGTGCCCATTAGTGCCCATTAATTTCTACCAGTTATACAAAATCTAGCAATTTTAATTATTTTTGTGAAGTATAGCAAGTTTAGAACACACAGAAAATATAAAAAGGGGGTTTTGTTTATAAAACTCTCTTTTTAGACTAGATGTAAATCTGTAAATATGACAACATGGAGTCTACAGTATATAGGTAAATATATTGTACATGGTTACAGTCAATTTTAAAAGATTTAACTGCCCCAGGCTGTATGAATAAATGCTTCTATAAACTGTTTCAACTTTTCTAAAAGTCATAGTTTTATATTATTATTTATATTTTGGTTGAGTTTCAAATTCCCAGCTGATGTATGGGTTAGGGAAATCATACAGTTTGTGTTTCCTACCTTTTAGGTTTGTAGCAGCATTTGAACTCATCGAGGTTTGAATTGAATTTTGGAAGCTGTGCCCAAAAAGGTACAGAGAAGATGACTAGTGATCTTATGATTATTGAGGTATTGACCAAGAGGCAGCAGATGAGATGTAGAAAGCAAAAATCTACAGAATAAATGAAGCAGGGAGAACCTAGCACTACAGGTACAGCTTCCTCTCCAGCAGGGTGAGCAGCAGGGTTTCCAAACCCCAACAACTTTTTTTTTTACTGACAAAACATGGAAAATTTACTGACAGAACACACTCATTACTGACAACCTGAATTACAGAAACTATAACAGATATTCAAACCATATAAACAATATGTAAACATAAACAAAATTCATAACAAGTTCATAAAAGTCTAAAAAGTATGACAAAATGTGAACATGCCTAAGATTATGAAAGATCTGGGGCACCCTAGGTACAGAGAAACAAATTCTGCGGTGCACATACCGCGTTCTGATGAACAGTGTACCTTAGGCCACGTTCACACCTTTTATTTTAGTGTCACTTGAAGCAGTGACACAGAAAAGTACATGAGCTTCTTTTTGAGCAGTCATTTTGGCCCCAATAGACTTTAATAGAAACCTATTAAAAACACGTGTATCACATGTATGTGGCGGACGGTGCCCTCACCCTCTGTGTCTTTCTGTGTCTTGCAGAGCTCTATTACCTCGTTGCCAGGTTTCTGGAAGATGGACCGTGCCAGGAGGCAGCTCAGGTCCTGATCAGAGAAGTGGAGAAGAAGGAGCTGCTGCCCAAGAGGGTAGACTGGACGGGCAAGGAGCACCCCCGGACCTACCAGAATTTGTTCCGGTCATCCATTTGCCTGAGATGATACAGATGGTGGTGTCCCCACTGAGTGGATTTGCAATATAAGCTGTTTTAAAGCTTACTTTTGGTAAGCGTACATCTTTATAGGTGGTGGATTTCACTGGGTGTCTACTGATGAACTTCTAATCACCATTTGTGGATTTCATTGATCTCAGACTTTTTTTTCATTTAAGACACTATAGTCACCACTATTCACTTACTTATTTTTATTATAGTTTTTTTTTTTTTTTTTTCATATATGGTACCAGGTATCACATATGGTATCCAAGTATCATAATCTGGGTCAGATTATACACTGTGTTTTTATTTATTTAATTTATGGAATCAGTTTTTCATGTTTTTTAGATCACTGTTTTATTCACATCTAATTTATCTGTTAGCGCGGTTCTGTTGATTACCTTACGTGTATCACATGTTTTTGAGAGTGTATTTGTCTGGTAGCTAACTTTCCATTGGCTAAAAAAAAAAAAAAGCCTGTGCAAAAGCTCATAAAAAACACCAGATACCAAAAGACTCTCAGCTTAAGTGTCTGTTCGCTGTGTACACTGTACTGTACCCATAAAATACTCCTAATTTCTATGCTACAAGTGACAATCTCACAGACACACATAAACCTCATCACAATGGATCATTTTACCCCAAATTAGAATTTTTTACTTCCCTGTAAATCCTGTATCCTGGAGTACAGTACAGGACACAGGCACTTTATTTTTAGACCATGGGTCATATACATTGGGGTACATCGACCAATTAATGTATCTACATTTTTAGCATTTTATCTGTTTTAACGTATTTACTGTCAAACTGGGTGGATTGTGATAGTAGTTTTCAGTGTATTTATATTCCTCTGGATTTTTGATTTTGGCATGGATTTACCATTTTTGCCTCCTTAATTGTTTTTGTTAATGTTTTTCAAGTAATTGATGTTTTAGATTTATTTCAATTATTTAATTCATTTTATTCCTTATCAATTTAATTTGTATTTGATAAGTGGATATTTAATCTGGCATTTAATTTATTCCTTCTTTTTTAATATTTTCCCTCCTCTATTCGACATGGAGTCATCTGCTTATTGGTGGTACTTGTAGTCCTACGATTTTGGCTGTTTTTTATTAGCTGCCACTTCCATCTTCTCCCATTTATTTACCCTGCACCCACTGGCTTAAAAGCTAGTCCCTTCAGCCATCAGGTTACTTGATAAAGAGGGCTTGGACCCTGAAATGCATAATGGCCACCCATTCCTTGCACTCGGTGCCAGCAGGTATCGGCTGATGACCTGGACAACTGGACCGATGTGGGTTTGACCAGAGACCCTACAGGTCTCTGGACAAACAAGGAGGGAGTCATAGGGATACCTAGAGCAGCAGCACCCCTATTGTTGTCTTACCTTCACGGTCCAGGACACATAGGACCCAAACCACTCCTAAAAAAGTATGAAGACTGTTTCAGCACACGCAAGGCATATGACTTAGTACAACAGCTTGTCTCCTCCTGTCTGACTTGTGCTCAGAACAATGTTCAGGGCCCCCAACATGGGAAACATGGACATTTGCCACCACCATTAGGCCCGCTACAAGACTTACAGATAGACTTCACACACATGCCCAGGCAGAGAGGTAATCTCAAAAATTTGTGCGTGATGGTGGACAAATTTTCAACTTGGCCAGAGGCAATACCTGTTACAGGGGAAACCGCCGGCATTGCAGCCCGGTGTCTGATCAATCATTGGATCAGTCGATACAGACTTCCTGCCACCATATACTCTGACCAAGGCCCAGCATTTACTTCAAAACTGGTGAAAGAATTGACAAGGGTATTAGGGATACAGTGGAAGCTACACATCCCATATCACCCACAGAGTTCAGGGGTAGTGGAAAGAATGAATAGAACAATCAAGGACAAACTCAAAAAGGCTACTAACGGTACCATGAAGGCTAAAATACCTGCCAGGGTAAGAGCTAGCCTTCCTTGGGAACGTGGTTGCTAGGGATCCTACATAGAAAAAAAAAATCAGGCAAAGGCTGTTTCAACTTTGCCAGCATGATCTAGTAGGATTTTACAGATGGGGCAACCAGGGGGTGCCATAGAGCACATTCTTAAACTTGAAATCATCAATAAACTAAAAGTTGTGCTGAAGGAAACCTGAATGAAAATGATGTTGGGATTAAACCCAGACACCACTTAGCTATACAGGGTAGAGTGAAAGAGTCTGCGAAGGCTCCTTTTTCTTAGGGCTCCAAAAAGACATAGGGGGTTATTTACTAAAGGCAAATACACTTTGTACTGCAAGTGCACTTGAAAGTGCACTGAAAGAGCACTTTTAAGTGCAGTCGCTGTAGATCTGAGGGGCACATGCGAGGAAAATAAAAAACAGCATTTTAGCTTGCACATGATTGGATGATAAAATCAGCAGAGCTTCCCCTCATTTCAGATCTTCCCCTCAGATCTACAGTGACTGCACTTCCAAGTGCACTTGCAGTGCACTTGTAGTGCAGAGTGGATTTGCCTTTAGTAAATAACCCCTATAGTGAAGACTTAGTAATGTACTTATCCTCATAAAACTTTAAAAAGGGGCTAAAGATTTTTTTTATATAGGGAGAGCCTATTAGAACCAGGTCTCAGAGACATCCTTGCAATCTGTATATGTCAGCCACAACCAGGTGTCTAATAAAGGGGACCACAGACTGCAATAATTATTACACAAAAACAAGAATATCCTGATTGTGAAGAGGGTGGGGGTGATGTGGAAAACATAGTGGCAGGACCGTGGATGACCAGGCTGAAGTCAAATTATTGTAGTAATTTTTAATATCATTTTATGGATATATGGATAATAATGGGACATGCATGCCTAACAAGTAAGAGTCCCCCTATGATCTATTTGAAAGGCGTTGTAAGTCTTAAAAAGGAAAGAAAATGAACACTGTGTGACTTTGAAGCTGCAAAAGGGTGCAGGAAATCAGGCTGCTCTTGTAAGCAGCAAGTATATATAAAAAAAAAAGGTTAGCAGAAGAAAATAAAGAGAAGACAGCAAGGGAGACTCATCGTGTACCTCTCAGAAAGATACATTGAAATAAAAAAACTTTAACATCACCAAAGAAAGGCATGTCAACAGATGTATGATAACCTGCAAGGATGAAGTGGAACCTTAGTGAGTATTTGCCAAGAACAAATGGCCTGTTATATAGCTGGTATAGCCACCACAATATATTCCTAAAGAGGGGGTTACCAAAGAAGAGCTCACCCTCAAAGGGGATGATGCTGCAGAGACCTTTTCTGAGCAGGATCAACAGACTATGCTATATAAGACATAAAATTCTGTGCATGTACACAGAAAGCAAGGACCCTCTGGAGATTTGATGAATCACGTTCTCTGGTGTGTACACAGAATAGTAGAGGTGATGGCAAGAGTTGTAATTTTGCAGAAGGAAAAAATGTTTATATTGTAAGAAAGTTCATTATTGAATTCTCCATTCCAGTTTGACATAGTCTACTGATATGAAGACAATAGCCATCTACAAACTGCAAAGGAAGACTTTGAAAGATTCTCCAAATGCTTCTACTGGATCTTGAAAGACAGGAACACCTTCAATAGGAAAAGTGGATTGATCATTTTGTGTGAGAATAGCTGGATCCATGGAGGGAACAATCCATTTCTTTTTAAATTCAGTTAAGTCAATCATTATATAAAGCCTATTCAGGCGGATCAAGAATAAGAAAGGATTTCTAATGCCGCGTACACACGATTTGAATTTCGGCCCGCAAAAGACCGATGAGACTTTTTTTACGGAAAAGGCGACCGTGTGTATGCTCCATCGGACTTTTGCGAATTCCAGCCAGCAAAAGATTGAGAGCATATTCTCAATATTTCGGTCGGGAAAAGTTCCTATCTGAAAATGCGATCGTCTGTGGCAATTCTGACGCGCAAAATTCCTACGCATGCTCGGAAACAATTCGATGCATGCTCGGAAGCATTGAACTTAATTTTCTTGGCTCGTCGTAGTGTTGTACATCACCGCGAACTTTTGCGTGACTGTGTGTATGCAAGGCAAACTTGAGCGGAGTCCCGTCAGAAAAGCCGTCATATCTTTTTCCGACAAGAAGTCTGATCGTGTGTATGTGGCATAAGAGGCCAAGCAGAACAAGACGTATCTATCCAGAGACCAGTATGCACTGCCTTGCTTTTTGCCAATGTCAAAGCATCCACCATAGCCAGCATGTGACAAGAAAGTGAAGGAGTAACTTCTGTATATCAGCCATAGTGGCAGAAAATTTAGCTTTAGTTAGACAAGTGGTGTTTGTCTGATGAGGAGTTAAATTCAGGGGGATGGGTTGGTGTTGGTGTAGGATGTTGCTCTGGAACAAGGGAATTACTATTAGGCTGGGTTCACACTATTGTGAATTGGATGCTGGTTTCCCATACAATTAGCATAGCACGAGATTGTGACTGACTCTCTTTGAAGCCGGTTCACACATCTCCGCAGAGGCTCCGGTGCGAATTGTACAGGAGCCCTGTTTGTCTTTTGGTCTGTTTCAGGTCCGAATTCAGCCCAAAATTCGACCTGAAGCAGTGAATGGAGATGCACCAGACTCCTGCTGTGAGCCGCTGCGTTCTCAAGTGTGAACCCAGGCTTATCCTGAGAGGTACCTGGAGTTTCCTCAGGGCCATGTGCAGAATTACTGCTATGTGACCCATGTGCTCTATTCTCCCAAGCACCTGTAAACCGCCTTTGCTAAGTGAGGATCATCACTTGAAAAAGTATTTACACCCCTTGAAATTTTCCACGTTAGACATGTTACAACCAAAAACGTATATGTATTTTATTGGATATTTATATGATAGACCAACACAAAGTAGCACCTAACTGTGGATTGGCAGGAAAATGATAAATGGTTTTCAAATTTTTTTACAAATAAATATCTGAAAAGTGTGGTGTGCATTTGTATTCAGCCCCCCTAAGTCAATACTTTGTAGAACCACCTTTCACTGCAATTACAACTGTAATGCCGCGTACACACGGTCGGACTTTTCGTCTACAAAAGTCCGACAGCCTGTCCGACAGACTTCCGACAGACTTCCGGCGGACTTTCGGCGGACTTGCAGCAGACTTTCTAACGAACGGACTTGCCTACACACGACCACACAAAAGTCCGACGGATTCGTACGTGATGACGTACACCGGACTAAAATAAGGAAGTTCATAGCCAGTAGCCAATAGCTGCCCTAGCATGGGTTTTTGTCCGTCGGACTAGCACACAGACGAGCGGATTTCGGGTCCGTCGTAGTTACGACGTAAAGATTTGAAGCATGTTTCAAATCTAAAGTCCGTCGGATTTGAGGCTGAAAAAGTCTGCTGAAAGTCCGGAGAAGCCCACACACGAACGGATTACCAGCCAGCTTTAGTCCGTCGGCGTCCGTTGGACTTTTGTAGACGAAAAGTCCGACCGTGTGTACGCGGCATAAGTCTTTTTGGGTATTCTCTCTACCAGTTTTGCACATCTAGAGAGTGAAATTTTTGCCCATTCTTCATTGCAAAATAGCTCAAGCTCTGTGAGATTGGATGGAGAGTGTCTGTGAACAGCAATTTTCAAGTCTTACTACAGATTGACTGGGCCTTCTAACACATGAATATGCTTTGATCTAAACCATTCCATTGTAGCTCTGGCTGTATGTTTAGGGTCGTTGTCCTGCTGGAAGGTGAACCTCCGCCCCAGTCTCAAGTCTTTTGCAGAATCTAACAGGTTTTCTTCTAATGCCGCGTACACACGGTCGGACTTTTCGTCTACAAAAGTCCGACAGCCTGTCCGACAGACTTCCGACGTACCTTCGGCGGACTTGCGGCAGACTTTCTTACGAACGGACTTACACACACACGACCACACAAAAGTACGACAGCCTAGTACGCGGTGACGTACACCAAGTCCGACGAGACTATAAAACGGAAGTTCAATAGCCCGTACGACACCCTTTGGGCTCCTTCTGCTAATCTCGTGTTTATCTCGTGTTAGTAGAAGTTTGGTGAGAGACGATTCGCGCTTGTGAGACTCGTATTTTTCAGTTCGTTTTAACTGTTGTTCAGTCTGTGCTTGTGAGGTTTGTATCTGCTTTTCAGTGCGTTTGGTCAGTTGGCATTGAGAAATCTTTGTTTTATTGGCCGCTCGTTCCTGATTTTCAGGTCGTTCTTCACAGGCCTTGCTGTTCTTCAGTGCGTTCTGTTTAGTGCGTTCTGACCAGCCGACCGTTTTGAAGCCATGTTACCTGTACGTACTCGTCGTAGAGCTCGTGCATTGTATGTGCTTGGTGCTGTAGTTTATTCTTCAGCCCAAGACCAGTCCATGAACAGGGCGAGGAGGAGTTCATGGACCAAGAATTGGTTGCTTCAGCGTGACCAGTTCTGTCACATGCCTTTGCTCCGTGAGATCCGTGAGAATAATCCTGAGGATTTCAGGAACTTTCTCCGGATGACGGACCCCGTTTTTGACCGTTTGTTGGCTTTGCTGACCCCCTATATCAGCAGGCAGGATACCTGCATGAGGCAAGCCATCACTCCGGAGCAGAGGCTGGTCGCTACCTTGCGGTATTTGGCCACAGGGAGAAGCCTGCAGGACCTTAAGTTCTCGACAGGCATCTCCCCCCAGGCTCTGGGGATCATTATCCCAGAGACCTGTTCTGCCATCATACAGGTCCTGCAGAAGGACTATATTAAGGTAAGATATTTTTCTTTTATTAGCATCACATGTTCTTTTATGTAATCTTTGATAATATAATGTATTTCTTGCTTCAAACACTACTTACCATCATTGCAATATAGTGTGAATGTCCCCTTTTTATCCTCACACATGCTGGATTTTTTTCCTGTTATTTTTTGTCATGCATGTATATTTTCCTTCAATAACCTTCCCAGCATGAAGTGATGGGAACATATCCACCTAGTCTACTCATTTGGAATGTATTTTGTTTGAGTGTATTTAGTGTGCTGCTAATGAGCAATTATCTAGATTTCACAAACCCCCCCCCCCACCTAAACTCACTCCAAATAGTGTGCTGCTAATGAGCAATTATCTAGATTTCACAACCCCACCCCCCCCCCCCACCTAAACTCATTCCAAATAGTTTGCTGCTAATGAGCAATTATCTAGATTTCACAACCCCACCCCCCCCCCCACCTAAACTCACTCCAAATAGTTTGCTGCTAATGAGCAATTATCTAGATTTCACAACCCCACCCCCCCCCCCACCTAAACTCACTCCAAATAGTGTGCTGCTAATGAGCAATTATCTAGATTTCACAACCCCACCCCCCCCCCCACCTAAACTCACTCCAAATAGTTTGCTGCTAATGAGCAATTATCTAGATTTCACAACCCCACCCCCCCCCCCCCCACCTAAACTCACTCCAAATAGTTTGCTGCTAATGAGCAATTATCTAGATTTCACAACCCCCCCACCCCCACCCTCGTTAAAATTTGCTGGAATGTTCTGTGGTGTTGATTTGTCTAAAGCAAATATATGTTGCACTTTGCAAAATGCATGTGCACTCTACAAGTGCATTTGTTCCAGTGCTTTAGTAAATGAGCAGAAGCTCTGCTGATTTCCATCATCAAATCATATGCAAGCCTCAAAGTGTTTTCATTAATTGCCCTTGCATGTGATTGTGTACTCCTTGCAACATGAATGCCTTTTTACATTACCTCATTTACTGTAAGCTGGTTAGCAACTGCACCTGCAGAGTGCGACAACTGCAGTCTTGTAGCCTTTTTAGTCCCTAAATTCCTGCGTGTCCTAAAAGTAATTTTTTTTAGGGATTTCACAACCCCCTAAAATGTAATCAATGTTCCATCAGAGGGGGTGAGCAATCTGATAAGTGTGCCTTTCCATATTAGTTATTCCAGAACAATTCAATTATTGAATGTTATACTGATGCTGGGGAATAATGTTTTTAATTGTCTAATTTTCTTGCAATGTTAGCTTCCAAATTAATTGATTTTGGTTTTCTTGTTTGATTTCCCAGTTTCCTTCAACGCCACAGGAATGGCAGACTGTGGCATCCCATTTTGCCAGCCGTTGGGACTTTCCCAATTGTGGAGGGGCTATAGATGGGAAACATGTCCACATTG